>NC_051445.1:15638443-15652953 GCF_001649575.2 Kryptolebias marmoratus
GTGTGTGTGTGTGGGGGGGGGAGTTGGACCTGAATCAGACTCCTGAAAAACACTGGTTGATTTCCATCTTTGCGGGCAGTAATTCAGAGAGCAGATGGAAAACTTTGCATCCAGGAGAGGTGGTGGTTGGGGGGGGATGTCTGGGCAGAGGATGGGGCCGGGTGGGGGGCTCGGTTCAGATGGATGTTCCAGGCCAAGCTCCTCCGTCCTTGCCTCCGCCTCTGAGCAGAGCCTCTCGTCTGACACTTAATTCCAGACCCTCTGCCTGCTTTATTTATTTATTTATTATTATTTTGTTTTCCTCTCCTGGAAGGCATCGGCAGCCGCCAGAGCCTTCAGACGGGTTAAACGCCGCCCCTCGTTTGCGTTTTTTTCCTCATGCTGACGGCGCAGATGTGCTGCAAGCTCCTCCCGCCCAACTTGTGAAGGCTGCGCTTGGTTTCTTCCCGCCGAGGAGTTTTGCTGTTTCGGGGGTTATTTCGCTCAGACGCTCATGTACGCACGCAGCCGCTCTGTTTCGTCGATGAGCTCCGGCTTTTCCTTCCTGTTCATGCCTCCGTACACCGCAGCCCGCTGAGGCGGACATCCGCTCCGTGCCCTGAAAGACGAAGCGTTTGCGTTTGAAGCACGGAAACTGATCTGCTGAAGCTTAGAAGGCTAGAAGCAGCACTCGGTGATGGAGTCGGTGCAGCGAGGAGGAGAAGCTAAAGACGTGGACGTGACTTCTGTGGGCTGCTAAAGACCCTCGGTGAGCCCTTCACGCCAAAACTCAATGGTCCACTTACATCTCAAGGACAAGAGACGCTGTTCTGAGGACAATAATGTCCAGAAAAGAAAAAGATGCTTTAAGAGAAGAGCGAGCTAAGCCCCTCACACACAACCGTCCTACAACATGTCCTCTAAGACGAGTCCCTCTTCAAGCTGCTTCGGGTTGTTCTGAAACCACCAGTTGAGACAATAGCGGAGGCGTGGACTGTTCAATAAGCGGTGCTGGTTTGGACACGTCAGGTCAGGTCTGGTCTAAGTCGCACCCTCGAAGTCTGGAGGCCGGCGTCCGCCGACTGCAGCAGCCGTGTCACTGCCTCACCTGGTGGCTCACAGGTCTAACGGCGGCGAGTTGACTTCAACCAGCCTCACGCCGCTCTGGTCCTTTCAGAAATCGCATCGAGTCGACCAGGAAGCATCTCTGCTTCCGCGGAAGGCTCTTTTGAGTCGAATCGAATCCCTAGATCAGGAGCCCGGAACATCTGGTGTGGTGATCAGGTTAACGGGGAGAGTCGTTAGGGGGTCCTGCAGACCCGTGTTTGTCTGCTCTCGGTTACGATCCGTCTCCTCCTCCTTCCTTCGCAGTTGGTTTGTCTCTAAACGAGCCTTCTGTTTCAGGGCTTGGGTCATTTCTTGGCAACGTGTCGTCAGAGCCACGAGAAGACGAACGCTGAGGCAGAGATAAACAGAGACTTTTAGGTGGAATCTAAAATGGAACCCTGACTACTTCGTTGTGTTGAAGTGAGGCTGAGCTTTGAGTCCTGAAGTCAAACTTGATGTTTAAAAGTTGTAAAATGAGTGGACGTGTCGACGCCGTTGTGAGTTATTTGCATTCTTGCCTCCCACCGCGCAGGCGGACTACCAGCCTGGCCTTGGAGCCTCCAGAACTGGATGGCGGTGGCTTTCTGTGTCTGTTGTGTTAACGAAATACGGGTTCGTGAAACTGTCAGTAAGTAACGATCGCAACTGGTTCGCTTTCGGAGTCAATCCGAGATGGCTGCTGCCGCAGCTAATCAGCCGTAGCGAACAGAGACATGGCTGTATATTGAGCTGGATTTGAGGTTGTAGTAGCCGGGAGTCGTCCTCGTCGGCGGCTCCCAGCGCTAACGGATCACACGGGAGGGCCACGTTTAAGACTTCAGCGTGTTTTTTTTTTGTTTTTTTTACTGATTTGGTCGCACTCCTCAACTGTTACCATAGTTTTTATTATATTTTTGTTGTGTTTTAATCTGGACAGGGGGTGGTTGCTATTTGTGAAGCACGCCATGAATGGTTTTAGCCGCTGAATAAGAAGCCCTGGTGAATCCGTGTGCAGGCTCGGGCTGAGTGATTCAGCCGTGCCCTGACACTGATGCTAGCAGGCGCTTAAGGTGCCACCTCTGCTGGATCTCCGGGGTTACAGTGACACCTTCCAGCCCCCTGGAAGAGATGCCAAGACTTGAGAGATTTACAGTCTGTGGCCTGCCTCGGCCTGTCTCTCTCTCGCTCTCTCTCTCTCTCTCTCTCACTCTCATTTCTTTTATTTTTTTCCCACTCTGCAGCAGCAGCCAGAGTGCCGGTTTCTCTCAGCTCCCTCAGCCAGGTGTTATTAAAGTGGTATTGATCTTTCGAACGCCGGGAAGTCCATTTTACTTAAAGTTGATCAAAGTGGCAGCCAGCCTGTGGTCCGGTGTGGGGAAATAGCCAGAGCTTGCGTGACGTAAACAGACAAATGATGCCCGCGTTGGAGAGTGGAACTAAATGACCTGTCACTTATGGAGTGGGACGCAGTTTCTTCAAAGGAAAGAAACAAAAAATACGGGCTTCATATAAAAAATAAAGCATATCTATTTTCAGTTCATTGACTAAAATTGTGCTTTACGTTTCGTATGAACGCTGGCTGCAGGGACATAAGCAGGTTTGTGTTTGGGACGGAGTGAGGCTGCACAGACAGATGTGTAATTATCCAACAATGGAGGAGGCAGAACTTCAAGCCGTTAAAGAGTCCCCATGTTTCCCCCCCCTGAGGTGATGAGCTCCAAGAAAGTGGGTCTGCAAGACGGATGCTGCTCCTGCCCAGAGGAGGAGAGAGAGGCAGCGAGCCTCCCGAGCAGGTTATATTTAGAGCGCCGGCCGGGTTTCAGCGCTTTACCTCCTCCTCCGTGTCAACAAACTTCCGGGGCCAGATCCTTTCGGGCTCGCTTCGGTTCACTCCGGGCCCGGTAGTCGGGAGTTCAGGATCACAGCGTTGCTCAGTCCTCTGTTTACGAAAGGCCCGGCGCGAAACCCGATCCACCGACACTCCTCTACAAGTCAAAACACTCTCTCCTCGCTGGGTTCATGCGGGCCTCAGCTTCGAGCACCGGTGCCTCTCATCAAAAGAAGTGATATTTCCTGTTCGACTCGATTTATTTAGAATTTCTTTTCTTTTTTTTTTTGTGCCGCACAGAGACCCAGCCATGAACCTGAACACTTACCCGCTCTGATGTATCTCACACTAGTTAAACTGTCACATAAACTTTATCGGGACAGCGGGGATGGAGGAGCATTAAAGTGTAACAGAGCGTAGATAATGTCCGCCAGGCTGGCGTGTCAGGCTTGCCTAGAGGGGTTTTTAAAAATGAAGCCGCAATCCTATTTTAAAAAAAATTTTGTTTAATAAAAATTCGCCATATCTGCTCCGTTAGTGTACCCGCTTCTTGCTTGGATGAGTTTTTCGGCTGCGGAGCCGAGGGGGCGTTCAGCTGGCGGGAAGGTCACGGCCCGCCGCCATACGACATGTGCCAGCGAGTCTGAAATCAAGTCGGCGGGCGGATGCGAAACCCGCTCGGCGTGCATCACCTGGATTAAATCGTAATTAACACGGATTAGTTTTTTTATTTATTTATTTACTTATTTTTTTGGCTTGCTAAAATTTGAAGATGCTTTTATGTTCGTGTGTAGAAATTTCCCAGGTTTTGAAAGTGAGAGCATCAGAACTCGCCCCAAACTGGAGAGGAGCCACAGCCGGAATGGGAGCGTTGCACGCAGTTTCATCACATTTCTAGGCGCGTAAAGTTACCTCCATTTCTGGAGGGAGTGTGTGTGTGTGTGTGTGTGTAGGGGGGGAGGGAAGGTGTGCATTCATTTATTTTTTTTATCATTTCTGAATGAATGCCCTCCTCAGCGCCCGCGACAGATTCGAATGGAAATCCAAACAGCGGTTCTTGTTGCCGGCGTGTACTCACAGAGCCTCGTGTCTGCCTCTGACCTCGCGCCGGCGTGGGGCGTGGGGGGGGGGGACGTTGGTGGAGAAAGCTTTTGTCAAGCGACGCCTCAGACACTTTTGTTCTGATTCAGGTGCTGAAGTGAGACAGAACAAAAGCAGAGCCGATCGATTTCTGCAGCGCAGCCTGTCGCAGTCCGCCCGTTGGATTCCTCTCTGCTGAAACGCTCCCCTTCGATCCCGCACGACCTCCCAACACAAGCCTCTTCACTTTGACGTGTGCCTCCCACCCCCCACCCCCTGCCCCGCAGTTCCTCTGGGGATTCTGGATAGTTTTTCTTAAAAAAAAAAGAAAAAGAAGAACTTTTTTTTTTGTCTTGTGGTTATAAAACACTTCAGGGACGGGGCAGTTCAAGGTGTGCCCCCTACCAACCTCAGAGTACGCATGTTTAAGCATTTCTATACCAACCGAATCATCGAAAACGCCCTCGGATGTTTTTGACAAGCTGGTTTAATTGCCCGAGGGCAAGAAAAAAGAAAAAAAAAAGAATCTGTTTTTGCTGCCCAGTGCAGTTAGAAGTGTGAGCTGTTTCTGGTGAGATGCTAACAAAGAGGGAAGGTTTCTGACCAACAAGATATGAGAACTTTACCTCCCTCAGTGTATATACATCCACATACATTCTTCAGTGTTGCTGAGAAACGGAGGAAGGATTCCTTTTAAGTGTTTGTTAAATGTATTCTTCCTCCCACGTGAACCGGAGTGGCCGACTCTCCGCGCTCCTCCGGTCCTTTTTAGGCGTCGTCTCGCCCACGTGACCACTTCACCTGCACCGGTGTTCCTTCAAGAGCAGCTCGTCGGAACGTTTCCCGAGATGTCGACGTGTCTCCGTCCCCCGACGGCTCGAGTCTAAGAGGACCCCCAAGGAGACTACGGGGGTCCTCTGAGGGGCCGACTCACGATGCTCGGGTTCTTTCCCCGCCAGGCGTTTTTCCAGAAATCGACCTTTTCTTACAAACGCATTCGATAGACGATTCTTAAATATTCCGGGAAAAAGGCAGCTTTGCGGGGAAAAAATAAAAGAAACACAACCTAAACCACTGACAGCACTGCTGTTATGTGATCTACTGTAAATCTGCCGACTCATCGCTCGAGTCGTGGAGGGGGCTCGTTTTCTCGTCGTTGTTTGTTTGGCTTTTAGACGTGAACGACACAGGGGGGAAACGAACCGTCCTATGAAAAGGCTAATACGATGATGAATGTTAAAGCATTTCTTTGTTTTGTTTTTGTTGTCTCATAGCGTAAACCCTTTTGCAGCCAAAGACAGAGTTTGTGCCTCTCGCATTATCACAGAAATATGCAAGAATGTCCGTGGAGACTACAGCGTGTCATTAACAAAGAGCCTAATTCAAACCCACAAAGAGAAGCTTGTAATTATTGCTTGGCCCTTTTTTGTGTGTGTGTGTGTGTGTGTGTGTGTGTGTGTGTGATTGTGTGCACGTTGGCGAGTTCTCCTGCGAGTGTCTGAGAGCCAGGTTGGTGATTGTTCCCACCTGATTATATGTAAATATTTGCTGAACTCCTTTGGCCATTTTGAACTTCCATAAATCACAGCCGCGTGGATTATTACCGAGCTTTTGTTTGCTTTATTCTTCGGCGATATGAAAATGCAAATGCAAATGCAACAAAAAAAAAAGAAAGAAAGAAAGAAATTAGCATACCGATCACAGGACACAATCCTCTGATGAGAAAACGCGTCGCTCTGCCGAGATCAAAAAGTCGGCCCTTTGTTGCTGAAACGGGCTCTTTGGAGGCAGGGCGTATTTAGAGAGGAGCGCGCCGTGTCGGAGACCCTGGCGCTCGTCGGCCGCGGCCTTTTGTCTGTTCGGACCGCCGGGGTAATTAGGAATCAGCTTAGCCCGGGATTATGGTTGGAGGCAGGCTGATCACAGGGGAGAGGAGAAAACGGCATTAGGAGAAGGGTGGTTAATATGAGCATTACTGTGCTTAGCGGTGTTATCATGTGACATTAAGACGACTGACAATGGGAGCCTGTTGATGCTGAGATCCCCGGCTCGGCGCTAATAGGCTTTACCGTGGATAGCTTTGTTTATCCGCTGCACGCAGCACTCCCACCTTCCTTCGTTAGCCTCCGCCCGACACGCGCTCACTCTTAGTTCGAGTCGCCCCGACCTCATCAAAGTAAAAATAAACGCTAACGCCTCACGCTCCGTCTCCCCTGGGGTGTTTTCGCAGTGTTCAGAGGTATTTACTTTAGCACCTGCGAGACGGAGCGCGCGCGGTCGCTCATTTCCCTTGTGATGTGTTGCACGTGGACGACTTGTTGCCTCGTCTTTGAGATGTGTAAGTTTTTCTGAGTGTGTGTGGAATTCAATTAATGCTTTCATTAAGTGAGTTAAAGAGCTGTAAAAGCAGGACTAAAAGGGTGAGACGCCTGGGTTCTCGTTCTCTACGTTTAAAAAAAAAAAACCCAACTCGACTGCTTGAATAGGAAGGCAGACGGAACAAAAGGGCCCGCTGCTTTGTTGTGAGTTCAGGCCTTTTTATTGCGCTCGGCACGCAGCTGTAACCTGATGCTTGTAGCCTGTAGATCACCTCCATTACCGGAGTCGTTTGTTGCCCCTGGGAAAAGGATGTGGAAGCAGGCCGGGGTGAGCAGCGCAGGGAGCGGATTTCTCCAAAACAGATGAAATGCGCTGCCTAGTTTTTAGCATCGCTCTCGTTCCCGGCGAACTTTGCCGCGTTGCGCTCGCAGGTGCGTGCCTCATCCCGAATCTTCGGGGAGTGAAACAACACGACGACGCGTCGCTTCGGCCTCACCGAGAGGGAGCAGGGAATTGTTTTCCAGGAGTCTTAAAGGGCTAATCCCATCAGAGGGGCCGCGCCGTGCGAAGGGGCTAACTCGGGCACGTCGCTTTTGCCAGAACATTCTGTGCAGGAATGTGTTTGTCTGCCCAACTTTGGTTAAAAAAAGGGGGCGGGCTCCTCCTTCTGAGCCAGTATTAAGAGCTGATGTTCACGTTACTGAAAAGCAGGAGATATTTTCTTGTTGGGATGCAGCAGTGGCTCGGAGAAGAGGCAGTGCTTGGCTTTCATTACAGGAGATGAATTGGTTTTAGCTCTCAGAGGAGGGTTTCCCGCTCCACTGCCCGTCTGTCGGCTTGGTTAGGCACATGTGCACCTGGGAGAAGGGGGCTCAGTCGGTGCCGAGGATTTATCCCAGTCCAGCAAGTCCCTGTGGCGCCACAAGCTCCTGTTTAAGGGTTTAAGAATGGGCCGTCCGTCTGGTTTTCTTTTTCCACAGAGATTAGGGGTGGGGGTGGTGGGGGGGAAAGATTTTTTTTTTTTTTTTTTTTGCTTTAGTTGAAATGAATGTCTGTCAGTCTGGCTTAGAAGTTCTGTTTGAGCCAAAAGAAAGAGCAGGAAGTGTGTTTGTAAAGGTGAGGATGAGAGAAAAATGTATTTTATATATATATATATATATATATCTGCTACACTGAGCAGGTAGGACCGTCTCTCTCTCTCTCTCTCTCTCTCTCCGATGAATCTCTTTTTAAATAATTCAGGAATTTCAATTTTGAGCTCACTGATAGTTACAAAAAGCAGTTTTTTAAATTCCACGTGTCCAATATACATCATGACTGCGGCGCCAGTGCTGAATAATTCTTCTCATTCCTCTTTTCTTTTTTTTTCTATTTTAACTTTGATTAAATTTTCAAAAGCTGAAAAGCCAGATCTTTGCCTCCTACCCTACATATTCAGCAGAGGGAGCTGTTCTAGATTCTCACGAGCGTATTAAATCTTTATAAACTATTTTTTTCAAATTATTATCTTCTTCCCTCTGAGTAAACTGAAAGCTGAAAGGAGTTGGAGGATAAAAACAAACAGATGTTAGACTTTAGTCCAATATTCAGACTCCTTTTTTTAGAAAGCGTAACTCTAGATTTGACATCATTTGCCTCGCGGTGATCGCTCAACATCTGCTTCTTTTTTTTTTCTGGAAGGCTTTTATTGCGAAGCAGCTGCGGAAAGCGGTGACTCTGAATTACAGCGAAAAAGCATCTGCTTTCTCCCAGCTATTGTCTGCTTTCCGTTTCGTTTGCTTTCTCCAGCCGATTCAGTCACTGGGATTCTCTGCGGACCATTTTTAAAGTTTTATGTTTGAGAATAAAAGGTCGTTACGGGCTGCGTGTAAACGGACATGCTTGAAAATTTGTAAACTTCTTTTTAATCAGAGGTTTGTGTTTTCTCTTTGTAGGGTTTTGGTTAAACGTTGGTTGAGTGTTAAAGAGTGTGGATATCAGGGAGGTTAAAAAAAAGATGCTAGCTGTGATTTTAGCAGCCGAAGTTTGTGGAAAATGGTTGTTTTTAAGATTGTTCAGAGTTTTCCTAAAGATGGATTGCGAATGGATTGTTTGAAAACAGAGCGTGGTGGTCATTGTATCATCGGTCTGGTAGCAGTATTGTTGGTTTGGGCTTGTTTTGTTGCCTCTACGTCAAGATGATTTGTTGTATATTGGTGGAACAACAAATCCTGAGTGATACCAGGAAGTAGGATTGGCATGACACTAAAATGTTAAACTTAATACCAACACTAAGAACAATTGTCAATACTAGAGATAATTTTTGATATTCTGAGGGGGAAAACTAAATAAAAAAGGCTTAAGGTTTTAATAATGAAGATCAGAACAATATAATCATTGACAACAGTGACAATAATACTTTTAGATTTTCTTAATAAGTGTAAGACCAGTAAATAGTTGGCAAACCAGCAGTTTTTTCCATCCATCCATCCATCCATCCATCATCCATCCATCCATCCATCCATCCATCCATCCATCCATCCATCCATCCATCATCCATCCATCCATCCATCCATCCATCCATCCATCCATCCATCCATCCATCCATCCATCCATCCATCCATCCATCCATCCATCCATCCATCCATCCGCTTGTTTGCAAGTGAGGTCATGGAGGCAGCAGCTTGAGCAGGAAGGCCCAGATGTCTCTCTCCACAGCTTCCTCTTCCAGCTCTTCGGGAGAAATCCAAGGCGTTCCCAGGCCAGCTGAGAGACATAGTCTCTCCATTGTGTCCTGTGTCTTTTCTGGGATGTCCAACTAGGAAGAGACCTCCACAGCTGGCTCCTCTCGATGTGGAGGAGCAGCGGCTCTACTCCAAGCCTCTCCCGGGGAACCGAACATCTCACCCCATCTCTAAAAGAGAGATCTTGTTCCTTCGTAACCCAGAGTCCATGCTCTGACTTCCTGCCGGCACTGTGAACCAGGCTGTCACACAGTTTGTACAGGGTCTGATTGGCCCTTAGCAGAGCAACCCCCAAAGGGTGCCCAGAGGAACACGGTCGAATGCCTTCTCCAAGTCCACAAACCACATGTAGAATGGTGGAGCAAACTCCCATGTCCCCTCGAGGACCTTAGCGAGGGTCAAAAACTGGTCCTGTGTGCTGGTGGGATTAGGAAGTATTCCTTCCACCACCTGACAGCACCACAGGTTGAGGTCAGCAGCACCCCACCTCCACTCTACACAGTGCTGCTCCCCCCACCTCAGCTGGCTGACGGTTTGTAAGAATTTACCTTCTAGCTAACACGACTGGATTAAAAAAAAAAAATCTAAATAAATAGAACCTTTTTAGTCATTTCAATAAAAAAATCCAAATCACCTTGAAAGAGCATACTATATGGCAAACCAGCTGACGAAATAACACTTGCCAGAATTGGTAACATCAATATTTTTGTAAAACATTTTTTTTTTTGAGGCTACACTTGTTCCAAACACTCGAGTCTGAAAGTAACAAAACGGTAAACACGAAGCTATTCCGAGACACAAAATTATTACCTGTCAGGTAAATTTTGATCAGTATTTGAAGTCTTCACTTCCTCGACATGTTCCAAACTGAAATTAAAACGGAAAACATTTGGGGGATTTTCCACAATGAAGCTACATGAAATAATCCAAGCTGGTCAAAGAAATGAAAAGCAAAAAATATATATATATATCAAATGAACAATAACGTGATAATCGACTCCCATCTTTTTTATTTGTATTTTTTTGCTTCGAAGCTCGAAGTGATAACCTAGTGTTGGCAACTTGCTTCTGAATTCACAAAAAAAGCTGTTTTCCTACATGAGCACCAGAGTAGTTTAGGGAAAATGCCCCGACAATTTGCTCTGGTCTTTTTAAATTTTTTTTTATGCAAGCGACGTTCAGTCGTGTGGTTAACGGCGGGTTTCCTGTCGACGATGTGCTCTCACAACTACCGACGGGTCGGAGGGAGGGAGGCTCCCACGGAGCTGGTCATCATGCAAAGTGGGCCATGTGGAAATTGGTGCCTTTTCTTTACAAAAGGCTGAGATTGGCAGGTTGAGCCTACAAAAAAAAAAAAAAGTTCATTACTACGCTGAGGTTGGACGGGTCGGTGAGCTCCTTTCTTTGGCACCAGACACTGTTGCTTCAGTGTAGTGTTTTACAGAATGTGTTTTTGTCCCTTGTGTTGCCATCCAAAGTCCTGTGTTTCCTCGCCGACACTGATCCTTCAATCTGTCGCAGTAATCTGAGCATCGCGACTCCCTAAAATATGTGTTCTCCATCCAAAGAATGCTCCCTTTTCCGTTCGCCGGCGAATAAATCCAGTTCACCTTTTTGGAAGAGCCGAGTCAATAACCTGGCCTTAGTCAAACAGAAATGTGACAAACTGTGTCAAAGGTTTGGATTTGACATTATTTTCTGAAACTCATACCATCATTTTCCAGCGACAAAGTCCCTTTCTGTTCTGAAGTGGAGTTCTGTGGAAAAGTTACCACCCGGTACCTTCTTACCTGCTGCAGACAGCTCCTTGAATGGACTCAGTTAAAAAAAAAAAATAGAGTTTAATTCCGAATGGATCGATGGGCTAATGGCTAGTCCACGCAGGGCCAAGACCGAAATGGATTGCTGCCATCTTAGGACAACTCAGAACTGAAACATTTTAGATAAAACGTGGTTTTATAGACCTTTTAGGCAACACTCCACTGTGGGCGTGGCCTTGCTCAGACTAGATGTTAGAGCTCGTAGATTTAATCAGAACTAATCACTATTTCAACAAACAAACAAACAAACAAACAAAGGGTAAACACTGGTTGCTCTGAAACAGGTGGTGTCAAACTCAGCTAAACAAGGAGGGAAAAAGTAAAAACTCAGTCCTAGTTCTAGTTCTGTAGAAAAAAAATACATAAATTAACCTTGGTTTTCATTTTAATATGTTCAATTATTCATACTGAAATATCAAATACCTTTTCCCAGTTACACATTATAAAGAATTTAGAACAAACGTACTTTAATGAACAAAGAAAAATAGATTGAACTTAAAAAGACACATCATCAGCATTCGTTTCTTATGCCTTCTCATTAATTTTTCTCTATTAAAACGGCTAAAAAGACATCAGCAAAACTCCGATCATACAGCTACTGACATTTAACTTTGAAACAAGAAGAAAATACAGAAAAAGACGACATGCATTAAATTACTTGTTACTCTGATGACTCAAGTCAGACACCAGATATCGTTTCTTGGCTGCGAGTCCATCAACAGGAGTCTGATTGGTCCCGTTTCATGTTCTCTGTTGCTCTTTTCACGTCAAAATCAACGATCACTGAGAAATTAAAGCTTTTATTTTCTCGGCTTCAAAGGAACCATCACAGGAAGGCTTCACGAAACAAAACGAGAAGCCAGAGGGACTCGATCTGTCCCAAACTGGAGGGCCAGACCTAATAATGTTTAAATGGTATCTTGGGGGCCGGGTCTGGGCCACGGGCCTCGAGTTTGACATATCATTTCACAGAAGTTCGAAAGATCCGAACTGTTCCTTTATTGGTGGTTGTTCGTGTTAGAGCCTCTATCAGTGTCTTCGTGTCTGCAGACCTCAGGCTCCTCTGGGCTCTTACAGCACGTCGTGTTTAATGGAAGGCTGGCGTTTTTTTTTTTGTTTTTTTTTTCTTTAGCGGAAATCAGTCCTACCTTTGAACATGTGTGTGTGTGTGTGTCTGCCTGCCTCCCCAGGCACTCATTAGGCTGGTGTTTCCTGAAGCTGCTGAGAAACACGAACATTTGCAAAGGTTAAAAGCCCCCCCCCCCAACAGAGACGTAATTTTCCCATCCTAAGGTGACGGGAGCAGGGTAACTTATTTAGCTGGCTCCTGCCGCACAGATGAACTCGATTAGAGTAACCAAGCCTCGGTGATGAAAGCGGCGCAGGAGGACAACGGCGCGGCACCTTGATTTACAATTTCCTCCCGTGGATTACGGTGAAAGGCGGGACAGAGAGGGGTCGGCCAGCACACCTGGGACATTTGGCGATTTTCAAAGTCACTCGTTTTCAGATAATGAGCATGTAGCGGTGGAAGCTCCTCTGGGTGTACACAGGTAGCAGTTTTCCTTCAAACAACCACCCTCCTTTGTCTTACCTCGAAAAGACTGACTCTTGTTTTGCTTTGTGGGTTCTGATCTGGATGAGTCACTGTGAGAGGCTGATGCCATGATGACCATTGAGTAGAAAATACCACAGTTTCACAGTATTCTGGTGTTAGAACCTAAAAAATTACATTATCACGATATAACTGATTTGACTGAAAGACAGAAATGCAGCTCTAGTAATATTACTTTGCTACCGTTTTAAATTGTTTATTATTATAAACAGATGGACAGAAAAGGAGAAACCTTAACAAAAATATAGAATTAACAAGTTAACAAGCTTGTTGCAAATATTGAAGTCAAAACTGTAACTTTATAAAAGGTGATGGGTCACCATCCATCCATCCATCCATCCATCTGTTCATCCATCCATCCTTTGATCCATCCATCCTTTGATCCATCCATCCATCCATCCATCTGTTCATCCATCCATCCTTTGATCCATCCATCCTTTGATCCATCCATCCATCCATCCATCCATCCATCCATCCATCCATCCATTATCTGCTGCTTGTTTCCTTGTTTGTCTTTTCTTTAAACACAAGAAAACCAAAGTTCAGGAGGGAGTCTCCTCCTTTGGCCACCACTGATCCAGATACTCACCTGAGTACTTGTGCAGGATGTTGAGTGTACCTTTGATTATATGTTGTTATATGATTATATGGATGAACAATAACTGCTACTATGTTAGTAGTGTGCCTCATCTGCAGTATGTCTCACCTTCTAGTTGATGCTGTAGAAAGCTACAGGTGAAAATCTGGTTTAACGATCAATAAATGGGTTGAACATTATTTCCTTTAACACTGGCGGGACACACTGATAGCAGTGTGGTTATTTTCCAAACACGAGATGGTGTTTGTAGCTTTTATCGCAAGAAAGTATGGCGGGTAGCATGAAGCATCAGTGTCCGGTGACGAAAACACAGCTGACTGACAGCTTGCGCAAATAAAGAGGGAGGGAGAATGACAGTCGACGCTCTGTACAGCCCGAGAGAACTCCGAACGGTCTCTGGCATCTCATTAAACGAATTTAAACCAGAAGAACAGCAGGATGGGAAACGTTGGAGAATTTAACGCTGGTGTACCTCCAAACCAGAAACTGGCTAATTAGTTTCACACGGACACGTCCAGCCATTTTACAAACATGTATAGATGCACCTTCCTTTATACAAGATTTAATTATTTATTGTTTAATTTGCAAATTCATTAATTACTTAGATATTTGTGTAGGTCTACAGGTCTGTTAGGGCTCTTTACTCTTGACGGTTACCATGGATATCATGCCATGACATCTTGAGTATTTTTGCAGTCCCATTTCTTCCATTGTCTGACAATTTAAGCCCCCCCCCAAAAAAAAAAATTAAAATAAGGGCTGGTTTTTCCTTCATGCATGTTAGATTACACTTTTCCGAGCCTTTAGCACCACGCAGTGTGCCTCAGATTAATTATTTTAAATCTCCTGAGAAGGTTGCTTCAAACGCCATGAACTTTATTTTCCAGTACTGCATCCTAATAGCCTTTTTTTTTATTTAAAAAAAAAAACATTTTAACCTGTTGAAGCCAAGCATTTTTGTTCTCTGAATGTGAGTTAAAGAGATTTAGTATTCTTCTCAGACAGCCCGCTGCTATATAACATTCAGAAAGAAGGTTTAGTGCCAGTCCAGACTAAAAAGTATTCCTAAGACCTCTGTCAGACTCCCACTGAGGCTATTTTTCTGACCTGCAAATACTTTCAAACACACACACACACACATACACACTCACACACGCCCAGGCTTGTCAGCTCTCCAGTCATGTATCCTGGTCAAGGTGAGGAGTTTAAGGAGGAGGTGGGGTGGGGGGCTGGTGGTGTCGGTGGGGGCAGGTGAAGCTCCAGAAATGCAGACACATGGAGATGAGAGCAGGGAACGGGGGGGGATACATCTTGCATGTCCTGCCGGCAGCCGCGCTGCTGTTGTCAGTCTCAAGCTGACAGACCAGATTCTGTCGAGCTACAGCTTTGATGAAATGTTTTCAGGAAATGTGTGTGTGTGTGTGTGTGTGTGTGTGTGTGTGTGTGTGGGGGGGGGGGGGGG
>NC_051445.1:15652983-15693484 GCF_001649575.2 Kryptolebias marmoratus
GGGGGGGGGGAAAGAACCTGAGCTGACTTCAAGCCCGGGTTTTAAAGAGCTGCAAGAGCGTTTCGTTGTAGGGTTTTTTTTCTTCTTCTTTTTCTTTTCCCTCCCTCCGCTCGGTCAGCAAACACAACAATAACAGATTTCAATACTGCAGGGTAAATGAGCACGTATCCGCGCACGCCATATATATTTACAGGTGCAAAATATAATTTTCGGATAATCACAGCTTCCCGGGTTCCTCCGGTCATTACTGCGAGGCCGTGTGTGTGTGTGTGTGTGGCGGTGTTTACAGTGGAGCCACCAGGCACCAGTAAACCCAGACAAAGAGAGTCACTCAGGTAGCTCATTAGTGGTTTTAACAACATGAAAGCTCATAAGTTCTGTTATTATCTCTGCAGCCACGAAGCTCATGCTGTATTTTTTTTTCTTTTTTGTGCCTCTAGCAACCTGCAGGGTGGAGAGCTTCCTGTCTCTGCTTTCTGTTTTCACTGCCACCTCTTCATGGCCGCGTAGAGAAACGTTGCCCTCGTGCTTTGACCTTTGATAAATACATCAACGTTCACATTTCCCCCCCACACCACTGGAATAGGAGAAATGGTCACATGATCAGGATTTGCTCTTTCTGCTGCCTGCAAATGGAGTCATATTAGCTGAGCGGGGGTAGAGGAGGTTTTTACAGCAGATTGGATAAATGGCCTTTTGGCTCGTCAAGTTACTGTCTAATAGACAAATGTGGTATTTGTGCAGGGTAACACGATGATGATATAACGTATGTTGTAAGACAAGATTCTGCCGCGCCGAATCTCCCAAGGCCTCTCCAGCACATCATCTTCATTATCTTCGACTGCATTGGGTTATTTTGGTGCTTTATGCTAAAGAAAAGACGGAGGGTGGTTACCCGTTTCAAGGTATGCTCCGCTTTTGAAAACCCAAAGCTTCAAATCCACTGAACTGTTTGGTTTTCTGGGGTAAAACCGCCGTGAAATCAACATTTTCAACCAGCTGTAGAGTTGACGTGATAACACTGGTGAGAAAAACAGCCTGTAGCTAATTAACCAGCTAGCATCACCTAATGTTACTTCGGTGCAAAGAGGAGTGGAGCGGCATTAGTATTTAAAATGAGTACTTTTACATTAGCATTTGAATTCAGTTTAGCTTGTGTCATTTTTATATTTTGAAGTTTTGAAGATTTGTTTAAAATCCCTTGTTTTAAAAATGGCCTCCCATTTGTTTTTTTGTTATAAAGCAAGAGCTGAACTGTGTTTATGAGTTCAGGAGATTCCTATTAAAGCTTAATAAATAAACAGGTAGTTATTTATTGAGAAAAATGTCTCAACATTGCATTCATATGACAGTGTTATTGTGACTGGTTTAATTAGTCGCTGCTGCTAATTTAAGCTAATCTAAAGTTTTGTTACGGTAAATTCACCAACACGAAGGTTCCTTGTTTGCGGTTGAAGATAAACGTTAAAGAGACGTACCGTATTTTCCGCACTATAGGACGTACTGTCAATGAATGGTCCATTTTTGAACTTTTGTCATATATGAGGCGCACCGGACTATCAGGCTCATTAAGCGAAACAAAACAGCCCTCCGTCTTTTCGGAGAATACTGCACCGACGTAAGAGTCAAATATAAACGCCTACAGCTCGCTCAGGTTCGTACATGGAGCCCTGAGCGATGCTACAAAGTGCGACTATAACTGAGCCTTAACGCTGCAAGTGGTGCAGCTTTGTAGTTTAACCAAAGTCGTACTAAAACATCACGACTTCTTACATATATAAGGCGCTCCGGATTATAAGGCGCACTGTCGTTTTTTGAGAAAATCGAAGGCTTTTAAGTGCGCCTTAAAGTCCGGAAAATACGGTACTAAAGGTTTGTTCAACCAGTTAGTACATTTCAGTAGATGCTTTAAAAAACGGGGAGGGGGGGCAATAGCTAAAGTTGTTTGTAAAAAAACAGTCCAAGAATCACTAAATTTAGCTGCTGTAAGTCTCTTTCAGCTCTATAAGCGCATTAAGCAAACTGAATATCTGAATTATCTTCTGTAAAACTGCTTTAAAACATTCTGGGTTAGCTTTGACAGCTTTGTGTTGCGGGGGCAGCTTTAGACACTTTGTTGTACCGGTGATGTTAAAGAGGAGGAAAGTTGTTTTGGAAGTCTTAATCCTAACCCGGAGCTAACGGAAATGTTGCAAAATGACCCAAAGCATCCGACCACCATCCTAATCTTAATCATGTAAAGAGGAATGGGATAAAACTCAGGACTGATCAACATTTACACTTCCAGCTGCTGTTTATTGGTTAAATAATACACATTCACACCGGACTAATATGTTTAATTTTTCCTGGTGAATAAAAAAATGACCCTGAGGGGGACATTTCTGTTTCGGTTTATTTGATTGGGTCTGTTGTCGACTTCTTTTAGGACTTCTGATCTGGTTTTAGTTATTCAGTTATGCAGCTGCCTGGGTATTTTACTGCTTGTTATCCCCGGCAGTAAAATATGCAAATACGGTGCTTTATACAGCTTCCCACTGCAGTGGGATATGTGTCGAAACCACAGAGGCCCGCCACCGCGTAGCACTCGTCTGGTTCGCCGTGCAGCGGTTTAGTCGAACGCGTTGGAGAGATCGCAGGTGCAGAAGGCACCTCTGCAGCCGGTCTCGATGGATAAAGCAAAAAGAGCCGGCGTTGATGCCAGGCACTTTGGAGGCTGAGCAGCAAAAGAAGCCCGAGACCTTCAAGCAGGGAAGTGCTGAAGCGCTTCTAACAAAAGGACTTAAAAAATTAGCGACTTGCCTTAAGACTCAACACAGCCTTGTACAGCTTATACAAAAAAAAAATTCAAGAATTAGGTAACGGGTTCTTTTTCATCGTTACCGAAGCTGCAAACAAAATGATCCTGTGGTAAACTGGTTGTAATAGGATTACTTAAAGATATGCTGCACCGCTTTGTCATAAGATTTTACAGCTAGCTTTATTACTACCTTTTGAAGGCCGCCTGAAATCCTAGGCCCGTTTCATTGTGCTAAAAATGATCAGTACTGTTCAAGCTGGAAACTGCAGCATTGCACACAATTAAACACCATATATATATATATAAAAGTGCCCTTTTTTTTTTTTTTTTTTGTTCCCGTGTCTTTTATGCTCCCGCTGTGGTGCAAAGCAAACTGTTATCTTAGCGGCGTAGCACACGCCGTCTGAGCCGCCGCGGAGCACTTCGCAGCTAAAGGAGCGGGATTAGCATAAGTTAGCTTTTAGAGTGTCGTGCAGCGTTCTTTTAGTATCTGCCGGAGGTGATCCCATCCCAACGCTTCTTTTAACACCTCCCTTTCTCTTCCTGCGCGCTCAGCAAAAGTCACTCTCGCCTCACAAAGGAGGGGGGGCGCCACGCCACGTCAAGCTCCGGCTCTGTTTGCCGTACTCTTCTTCTTCGCTCCATTCACGTGTCGATTGGCCTGATCCATTCATTTGACACTCTTCCTTACCTACACGGCCTGAGGCTGCACGCTCACAGGCGGTGGGGGGGCGGGGGGCTTCTTTTTACTTGGCCACTTGCTTTTTTTGTTGTTTTCTTTCCACATTATTTTCAGATGCACCGCGGCGTGTTCTTGGCAGCAGAGGGAACTTTGCACGTCTTTAGCGCCGACAGCCCGGGGTAGTTCACGTTGAAAATGGTATTTACATTTTAGTTTAACGCTCCTCAGTATATCGGCGCCACGCTTCACGCGGTTCTTTTGGAGTCTTACAGCTTCAGCATTGATCAACGCTTTTCTTTCTTTTTTTTTTTGTATGGATTTAGTGCTGCTGAAGCTGAAAACGAGGTGCTGGGTTGGCACAATCTTGCCTGTTTCTCTAGTCTCACATTGCCCTTTACACAATTTTCTTCTGCGGTTTTATGTTTGGTTCCCCCCCCCCATCCTTCCTTTCTATCTTTTGACTTCTGATGCGTTTACTTCCTCTTTCATTCCCCTCCCGTTCCTTCCGCCTCGCTCTCCTCTCATGTTTTTTTTCTGTCTTCTGCCACGTTGGGCGTCTCATGCTGTCCCGACCAAAGCCTCACATCAGCACCAGCAGCATGACCGGCGCGTCGCCGGCGTCGTCGTCCGTCCGCGGGGGCCGCAAAGCAGCGTGAGATTGACAGTCCGGGTGGCCAGATGCGTTCCGCCTCGCTGCACTTTATGTGTCTGAGCATGTGTGCGTGTTCGTTGTTTGCTCGAAGGAGGGATGGCTGTAAAACAAGGGAACAAAGAGGGAGGAAAATGGTGGCCCGGGGAACCAACTTTGCTTCTGTGGAGTTTACATAATTGATGTTTTGTTTAACAAAACCGTGTCTAGTCGGGAGTTATCAGCTCTGATCGCGGATGCAAACACCGTGAGGAGGATAACACGGGGAAAATTCACAAAATTCCGCACGGGGAGCGAAACCGAGCTTCCCACGTACGGCGTTCAGTCACCTGGAACCTTGTAAGTGATTAAATTCCAGGTATTAAAACAATATCTAAAAAGACTCGTTATATTTCAGAGATGCTCATCCCCGTCTGAATTTATTCCCAACTAAAAGGATGTGTTGCAACTGAGATGAGTTTTATCCCTATTTTTTTTTTTAGTTTGCCCTACTTCTTTTTGTGAAAACGCTTTCTTTTTTTTTTGTTGAGGGGAAGTTACAGCCATATTTACCACGGCTTCGTTTAATCACCAGCGTTTGGAGATGGCAGAAATGTTCTGAGAGCCTGTGCCTGTGTGTGGGATTCTTTTGAGCAGGGCTTACGGTTATTTACCAATCAGTGGCAGAAAGACTCCAGAGAAACCACAGTGATTAGCCACCCTTGGGACGGCAGAGCTTTGCGGGGACCTGCTCTGTCAGCACCAAACAGAACATTTATCACGCACTTCACCTCACACTTCCTAACCCACACAGCATGAAAGCAAGCTCATTTCTCTGCGAAAAAAAAAAGACAAACAACAATGCAGGCAAAAGCACGGGGAGCATATATGTGTGCGCACAGAAAATAAAGAGAACAATCCCTATGTGGCTTCTAAAGCTGCACTATTCAGACCAGCAGATCAGGTATGTGGTGGATGGAAGAAACAAATCTGCATAATGTAATAAATTTCATTGTCCTCCTCTATCTATTCATGTAGATGTTATTAAAAAAAAACAGAAACAACAACAAAAACCTCATCTGTTTGGTTCAGGAAGCCTTGTTTATCACATCATGACTTTCTTTCTAATTTGTAGGCTTGTAAAGTTATTAAAAGTAGTTTTGTATTTGTATTTTTTTTTTCATGTCATTTCTGATGACTGTAGAACTCGCTGCCGGTGTTTGGAGCTTTTGGTTTATTTCGGTGTGTTTTTCTGGCTTTTTAGGCAGCATCCGAGCTTGTATTTTTTTCCCGAAGTAAATCTTGACCACAGGTTGGTGGATAATCCCTCTTTCACCAGACCTTTTTCTGTCAAACATTCTTGGCTCCGGTTATTTTCAGAAGGAAAAATAAACTTACAAGGCTCCAAATATTGTTGCAATCTTATCCTATTATTATTAATATTTTTTTACTTTTCCTGCAGTGAAATTTGTCGTGACTTTTTAGAGAAAAAAGTCATCAAACATTTGACTGTTAGCTAATGTTAGCATATCGTTAGCATGCCGTTAGCATTCCGTTAGCATACCGTTAGCATACCATTAGCTACTCCGTGTTAAAAAGAAAAGTTAACAGAATAGTACACCTCTCACCTTTCCACAGTCTATAGAATGTGGTAATATGTTTACCATTATATATATATTTTCTCAGTATAACAATGCCACTATTTAAATGAGCTTTTTGACGTCCAAAAGCTATTGCTTCAATTGTAGCTGTTAAGCTAAAAAAAAGAGGCGTACGCTTGGCATGTTCTCACGGATTTGGTCAATTTCATGCTACATTCGCACCAACTTCAAGCCACTTTCACCAACTATTTTCCTTTTTCTGTTTTTCACTCCTCAAGTGAAATATTCGGAATATTTGGACGATTTTTTAGCGATCCGAAGTTCAACCGAGGATAGCTAACGGTTGTTTCCCAGTGACGTTTTACAAACACACCTCTCAGCTATGACAGAAAGAAAAGGAAGAGCAGATTAAGCTAAAAAAAAAACAACATTTAAATTATAGTAACGCATTTGAGGTTGGCGCCCCGTGACTGTTTACAGTAGAAGGTAAAATAATAGATGCTTTACTTAGCTGCAAAAAAAGAGCCTGAATATGGTTGAAGTTGACTTTACCGGGTGATCAGGAGCATAGTGACAAAGTTAATTCTTTTGTTAAACACATTCGTAAATAGACCTTTTATCTCACTGATAATTTAAAAATGGTAGTTCATATGCTCAGCGCTCAATGTTATTCCTTTTTTATTACTAGCTCCGACTATAAACATGAAATTTTAATAAAATAAACTTAATATGAACAATGTTCTCATCCGGTTTTACAAGTACAGTACGCTCACACAGCAGTTGTTTATAAATTATGTAGATACTTCAGTGCATATTAATTGTCGTGGCATTAAAGTAGCAGGAAACCATAACTCAAGAAGTGACGAGCTGGACATTTTCTTTAAAGTTTAGGCTAAAACAGCATTTTGTGCTCGGGCATAAAAGCGCCTGCATGCAGGTGAAGTCCAGCTAAGCCCATTGCAGTCGGACTCTCCCAGGACTCTGTTACACGTGAATTTAATTTAGCCTCAGAGCATTATAAGTTATACCCTTAATGCACGGCATAGAAGCCGCTGTGCAGTCGTTACCGTCTCTGAATCACTTTGATAAATAACTTGCAGATGAAATGGCTTTAATGTGGTCATGACTTATTGTTTGCTGTTTCCTGATAACCCTCGGGGAAGCACTACGCAGGCCGCAATCCTTCTTGTAGCCAATTAATAATGTATCTGTGAGCAATTTAAGCATTTTGTCTTCATTAAGTGTAACTCGTTTAAATGTATGTTCAAAAAAAAAATACAATAGTACTTACCATAAAACTTGTCTAATCTGTATTTATGAAGAAGTTTTTGTTTTTATTTTAGTAACAAGGACACGTCTGCTTTTAGTGAAGCACTGGAACATTAAGTCATGTAACTGATAAACAACAGTGCATGAAATGGCTTCATATTTTAAATGTTTTTAGAAAAATCCTAATTGTATTTTTCAAGGAAAACAAAATATTGATATTTCCAGCCTTTTTTTTAATAAGCTGCGTCTTTATGTAGTTTAAGTGTAGTCAGATTTGTTTATATTTGGCCCAGCTGAGCAAAACATTTTAAGATGTCACTCCGGATTTCGGGAAATTACAGGGGCAGCACTCAATCAACGCAGAAAATAACAGCCGCAGTGTTTTAGCGAATGTAGTTAATGTTGGCGCATTGTGCATTCACTGAACGTGAACGGTTAAAAGTGTTGCTCCAACGGGCTGTTACGGCGATTGATTTTCCATCTTGTAGAACATTGTTCAATCAGTAATGCATGTCATACGGGATGTTTGTTGAATTGTTATGATGATTCTTCCGGCGCTCCATCTGTCACATTGTTGCACGTCAACGTCCTCCTCCTCGTCTTCGAAACCGGAGGGGGGGGGGTACAA
This sequence comes from Kryptolebias marmoratus, assembly GCF_001649575.2. Lineage (NCBI taxonomy): Eukaryota > Metazoa > Chordata > Actinopteri > Cyprinodontiformes > Rivulidae > Kryptolebias > Kryptolebias marmoratus. The sequence continues at coordinate 15,660,589 of NC_051445.1, forward strand.
ATAGGATTATCTGATCAATATTTGAACTTGCTGCGTCTCGCCTCACGTGCTCGTCTTCCTGAGTGTGTTTTTATGACTCGCTGCTTGCGTGAAGTGGAAATGACGTGGAGCGTCCACAAGAGGCACCACTTTTGGTTTATAACTGGTGTATTAACACGCCCTTCAGGTTTGTCTGTAATATATATATAATATTTGACGCCCTACCTATCATATCCTGTTCCCCCGGTCACCGCTCCAAACACAACTTGCAGCAATTCAGGCTAATTTAATCCTTTAATCATGCATGACTAATAGCACAAGTGTCAGCACGTGGACAAACTGTTTAAAAGCTAAGAAAACAGTCTGAACGAGCGCTGTTCTCAGCCACTGATGTATGATTTAGGACCATTGCCTGTTTAGTATTTTAGCTTTATAAACAATGACCCTTGAGATTGCAGTGATTTGTTTATTTTGAACTTTTATTTTACCAGTCCAGACATTAAAAACAGTTTCCTATTTATAGTGTCGGCCTGGCAAGTGCCAGAAGGTAGTTGAAAGGGTAAAGAAAGGTGAGTTAAAGTTTACGCAACCCAAATCCTCTAGCTTTTTTTTTTTTTTTTTGGAACATTCACAGGCACAGAGACGTGAGCTGCTGCTAACTCTGCTAACAGGCAATCTTTATATTTTTTCGTCTTCACCGGTCCAGTTGATCCAATGTGGTGGCACAGATTTTGACAGCATGATGAGCTCACCCATGACCATTGATTCCACTTTATAACCCTTTCAAAATAAAACTACAAGGGCAGAAATGGCTGGGACGCTTTGCGTTGTTTTTCCTTTTCTTTTTTTGGGGGGAAGTAGAGGGGGAAATGGTTTCATAAATGTTAAAAAAAGCCCTCCAGCTGGGAAAAGGGAAACAACTTGGTGTGTTAATCTGCCCGTAGAGGGAGGGGAAGACCGTCACGGTGGTTGCATTAATTATTATAATTCGTCCATTTTCCTAGACTTCAGATATTCAGAAATCACCGCCCCCTCCCCATTAGATGTGCATTTGTTTCTTGTCAACCTCTAAAGGCCTCCCGCACGACCCACAGCCCCCTTACCCCGAAGCTTATTTTAACCTGACAACCATCACTTGGACAGCTTGCTGTTTATTCCTAAAAATGGTGCTGAGACTGACAGCTAATTTGTCCTGCTGGAGTTTTGGCTGTAATTGTGCCTGGAGATATGATGACCCAGTTTGAGGCAATGAAGGGATAAATGACTCAATGGAAAGTGCGAATCCATTTTATGGGAAGCAAGAAAATATATGCAAATGCGGGATACATAAAAGATTTCATCATCGAGGGAGAATCTGGACCCCTTTCGACATAATCACGGCTCCATTTAGCATGCTAATAAATGTACAAAACTGTGGCTCATTACTTAGGTCTGTATAGTTCAGTTGTCATTAGCTTTAAGGTGGCAGAAGCAGCAGCCTGTAGACGAGCCGGAGACTCTCTACTTGCTCAGAAATTTGACGGGTGAAGTAGAAAAGCCTCGAAAAGCAAAATAAATACACACCACTAAGTAAATACACATCACGACGATTCTGAGCCTGTTTGTCATGCTTTATCAATTTCTATTTCTCCTCGCACCGGTGTGAATTTTAAAAGGCGCAGCCTACCCAAGAAATGATAGCTCCTCATTTATTTTCCCCTTCGAGTTTAGAGGACTTGGGGAAAGGAAAAAAAAAACATACTGAAAGGTATTGGTGGATATATAAATAAAAGGCAGAAAAGCAGAGTTTTTGAGATGCTGAGAGGGTGTTTTTTTTTTTCGTTTTGTTTTCTTGGCTGCCAATTTAGAAGTGACGGATCCATTAGAGGAGCCAATTTGGCAAATTGTCACTTAAAATGGAGAGAGAATTTCTCTTAAGTCTGCCCAATCAGAGTTGAACAAGTTTATTAGAAGGACAAGCATCAGAAATACTACGCTAAATGTGACTTTTTTTTTTCAGATTCACAAGTATTTCGAAGCCGCTCTTGACTTTTATTTAGAAAGCTGACATGGAGCGGACCAGCTATCCAGAACTAATTGCCTCCGAGGTTGTTTCTACTGTACCTCTCGAGGCCTGTGATGGGTTTGGGTCTGCAGCCGCATCCGGGCTCCCGTTGTCGGCCAGGAGACGGAGGTTACCCGCGGGGTACCGGCGGCGCCTTCGAGGCCCCCGTTCCACCCGGCGGCATCCCTCATTGCCTGGCTGGGCTCGGAAATAATGCCCGTCATCGCTTATAATGGGTAGGAGGGAGGAGGAGGAGGCAAAACACAAACCAATCAAGAGTGGAAAGTGTCAAATGGGTGTACATAAATTTGCATTTGTGGAGAATTCTGTCTCCCTCTCAAAGAGAGTTTTCGCAGCTCGTGACGGCTGTCGAGTGTCGGGAGTTTTATAGTGAGCTGAAACCGCCACAGGCAATATGGTCGCTATTATTTATGTTCACAGAGTTCGCCTGTGATGGAAAAGGCACTCCTCTCTTTGATTTACTAGTGTGTATCAGTCAGTCAATCAATCAATCATGAACGTGCGAACGAGCTTCCCTCAGACTGCTCTGCTGTTTTTCCTTTTTCCCCCTCCAGTTCTAGAGTTTATAGAAGAAGTCGTACGGGAACGGTTGAGTTTACAGCTTTATTAGCAGACAAACCAGCTTTATTTGTCAGTTTGCTTCAGGTCCAATGATAAGGAAATAAACTTGGGGGTTAACCGTGTAGAGGCATTTGGCGGTATTTTAACAGCGACAACAAAAAAAGAGTGCTGGGTGTTATATTGGACTCGTACTCGTTTCATTAGGGCAAACGTTTTCTTCCGAAGACTGACATTGTTGCTGTTCATTAAAGCCTGAAGTGGGATTCTTCGAAAAGGTTATAAGCAATTAATATCTGTTTTTTAGAAAGCTCTTTGAACAACCTCAGTTTGGATAAATAGAGTTTATTTCTGACCGGATTAAAGAGCTAATGGCAAGCAAGGCTAAGACGGAAGAGGACTGCTGCTGTCTTGGAGCAACTACAGTCTCAAAAGGTTTCATGGTGGTCCATCCATCCTTCAGTCCATCCATCTGTCCATCAGTCCGTCCATCCATCCATCTGTCCATCAGTCTGTCCATCCATCCATCCGTCCATCCATCTGTCCATCAGTCTGTCCATCCATCCATCCATCCATCCATCTGTCCATCAGTCTGTCCATCCATCCATCTGTCGATCAGTCCATCCATCCATCGCAAAAGGCAAACATTTGCTGATTTTTCTTTCACGGTGAACAAATAAAACTCTGACTAGTAACAAACGAAAGGAAAAAAAAATACTATGGACATTTTTATAAAGTAGCACGACTTCTGACCGGAGCCAACGGCTGCAAGTGGAAAGCGTATTTGTCCGAAGATTAGGACGCTTTTGAGTCACTGAAGCTGAACTTGCGCTCTTGGACAATATGTGCTTAATCCTTACTTTAATATCGACCAAGCAACATACAATTATCCGCAGTATATAGCGTCAGCTATTGCTTTGCTGACCAATTTGAGGTCATTAAGCTTCTTGGAACATGATTACCTGCACTGAGGTGTACAGCGAGGAGCTGAATGTCCGGTTGGAGCCCAGGTGCTGGGACAATCAGGGTTGCTCATGATCGATAACAGGAGTCAATTGACATCAGTGCAATATTGTTTGACATTTCGTGGTGAGGAAACCTAACCCTCTTGTGCGTTTTTATGTTGTTGTTTTTTTTTTTTCCTCTCATAAAAGTCCAAGCTTACTTCTTAAAGCTCCTTGTTTTCTCTGGTATTTGTAGATCAACAGGAGGCTGCAAGAACTCGAGTGGGACCGAAAGAAAAGATTGAAAACCATAATGTAATTGGAGTAATTCTGGTTTTCTTGAAGCGCTGCAATGTTAAGCGTCGCAGGAGTGGCAGCTCCGAACGCAGAGCGGCCGCTGCTTTTCTGAAAAGCTGACCCCACGTGGTGGTTTACTGCAACACGTCGCATTCCCGTGTGCGGCGCCATCCAAAGCATCAGGCCTTTCTCCTTTCCACGCTCCGCCCACGGTCTGGGACACCGCAGGTGCTGACAGACGTGCCCGAGCTCACCCCGTGGCTGACAAACATCCTCGCTCTGATCCCCAAAGGTGTCCGGTTCGGTTAGGAGTGGTGGCGTGCACGGACATATTTTCCTTCACGCATTTGAACACGATAATGGGTGTTCTGTGTGATCAGGATTGTGCAACAAAGGCTATTTTTTTTTAGAATTTTTTTTTTTTTTTTTATGAAATACTAATGTAAATCCTAATGCAAAGTGAAGCTTAGGACAGGCTGTTTATTGAATGAAAGCAGACGGGAGTGTTGCTGAAGGACCGATTTTTCATTGATTTCGCTCTCGACTGGAACATCAAATGGACAAAATGAGTGGGGGCCCTCAAGAAGAGGCGGACTCGAAGCGGCGGCCGGGCTCGTTACCCTTGTGTTCACCTCGTTATCCGATAGCTCGGCGAGGAACAGGGGAGCGGAGACGAGAAGGCAGCCTTTTTCTGATGAAAGAGTGACACGTTTTATTCAAATTAGATGCAGAGTATTTTTAACCATGCAAACTCTGGTGGATAACACGTCTGTTTGTTTTTTGGGATGGGGGGGGTTCGTGTTTGAATATGTAAAACGCCACGAAGAGAACGGGAAAGAAAAAAGAAGGCGAGGGAGAGCACTCGGCACTCCGAGGAAACCGCGTTAAAACTTGGAGCCGTTTGGTGAAAGTAACTCGAGCCCCGACCTTGAAATGACCTGTGATTGTTTTTCATTATCTTTCGCTCTCATCTGCAGAAATGACTCCGAGCGTATCTGGAGGTTACACCCCAGTTATTGAGACCACGGTGCAGAGAAGGCTCGGAAACGGTGTTTTCGGGCAGAAAATCGGTCAGTTTGTGCTGCCTGTGGGCTCTTCCATGAGGTGAAGGTGTTTTTCAACAGTGGAGGAGGCCAATAAGTAAAATCCCCCGCTCCCACACCATCAACAAGCACACACACACACACACACACACACACACTCATATAATAATAGGAAAACATTCTGGTTCCAAAACCAACCACCTACCTACAGGTTCCTGATACTAACAGCTTGTTAGAAGGATATATACCCACCTCCTTAATACCATGCATGTAGCAGGGTGCACATTACGGTCGGCTTTTCCTTTGCTTGGACGAAGGAGCGTTCATGTGGGTCGATCTCACACATTAGAGCTACAGATGAAGAGTTTCAGACTCTCTGTTACGGCTCTGCTGATCAGAACCGTGTGGATCGTCGAGGTCGATTTCCTCGGCTCTACGTTAGCTTTCCAAAGTACCATCCAGCTGTAAACTTTGTGCGGAAGGTCTCTACCCGTCTAACCGCAGTGGATGTACTGATGTGACTTTTTGTTTTCTGTAGTTTTTGCTGCAGAAAAAGAAAAAACATCCCGTGAGGATTCGGTTGTGCAACATTCCCGTGTATCATCAAAAACATACCGGAAAGCTCTGAAAGAGAGACCGATTGGGTTCTTTTGTTTCTGGGATCAAAACCTCCTGATCTGTATCACACAGCTCTGATTTGATGTATGCAGACGTGCCTGCCCACAATACAGTACTGATTACAGATAGTAATACTCACATTTCTGTGCTGTGTGTGTTTTTTATTGCCGAGCCGCCTACTGAACACAAAGGAAGTGAAAGCTCTGTCTGTGACCTTTGGACACTTTTTGGATGTAAACCATGACTGTGCAATAATCTAATGAGCATCTTGATATGCCACACCTGTGAGGTGGATGGATCATCATAGCGGCAGAGAAGTGCTCACGACACAGATGTACACACATCTGTGGTTAATATTTTTAGAGCAAAAAAAAAGGCAGATTTTTGCACGTAGAAAAAGTCTGAGATCTTTGAGTTCAGTTTAAGGACAATAGGAGCAAAAACAAAAGTGTTTTATATCTTTTGTTCAGTATAGAAATGCCAAACTGCGCAGCTGGACACATCACGGCTCAAGGATGATCCGTTTTGATTTCAAGGTCATGGGGGTCAAAGGTCAGGGTTACTAATGAAGGCCTCATCTGTGCTCTAACTGCAACAGTGTAATGTAGGAACGTCAAACTGCACAGCTGGAAACCTCGTGTGTCAAAGATGATCCCTACTGATTTCAAGATCACGAGGGGGGGGGGTCAAAGGTCAAATCCACAGGTAAACCCTTTGTGTCCGCATCCAAATGTGTCCGCATTCAAACAACGACCAGTACAAATCCCAGGAAACCTCGGCCCAGATATTCGCTATCAATTTCCCTGGTGTCTGCTCGTCGGAAGGCGCGACGCATCAGCCGCCGCCTTCAGAATGAAAGAACACCCTGCGAGGTTCCTAGATTGCAGAGGAAAATTAAGACTGAGAGCACATTTACTGAGGAAACGGTAATTACAGCGTGATATCACCTCGTCATGTGGGATATAGCCATCTAGCAGTTATGATTGACACGATCAAGCCTCTGGAATAAAACTCCAAGTTGCGGCGTTCCTGTAAATCCTGCTTTAGTTCATGGCTGTAGGAGCTGAAATTAGAGCGAGAGACGTAGATATTTGGTGTTGAACCTGCTGTAGATCGGACGTCTCCTCCTCACTGAGACCTGAGACATTTTATAGATGTAGAGGTTCATATACAGGCTGTAAGGTCCCCCCCCCCATCTGCATCACGTTACAGGGATTAGTGAAAGCTGGATGACTACAATCCCTGATGTGAACCGTTCCTGACTAGCTGTAATCAGTCTGAAGCAGAGGTTACGCACACCCACCTTTTCATAGCCTCCCCTCGACACCCAGTCCTTCCCCTTTGTGTCCGCGATCCAGAATCGGTGTAATTTTATAGGTGACCCGCTGTTCCCGAGATTAAGTTATGCATCACTCCCCTAATCCTCGCTGACAAGTCTGTGTTAGCGTCGGAGCCAACTTCTGTAGCGCGTTGCGGCCGAACAGATGGCATAAATCATTCTCTTAAACTCTGCCTTAAGTATTAATCATTCTCAACGCTGTCACTGTCACGCTGCTCGGCGGGCCGCGGGCATGCAAAGTGTGATTAATGGAGGTGGGGATCCGAGGAGCCACTTCTGAGCCCCGCCCACCTTTTACCTAAAGGCCCACATCGGCTGCAGCGGGGACCGCCGGGGCGCCGGCGCTTCCGCAGGGGTGACCTTGTTGTGGAAAAAGGGGATCGGTCAGGCGCCGGTGCAGAACGGTCCAGTTGTCCCATCTGGGAAACGTGAAGCGCTGGACTGGTATTATTTATTATTTATTTCTTTTTTTTCTCCCTGTAATTTAGTAAAAACCGGAATTTCTTAATTACGTCTCACGGCTTGTTTATTTTTTATTTTTCCGTTCTGTTTGGGACATTTTAGGATCAGAATAACTTTATATAGAGTTTTAGTTTTTGTTTATTCTGGTATTTTATGTAGTTTTATGTAGACGAGATGAACCTTTTGGCAGGCAGGAGTCATGAGAGATGAATTCCGAGTGCTTCCCTTCAGCCTGGGAACACTATCCTTACAGTGAAGCACAGAAGTGGCAGCATCATGGTATGGGAGTGTATTTCTTTGACCAGGCTTGAGGGGGGGGGTTGGTTTGGAGTTGATAAAATGATGTTAAATGCTGACAAATTCCTCCTGAAAACCAGCTTAAGTATTCTGGGAAACTGACACCCGGACAGACGATTACTTGAAGCGGACCACAAAAAGCAAACTTGAGTGTTTCTCTTATGACTTAAAGCTGCCTATACGAGGACGAGGCATGCTCTGAAAGAAGCAGGAGCAGGTTTCCTTCCACAAAAAGTCAAAAATCCCAGTTGCTTCACTCCCCAACAGACTTACAGCTGTGATCACTGGCAGAACGCGGCCTCCGAATGTTGTTTTCTTCTTCCACTTCACGTTTCTGTTACAAACGTTTAGCACAAAAATGAAATTGTTCTGTTGCTCAAACCTTAAAAGAGAAAATAAAAGCAGCAAAAAAACAAAACAAAACGTGTTTTTAATAGTCCTGCTCGTTCTCTGAACTCGACCACAGTCTGCTCAGTTTGCTGTCTTTAATTGGACGCAGCCCTCACAAAAACAAAACTAAGCAAAATTTAAAAAAAAAACTCTGAAAAGGACAAAAACTGACAACATGCTTTCAGTAAACGCTTGCGCGCACAGTGGGACACTCTGGAAAAGAAAAGGAACTGGTTTGCTAACCATTTTTTGTTCTTTTATTTTTGGGAGACGAGTCCTAAATGTTATCGTCGGGGTTGTAGTCGCATTTCCTGTCTTTTATTTAAAAAAACCACAAGGCCGTTCACAAAACCCACACATCGTCGGGTCCCTAATGTGCTTCCCATTGAGGCGTCTTTCTCCTCTCCTTCTCCTTCTCCTTCTCCTGTCTGTGCTCTGAAGTGGCCGTGCAGAGGTTGTGCAGTGGCTTCAGGACCAACACTCTTCTCTGCTGCTCTCTCCACACTCCTTTGCCACCCTGGCCCCTCGTTCCTCCTGCGAGGGCCTTTAAATCTGACGCTGATACAAAGTGAAAGACCACTGGCGTTCATCTGACATCCTCATCCCCCCTCCCCAACCTCCAACCCCCATTTCACATCTGGTCTCCGATCTCCTGCCTTTGCATTCCATTTGTTTAGCTCCGGGCTCGGAGCTTTAAACTCCCTTCACCCCTGTCGTCCCTCTGTCCCCCCCTCCCCGCCCCACCGCTGCTGCTGGACTCGGAGCCGGAGCTGATGTGGTTTGGCGAGCCGTGCGAATTGAGATATAATGCATAATTATGTTGTCGGAGGGCATCACAATGGAAAAACATCTCAGTCCCCGGACGCCCGCCATGCTGGGATCTCTTTATTCTCCCATGTGCGGCGCCCGAACAGGAGAGGCTTCCGCGTCTCTCTGGTGGCGTCTAGAGATGCCCAGTTAGTGCTGGTCTTTTTTTTAACTGAGTAGCTGTGACTTCTAAAGCAGCTTGGCAGAGAGAAGAGATGAGCTCTTAAATATGCTGTATATTTAGCCATAGGCTTTCCAGCTCCTCTAAATCCTCACAAACTGATCAAATCGTCTTCAGGTTCATCTCAGACCTTTGGATGTAGGACATGCTGAACATGAGTTTATTCCACCAAACAGGTCCCATTAGCTCGTAATAAGTGTTCAGAATGAAATTATTCCTTTTAAACTGAATCTAGTAATGTACATAACGAACTGTTCAAAATGGGCAATCTCGAGTGACTGTCCTGTTACCAAAACTCATTGGACATCTAAAATGGCACATTTGAAAAAAAAAACTCAAACTAATTCCATTGTTTGCTCTAAAGAAAGTCTTTCTGTTGATGGAACGATTGATTATATGCTCAAAAAACATTATTATTTGTGACCAAAACTTGTGTTTTGTTTCTGAAAGATCCAAAGGCACATTTGTCAATTTAAGGAGACTCAACTTCATCTAATTTATCACCACATCTTAAATGTACCATTACATCATGTGCAGGACACTTTGTTTCATGAGAAAAGGCAGTTTACAGTTAAATCTTTACAGCAAATGTATAAATATAGTTTCCAGGGTGATGGAAGCGACACCCTTTCGGTGGAATGGTCTGTAAAGTGTTCCTTAAAAATGATGTTTTTTTTGGATGAAACTTCATTTTGGCAGATGAATTGTTCTTGAAGTCTTTCAAGTTTACCCTGAGCTAAATCGCTAAATTAAATAAACGTATTCTTTGAAGGATGGACCCTGTCGACTGCCTTCCATGCAGAATTTGAAATTCAGATCATTTACATTGAGAAATGACGATCGTAATGCTTCAACTACCGTTACCCTGGATCTTACGTAAACCTCGGATCTTAGCTCAGTACCTGTCAAACCTCGGGAAGGTCGATTAGCTGTCAATCCTTTACAAGATTTATTTTTTTTTCCCAAGAGTTTAAATCAAGTTCGTCACACGGTTCCTGAGGTCTTTCAGTGACGGCTCGATGATCATCCTTTAGACTTCCTTTTGAAAGCCCCAGGTGAATTGTCTTCGTAGTTTTTATCAAGTTTATGGAGAGGCAAAATGCAAAATTAACAAATAAAGCAACCATATTATTGATGTCCATAGCAGAGACCACAGCACAGAAATGATGCACACAAACTCATCGGATGGCTCTGAAGTTTCCGAATGCACGGAATCGCAGCTTCGTAGAGGTTTGCCCCCACATAACCATCGGAGCGCCATCTCAGCGTAATTAATTCCTGTAATTAAGAGTGGAACGGCTGCTTCTCGAACACCTTCGCCCAGTGTAAGCTTGACAGAGCCGTGCTGAGAAAATATGAAGTGTACCAGCGGGGGTATCTCCGGCGATCGGAAGGCGGATATTAGAGAAGCAAAGCCTCCATAAAAACCAGCTCAGCTCCCTCCTCTCCCTCTCTCTCCGGTCTAATACCGAGTGTCCCCCCGGTATTTTCACCTTTAATCTGCTCGGTTTGGAGTCTGATCCCTGATTAAGACCTTTAACTCATTTTTACCTTGACTGAGTAATGAGGTCAGAAGAAGTCCCAGAGTGAGGAGAGGTGTGAAAATGGCTCTTAGGAGGATGTTGGCGTCAAACAAAAAAACGCTGCAATTCTTTTACGTCAAAACTACAGCTTCTATATGTGCCTCACCGCCGGAGACGACTGAAAGCAACGAGACACCCGAGGATTACGGAGCGACTGTTTCCGTAAGCTTAAACAACTCACTTCCCCCTCGAAGACCTCTCCGCAGGCAGGTCGGGCGCCGTCGTGTGGGATATGATTACACAAAAGTGCCGTCATTTTCAAAGAGAGAGAGAAAACAGCGATCAAGGCCTGATGTAGGCGCCTCGTGACGGGATTGGATTGTTTTTTTTTTTGTTTTTTTCTTGACCTTTTCTGGTCTTTGAAAGCAGCTAAAACCCCTGACAATGCGTCACAGGTGCGTTTAAGTCCCTCGAAAAATGACTCTTCTCTCCCCGGCGGAGGTGCTGCGAATGCGGTTTTGTGCCCCTGCAATTCGGCGGGAGAATGCTATTTTGCCCGAACGCACGATTTATCACCGTTTGTTCTTGAGACGTCCTCGTTTTGAGGCGTCACGTTCTACAGAAATCTGACTTTTTTGGGGGGGTGGATCCTCCAGGAGTAGATGACATGAATCCTGGATTGTTAAAACCCTTTTTATTTTTTTGTGTCTCAGTGTGACGTCAAATTGCTGTACATCTGCAGCCCCCCCCCACCCCCCCAACCCCTCGCTTCTCAGTTCCCATTGAGTCGCAGCTCACAGCCATCTGTGGCTACAAGCCTTTAGTTTCCTTTAGAGTCCCACAACTGTGGCTAAAAAAATGTGACGAGGAGATGGAAGTCGCCTGCGGGGTCCTTCTTCAGCGGGGCTGACCAGCTGGGGCAGAATCCCAGTAAGAAGCTCTCAAGAAGGGTTTAAAGTTGCTCAGAAAGGTTCTACCTCGTGCCCCGATCCCCAGCGTCTGCGTCTGCTTCTACCATCCGTTAGGCTCGTTCGCGGTTTGGAAGTTTGAAACGTTTCCCCGCCTCCGACGCGTGTTTACACCACGTTTAGTCAAATCGGCAACAGATGCGGCCGAGTTAGCGACTCGTTCGTTCTGCAAGGCTTTCGTCTCACAGAACGGCGTTAAAGCTTCTTTTTCTTCTTCTTCGTTTTTTATTTTCTCCTTACTTTGGTGTTTTACAGACAGAGATAACGGTGCAGCCTTAGCGTGAGCGCCGACTCGGTGCAGAGTGTCCGTGTGCAGCAGCAGCAGCAGTATTGTGTTTTCCTGGAAAATGTCTGCCCTCATGAGGAACTCATCGCGGCTCACAAAGGGCACGGTGATTGTAGCTGCAGAGGGGAGGGTACTTTTTATTTTTCGGGGGGCTGAATTGCTTTTTCTCGGGCTGATGCTGGAAAAGAGAGGGGACAGTTGATCGGCCGACTGACAGGCGTCTCCACCCCAAAATCAAAACAAAAACAACAACAACAAAGGTCCTGGTGTGACTTGGTGGAAAATGTACCTGCTCTGAAGGTTTCTTCCCGTGGTGAGCCCGAGCCCATTCTTCAACTCACCTCCCTCACAATGGGCCAATAGTTTAATTAGCTTTCTAACAGCAAGTTTTGGCAGCTTTCCATCTCTTCATTTCCCCCCACCCCCACCCCCAGGCACACACACAGGCTTCTCACCTTAAGAACTGTCCCCTACCGGATGGCTCAGAGCCAAGAGACAGTGCTCCTCCCTGGGATTGTTCTCTCTGTGACCCCCTCCCTTACCTTTTTTAGATTCCTTTTATTTTCAGCTCATTCCTAAAAACAAATATACATCATTTAAAGGCCTAGCATTCCTTGAGGGAATGCATATCGCCCGCTGCCTTTAATGCCAGAGTTTCAGACTAAGATTGTTGTACGTTGCGAGGTGACCGGAGTTGTAGCTGTTTTTGGTCCAACCTGATAAATGTGCTTTCTCTTGCTCAGATTGTGTGTTGTGAGTGACTCTCAGCTACTACCACATCAAATTCTAGCTCAATATCTGTAACACTGACTGAGTTATTGTCATTTTTGTGCTGGCTAATGTTGATTAGCTGTGGTGGCCATTTGGAACATGACTGAGTCCAAAAATTAATCAGTTGGAGATGTACATCCAGTGATTACTGTCTGAAAGTTTCATTAAAATTTTCCAGGTCCTTCATGAGATATTTTGCTAACGGACAGATAAGGTTGTCACCAACAGTTAATGCTAATATTTTAAGCAAAGACCTTGCACAATGAGTACTATTTGGAGTATGTGCTGTGAATACCTCTCAGCTACAACCATGCCAAATCTGAGCGCAATATTCAAACAACTGCCCGAATTATAGCTATTTTGGTATTTTCTATGGGCAGTTGGCTGTGGCGGCCATCTTGAAATGAGTTGTCTCCGAAAGTTAATCAGTTGTAAACATACATCCAAAGATTATTTCCTGAATGTTTCATCAAAATCCATCCAGTGATTCATGAGATATTTTGCTAACAGACAAAAAAAGTTGACACCAAACAATTATATACAATATGGTAGCACTGGGCGATCAGTCTCAGCTGGATTCGGGCGTATTTTGGCGTGTCTTGGACCCCTCACCCTCCCCACCTGGTTGGCGCGTGAAAATCGCGTCGGCCCGTTTGATTGACGGCCCCGTCTGCCTCGTGCCCCCACAGCAGCGGCGGCGGCGTACTGTACACTGGATATATGTTCGCCCAGGTATTCATCTAGCGGCTCGGACTAGACCGAGCCTCCGCCTTTTGGCCCCCAGCAGCATTAAGATGGATGCAAAATGGCACCGGAGTGGGCAGGCGGCAGCTGCACGAGGAAGCTGGACCACAGCTGGAGAGATGAGGGGACAGGAAGAGACAGTCAGGTGGGCAATGATGTGAGGGGGGAGTAAGGGGGGGGGCACACCTGAGTAACCTGAGTAACAGAGTCAGATTTTCAGCATGGAGCTGTTCAGGTTGTTGTCTTTTAGTCTTTTAAACTTTAGCCTTCCGTGCAGAACGGGCTTTTTTAGGAGCCCCAAAACGAGTAAAAATATCTAAAAACCACTAAGATTTAGCGTAGAAAGCCCAAACCCAGCTTTGATGGAAGTAATAATGTCCTCTAAACTAACCTGCAGTCAGGGGGGTCCCCTCCTTCAGCCTTGTTTCCTGTTTTTAGTGTGTTTTCATCGCGTCACAGCGCCACCAACAGGCCCGGCATACTTACTACAGTGTATTGGGTTGGGTTTTTGGGTTCTGTGTGGATGAAGACATTCCTGGAAACGCTGCTGTTTTGTTCCCGTGTTTCCGAGCGGCACCCTGACTCGCTCACACTAACGCAGGACGTCCCGTCATTATGGTTTAATATCACCGTCGCAGGTTGAATTCCCCTCGGTGGCGAGTTTCACGTTAACAAAACCCGACACGTTGCGTCACGCTGGGATATCTCGAAATGCGGTGTTATGTCTCACGTGTCCTTCCATCGGGGGGAAACCCTCAGACGACTAGACTGTTTAAAAATAAAAAACAAAAATAAAAGCTGTATTTTCTGACTTCTGTTTTTACTGTAACTTTGCTCTCTGAGGGATAAACAGACAGAAGATTCGTTAGTATTTGTCTCCAAAGTCGCTCTCAAACCTCACTTCGAACTCCGTCCTCACACAAACACCCGCCCAACATGCTGCAGTTTCTGCTGAATGCTCCTAATCTTTAAAAAAACGTCAGGTTTCTCACAGGACGCTCTAAGGAGCGTTCAGACGCCGACGGCGCTCTTCTTTAAAGGCGACTGGCGTATGGTCAGCAATCCTGAAACCGCCTCTGTGCGTGTGTGTGTCTGTTAGCAAAATATGTCATGAACCACTGGATGAGTTTTACTGAAACTCTCAGAATTTTATCACTACAGCTACATGTACAACTCATTAACTTTTGGAGTCAGCCTGATTCAAGATGGCTGCCACAGCTAAGCGACCTTCGAAAACGCACTTTTGGTATTCCCTCAGCCAGTTTTGCAGGTCCTGAGCTAACTTTTGGTGTCGTAGTAGCCGAGAGTCATTCCCAACATGTACGCCGAGCGCTAATAGGTCACTCAGAATCGTTGTTTAAATTTATGACATTAACTGGTGGAGCCAGTGGCATCTGTCCGTTAGCAAAATATTTTATTGGCCACTTGGCGGATTTTGATGAAACGCTCAGAAAGTCATCATTAGAGGTACGTCCACAACTCATTAACTTTTGGAGTCAGCCTGATTCAAGATGGCTGCCACAGCCAACCAACCTTAGCAAACACAAAACTAGCTATAACTTGGTCATTTTTAAGGCTCCTGAGCCCAAACTTGACCTGGTCATAGCTGAGAGTCACCCCCACACACCCCCACACCCCCAATCACGTACATTAAGTCACACTTAAATTCCGACTCATCTACGGGTTTGATCCAAGCCTTCAGCTCATTTTTTTTTTATAGCGATAAAACGGCACAATACGCTGCGATAACGTCACCGCTTTCTCCGGCGCTCAGAGACACATTTTCAAAAAAAACCCCCAAGTCCTCAAAAGTGGCATCTCTCAGACGAGCAGACTCATTACCCTGCAGCTGAACTCGCTCTCTGTCAATACGTCATGGCCTTGGGAGCTCAGAGCTCCAAGTTTGTCTCGACAAAACATCACTTCGAGGCGCATTTAGCAGCAAAAACCGAAGAACACGAGAGTCCACGGCAACAAGTTCACTGAGTTTAGAGGCCTTTTTTTTTGTTGTTTAGAGGCTGTTATGACTTTGATTTCTCTGGCATTTACAAAAGGATCCCCAGGTAGCGAAAATCAATTATTTCTTTTTTTTTTCCCCTCCCTCGTCCAAAACATTCGAGCTCCTTTTAACATTTCCAGCAGATTAGAATTTTCCTCTGTGAAACCAGGTGAACGTATCTCTCCTTTGTCTCCGTCTCACTGGTCAAAGACGAGAAAGACTGGCGGCCACGTCTTACGCTGAAATGAAAAATAAATAAATAAAATGAAAAAAAAAGAAAGAAATACCGCTTACGTTCCCCTTGCTTGGTGGGTGTTAGCCGGATTGAAAGGCTGCTGGTTGTGCAGACAGCAGTTGGCCCGACTTTTACGTAAGTAGTAGCGGAGCGGCGAGGCTGCCACCGTCCTCTGGGCTTCGGCGGCCTCCTCATAAACGCTGTCCCCTCCCCCCACCATTTGTGCCACCACGGGCCGATCATTGGCGGCGTCGGCCCAGTTGCCTCTCGCCACTCGGCGTTCTCGCGGCAGATTCTTTGCCGTTAAATTTAGCCTTCGCAAAAGACCTCGAAGACAAAGCCTCTCGGCCGAGCTGCCGCCTCCCCTGCAGGGACTTTGACCCATTCCTGCACCAGGAAGTTGCTTTTTATGGTGCCTGGAGCTGCTCGCCTCGTGTTTAGACTCTCAGAACAACCAACGGGAAACGTCGGTGCTCAAGTCCCCCGCCTGAGGCCTTAGACGCGCCACGAGAAACACGTCGACCAGCAAACTGTTGGGTTCTCCCTGTTCCACCGAGCACATGAAGATGTGAACGTTAATCATAGAACCCAAATGGATCATGAGTCAGTAAGCGAAAGCCCTGAGGTATTAGTATCTAATTTGTAGACATAAGTTATTTCTCAAGGGAGGCGTTTCACGCTTTCATCATCTCCTATTTATCTCGGCGTTCAAACCGTATGACATCATGTTTTTCACCACTGGGAGCGTGTTGGATCAAGCGCCCGGGCTTTATTACGCTTCGGCTGCGTGCTGCATTTCGTGCTCCAGCTTACTGAAGTGATTAAAAATAATAAATCTGTTGCCTAAATTGCAGTTTTTCTTACGCCTGTTTTTTAGTTTCTGAAAAGTCACAACCTGATCCCGAAGAGCAACTCACAACAGGAGAACGGAACAGAAGTTTTCATTTACAGATGATGCTTTTTATTTATTTTTTTTGTACATTTTATGTTTGAATGTAAAACGATTTGTGTTGTTGTGACACAAACGGAACGTGCAGTTTTTCCACTCAGACTGCTGTGGGTTAGAAGGTCCGTCTACGGCTGAGGGTGACACTGAAAACCTGAATGGATAAAAAATATCTGCCCTTGTGGTTTAAATGTATTGATCATGAAAGAGGTTGGTATTTTTTTTATGAACGCCAGGCTTTTGGAGCTGTAGTACCAACAATAATAGTGTCAAAATAAAACATATTGTTGTTAAAAGCAACAATATGTTGGAGGATCCGGACCGGAAGGAGCTGAAGCTTCAGGGAAATCAGGATATGTAAATAAATGTGGTGATTCAGACGGCCACATTCTCCATTTCCTGTATAAAAAAGCAAAGCCAGAAAGCGTCAGCGTGAACTTAGATTTACTGCGCGTCAATACGTTTCGACTGAATTCTTGCAAAGTTGTATACTGTACGGTCCCGTGCCTATGGAAGGACGCCGCTGCAGCAAGACGGACTGTGGCGGCGATTGTCCGTGGAGTCCCACGATCACGTGACGAGCGCTCCCTCTGTGGTTCCTGCGGTCAGGGATGACTCTCAGCTTCTCAATTTTAACGAAACCGACCCAGTTTTAGGCATTTACCAATGTGGATCAACTGTGGAGGCCATCTTGACTCCTAAAGTTAATTAGATGTGTGGTTACTTTCAGGGAGCTGTGCTAAAATCTGACAAATATCACACACACACACACAAACACACACATTAGTGCCTTTTTTATGAAGTGGCCGCACATGTTCTGTCTCTAAAACCCGTCGGTACGTTTTAAGAATCCGGGCGCCTGAAAACTGAGCGCTTTTTAAGAGTTTCAGATGGAGCCACCAGATAGGAGAAACGGTTCCTCTTGCTAATTAAAGTGATTTATTTTATGTGCCTTTAAATTTTGCTTTGCTGTCACAATCTGATGTCTCCCACTTCTCTCCTCTGGTGGAGATAAAGAGAGCTGCCGAGCTGAGGTGAATGCTAAGCAGAGGCGCCACAACAGTCTGGCTCTGTAAACACCAAACAGGCCAGTGTGAAAACAATATGTGTGATTATTTAAACTTCTTACAATCAGCGTGACCTGAATTTCCCCCCCACCCCCCCTGCAATAAAAACCACAGGAGCTACGAGGTGGAATAATGAATGTTTTCTTGTTTTCTCTGAGAGAGGAAAAAAGGGAGGCAACAAGAAGAGACTGCTTCTGTCTTTTCTTGGTGTCCTTGTTTTTTATTTATTTATATATATATATGTATTTTTTTTCTATGCGTTGCACTCAGAATAGCACAGAAAGCACTGATATGAGATGAATAATGTTTTTGGGGTTTATTTTACCGACATCCCTGACAGTTTTATCGTCGTCCCACCATCAGGGATGAAATATTGCACCGGTAGTTTCTAGAGAGGGAAGAATTAATTATAAGAAGAATTGCAGCTGACTTTTATCTTAGGAGTATGCACGAGTACAGCTTCAGGAAGCTTGTGTGTCTTCGCTCATTGTCAGCATATAGGAAAAGGAGGAATGTTCTTCGCTTATGCATCTTTACGTCGTTTGAATTTAGGCTCGGTGTAGAAATTATGGGGGTAAAAAAAAAAAACCCAGTTGTGTACTCCTCTCAGCTACACCTCATCCTGAACTTTCTTTAACTGCAGCAGCTGCGTAAAGGCCCACTGTCAATCCAACAACCCGGCCTCCCATCAGAAGTTGTTTCTTTGATCCACCGTGGAGAAAAGGATTAGTCTGACCACTAAAAAAAAGGCTGTAAAATTGCGCCGTCGTTTTCCTAAACACGACGCAGCAAAAGTCTTTATCAAAGCACAGCTACAAATAAGTAAGTGTCATGGTACACAACATAATTTAGAACCCTACAAGCAAAAACAACTGGACTGCACATTGGATAAAACAACATTAAACACCAACTGAGAACAAAACGGGTATATAAATTACGGGGGACCGAGAACATCACCAGATGGGACACCAAAACCTTGTTCGCCTTGAATTTGTTGTTTATATACTGTATAATATCAGTGACCACCAAAATCTTTTTGTAGTAATACTCCTACCAGCCAGAGTTTGCAGAGAAAGACTTAATGGTTACTTAAAGTTTACTCATATTATTATCGCCCGCCACTAATAAAAAAACCCGCCACAGCCAGCTGACTCCAGAAAACACAAAAATGGCTACACTTTTACATTTATTGAGGTGAAATACGGTGTGGTAGTGGCTGAGACTCATCCCACAGACGGCGTGAAATTTTGGCTGAAAAACTTTGGCACGCGAGGCAGCGGGTGTTCGCTCGGGACCCGAGGGTGCACACTGAAAGAAATGGGTTTTAATGAGCAGGAAATAAAAACAAACAAAAAAAACAAAAACGCGACGTGGCGGCAAATAACCAAAACCACAGTGAACACGAAACGACAGGAGGCACAGGAGGACGTGGCGGGGAGGCAAACGGAATGACTGAGCAAGTTTAAGTGGGCGGGGAGCGACGGAGCGGGCGGTGACAGCTGAGCTTAATGAGTACGAGAAGCAGGTGCGACGAATGGACAACCGAGGGCAAGAGTGACTGGGTGAAAAATGGCTGATGACGCAAGGAAACGAAACGCAAGGAATCTCAAAAAGATAAACGAGGAAATGAGAAAATGAACTAAACCCACAAATGGAAACAAAACAAAGAACTCAGGATCGTATCGAGACGGCGATGGGCATTTCTTGAAGAAATGCTTGTTTCATTCCAATAAGTAAACCAAAACCGCCATTTTGGACTTGAATAGATGCATAATAAGGTGTTGCCACGTACTGTGAAGAAGTACTACTGTACGTTTAAATGTTTAATTTTAGACATGAAACTGAAGGGAAGGGGCTGTAGAGTATTTATGACTATTATTATTATTATCATTAGGTATAACAAACACACGAGTCAGCCCTTTTTTCAAGCCTTGTATTTCCTCCTCCTCCATCAGATGCTCATTTGCAGTACACACCCCTGAAGCCGTGCTCCTCTGCTGTCCTCTCCAACCCGTCCCCTATTTCATTTTTTTTCCCCTCCCAGTCTGCTGCCTGTCCCCCTCTCTGTGTGACCGGGCCCATCCAGCCACCAGGGCTGAGTTATTAATGCCCGGGGAGGTAGAGAGATGATTTCATTGCGTATTCAGGTGTGGGGATGGATGGCTTTCAGAGGCAGCCAGGGGAGTGCCGGGGAGGAAAGACTCTGTAGAGAATAAATATACCTGTCTCCTGCTGATGCATAGGGGCCACACTCACTGCAATGCAAATCAGCCACTCTATCTGCTTCCTCCCATTCCCACCTGGATCCCCCCGCACTCACCCGCTCCCGCCGGATTTAGATGAGGCTGTCTGCGCAGAGCGGAGACGCTCTCAGCTTCCCAGCATGGGCCGATTCTCACGCATCGCTGTTCATCCGACCGCCGTCTCGGCCTCGTCGATTACCCCCCCCCCAAACTCCAAAATAAAAAAAAAAACTCAGCATTCATGATCATTTCTGACCGCCCGACAATTACAGATAGAACCTGATGACAGCAAGGCGAAGCCTGTGATGGTTTCTTACAGCACGCCGTTATTGTTTTTATTGATAACAAGAAAATGACGAGCGTTCAGGAAGCGCTTTCAGATTTGATTCCACAGTGAAGATCAGAGAATTTTTTGGGGGCATCTTGTGTACACAGCTGTCAGTGCACTTCATCAATTTAACATTTCAATTATGTTTTCATACTCAATTATGCCTAAAAAGAAGGCAAAAATCCTTGGAAAGTTGCAGTTTTTTCACATTTTGACGAAAAATACTCTTCTAAGCTGATGAAAACTTGACTTGTTTTTTGCTTTCATGCAATTCTGCCTGATACAAAATTCTATTTGTTGGTCACAGAATCACCTTCTAAAGTAAAATTTAAAGTAATGCACTTTTTTTTTTGTTGTTTTAACGTATACGCCCGGGGCTCAACTGGTTGTTAGTTTGATCCACTTCCTGCTAACGTCCAAGACGAAGCAGCAATCAGTCACGAGTCACTTCTGCAGCTGAAGGTCGAAGCTTTTATGAGCCGTCGTCGCTCGACCAAAGGACGGGTAACGTCGCGCTCGAGATGGACGGCCTTTACGATTTATCCGTGGTGATAAAACAGACAAAATTAGAAAACAACGCATCACGTTGGAGTAAACGCGGCTGCTCGACTTCAGCAGGATCTCTGTGCGACGCTTCCTGTGAGCAGAGATGTCACAAAAACCTTTTAAAATCGGAATTACTTTAACTTTTTTTTTTTTTTTTTTGCAATTTTCTCCTAACTTTGAGTTTCCAACTAGCCTCCAGCAGCTGCAGCCCTGGACGAGATCCTCCCCGAAGCAGACCGTACGCAGCCGGTCTTTTATAATTCCAATCCAATGAAACGCCACTGCGGCTAACTCTGAGTCGGGGCAAGCAGATTAGGTTTGCATCATAAATTCGAAAGACGGCAGCCGAGACTGTGACACAGAACGGCGGCCTCCTAATAAACACAATCGCCATCAAGTGGTTTTATCTACCTAAAGGAAATGAATACGACTGGCTCCCGATCTGTCATAATATTTAAATATTTAAACACACACACACACACACACTTAAATCAAATCGGCTTGATGCTTTGTGCTGACAGCACAGCTTCCCTTTAATCAGCGTATTAAAATTCTCTCTGACAAAGCAACACACACACACACTGTGGTGGTCTGTGATTTTCGCAAACAGTTTTATTTATTCCCCCTAAAATTTAGCTTGTGCAGAATTCCTGCGTTTATCTTAATACGAGAGCGAAGAGCGGCTCGGCGGGCAGTTGGAAAATTTCCGCCTTTTCAGCACCAAGTGCCCGTCTAAAGTGACTGAGAGCTATAGTTTGTGACACTCAATAGTTTTATGTGCAAAAGCATCTTCAGTCACTGACTGGCCCATCTCGACTAAATTACACCACTTTGCTCCTGTAATTTAATAGCGCTGCTTTATTTAAAGCCTCCGTCGCCTACAGTGCTCCATTTGCTTCCTACTTCGGTGATTTGTCGAGTGTCTAAAGTGAACACAAAGCACATCGTCACACGTTCTTTGTGCTCCGTTCCTTCTTTGTGCACTTGCTTTTCCACCTTCAACCACATGTGAGGTTTGTTGATACGCTGACATATCGTGATGTAATAAAAACCGTTTTGTATCTCTCTTCGCATGCGGCGGCTCGGCATGGATCGGTGGAATATTCTCAAGGAAAAAACGGCACAAATTTACAACACAGACTACCGACACAACCCAGATCATTCCTTACTGTTACAGCTCCGGCCCAACGTACCAGTCAAACAAAGCTGGAGTAGTTGTTTCGGTTGTTTTGGTGCTGATGCGCACACGCGAGGAGAGTTGGAGAACATAAGGGAGCGTGTTGACACACAAACACTTATACCAAATTAAATCACAGCACTGAAGTAAACGCACCGGTTAGGCAGAATACAGTCAAAGCTCTGAAAACAAATTGAATTTGTTCAAACGGGTGATCGGCTGCTTGAAAATTCCCACGTGGAACCAGTTTTTTCCCCCCATTAAAGAATTAAAGCAATTCATTCCAATTCCTCCAAAATGCACGCGGCGGTCGACGTCACGCTCATCTTCGCCGTAATAGAAGCGTTCTTCCGACTTAGTGACACTGCTCAGAGCGCCGCACGGTAAATGTTGGCAGGTTTAGAAGGCAGACACCTTTTTTGGATTTTGAGGAGTTGCAGTGAGAGATGCGGTGCGATCGCGGAGAAGGAGGAAGAGATTATTGTTTGGAAGGAGAAGCCATCTTTGTCGCGCCCTTCTCGGGAAGTCGGCATCGCTTGCGCCGCTGTCCTCCGGGCTTGCGCCTAACGGGGGAAATCGGCCCGTGAACGTTTGCTCCTGGACGCGCTTCAGAATGTCAGGAGAATGTGCCGTGACATTGTCAGCGTGCAGATGGATGCTGGGTTTAGTGGACTTGGTGCGGAGGAGCGTCGCGCCCCCCCCCCCCCCCCCCCCCCCCCAACATTGCGCCTCTATGATGGCCCTGGCGCCTCCGAGGACGCCAGTGGAGGCGCAACACGTCTGGTATATATACGCCGGAATATTTGCGTATGGAGACTTTGTGCTCAAACAAATTATGCTTCAGAGGGCTGCGCTCCCATTTCTTTTCCCTTTTCTGCTACGTAAAGTATCTCTGCTCGTAAATAAGGAGGCAAAATGATGTTTTGGCGTTGTGTCTGTATGCTGCAGGACTGTCAGGTAAAATATATATTTCTCATCCCACTTTTATACCAGGTTAAACTGCCTTTTTCATTGATACAACTCCAGCTGTGTCATCTTTGTTTAGTAGTGATCGGAACAGAGCAAATCCTTTTCTTTCCAGCAGACATTTTGCGCCGTCAGGCTCCGGTAGCAGGAAGTCTCTCACCCATGTTTTTTTTTTCTCTCCTGTCTCACTGTTTTCACCACAGCGTTTAATCATCAGCAGCACCTGCCTCTGCTGATTTCATCAGTGTTGGCCGTGCTAATTTATGAGGTTCGCAACTGGAAGAATTCAGGAGAAGTCGACGTGGTCCTCACATTATCTGCCTTTGGTTTGGTTTGACCAAAGGATGGACGATTGTTGTTTTTTGCTGGAAGTCATGAAAACAGCTGCAGGAACTGTGTGACGAAAGATCTTTTGGTTTGTTTGTTTTTGAAACCATCCCGTGCCTGGCAGCAGCCAAAAAGAAGCCCTGTACTCGAACCTATCGAGGATCTAAGATGTGTCCGACCCTTTCCCGTGACATCTCTTGAGTTCTTTTCTAACTTACAAGTATACTCTCATCTACCCTTTTTCTTTTTTTTCATGTGAGTGGCAATTTGTTCCTCAAACAAGTTCTGCTAATCTATAATCTGAACAAACACAGCCCTGTTGTGGACTCTCCTGATTTATTCCGCTCGATCGCTGCAGCCAGCGAGCGGATTAACTGCGGTGTTTCACATCAAAGGATTGGCTCTTTTTTTTTTTTTTTTTTTTAAAAAAAGCATGTTCCTACTTTTACTTTGAAGTTCCGTAAAACCAAAAGCATCCCGGTTTAGAGGCCGCGCTCGATTGGCAGCGGCCTGGACACGTCGACGCCTCGCTGTTGGCGCCGCCGCCGCGTTGGTTAGAACTCAGCCCGGTCCGCTGATCGGGAATTTGTTCAAGCGCAGAGTAGCTGGGAGTCGTGGCACCTTTTAAATAAGCTTAGGCTAGCGTCATGCCCACAACATATGCAAATAAAGGCGGCGAGCGGCGACTGTCAATATCCACTGCGCACAGCTGACACTAATTAGGCGGCGAGGCGGGGGATTATGCGAGTAAGAGGAGGGCGAGAGACCGAATCTAACACGCCAAGTCGCGGGACGGCCTGACGCGAGCCGCGGTAGGCTCACGGCCGTGATTAAGTGCGCGCATAAAAACCAGGGAGGCTTTTTACGTGTCGCCACGAATGTAGCGGCAAATTGAAGTGTCTGGTAAACAGTCCTCCGGGTTCTTTTATGTCCTGACGAAATGCAAGAGGAGTTATTGCATCAGAGCCCGGCCCGTCGCTTCCACAGTGCAAATCCCGAGTTATTCTGGTCCGCCGAAGAGTCAGAGGTGCCAAGTGCTGATTTATTTATGGAGCAGTCTGTGGAGATCAAGTGGAAATCCGCAGCAAGTGGGAGGACGGCTTTAAACCAAAGCCACGAGACCAGAGAGTCTCCGAAAACGGGTTGACTTCTGTCGCTGAACCGTCATCGTCATCGTCACCATTATCATCAGCCTACACGGCCTTGTTGTACCTCCGTCCTGTATGGACTGATTAGTTAGGTTTTTTTCCCCCTGCAGAACATTTCCAGCATCTTTACTGCTGCTCCCTCGTTAATTTCAGCGTTTCCTTATCTTCCACATCTCTGCAAATTGTTTTTAATTTCAGCACGTTCAACGAACGATAACTGTCTCGGATGTAAATGTTGGAGTGGAAGTACCACAACAGTTCAACACTGAACCAATAAAAGGAAAAAAAAAAAGGAAGACATGCACCCGTTAGAGAAATCAACAATTTAGTTCATGCTGGCATTAAAAGCATTTGGAAAGAATAATATTAAAAACAAACTGAAGAAATTCTCAGAAAAAGAGCAAATTGCTTTATTCATGCTCTCAATTTACAAGAACAAGCTCGGCAAACGTTTCTTGGAACTGTTTATCCTCGAACGGCGCGGCGACAATGAAACCTGCAGGTTGAACTCGACAATAAATGAATATGTGCTAAAAACAGGTTAAACGGCTAAAGGGAGGGGGGGGTCTGAACCTCAGAAAGCTCTCACCCGAGCCTGCCCTTGCACTGACCACTGCACTAAATGATGCTGTAATTATTCAGGTAAAAAATGACCGCTGACACCCCTCACGCCCAGCGGGCCTCCAGAGGGAGGGGGGGGGGCGTTCGCCGTGATGGATGAGCTGGATCTCTCCCCGCGCGTTCCGAGGGAGATGACATTCCCAGGCAGCTCTGGCCTCGGATCCTGGCTCCTCTTCCTTCCGGATGACGAGACTTGAACGAGGAGGAGGAGGAGGAGGAGGAGTATGCAGGCTTCATTTACTGAAGCAGCGGGGAATAATATAGTGCCAGTGTTTGGATGTGTCAGGTCCCATATCTCTGGCTGTTCTATTAGAAATAGACCCTGGTGCGGGGGACAATTAACCTCTGGCCCCGGCAGCAGATCTGTGCAGTTACACCCCGGCTCGGGGAAATAAATCAAACCCAGAGGGGGAAAAAAAGGCGCGCCCCCCTTCCTCTTCGCCATTATGGTTAGCAGCTACTATAGCCCAGTGGGCTGAGCTTACATGATGTGCTCTCTGCTGTTATCATAGAATCACTGGAGGTGGAAGTGATGGTGTAGATTGGCTGTAGGCGAGGGCCTCTTGTGCCGCCGCGCTGCAGTTCGACTCCCCGGACACGAGGTATCTTCTTTTTAAATTTTTTTTAGGGCAAAAATGGATCCTTTTAGTTTTTATCAGCAGGTCGGATTGTGGAAATGGAGTTCAAAGCATCAGTAAGTCTGAGTGTAGACTTGTGCGGCTGCAGGTGCTGATATACAACTTGGCTTGGTTTTTTTTTTCCATTTCTGCAGGAATAGTTTAAGGTTTAAGGCGAGGGGTTGTCCAACTCCGTTACACAAGCGGGGCCAAAATTCCAAACTCGGTCCTAGCCGAGGGCCAATCTCAATCAATATTTATTGTAAAAACACATAAAAAACTTTGGTTTTAGATGTAATATGTCTAATTATTCATATAGAAATACCAGTTACCTTTTCCCAGTGACGGATTCTGTAGAGTTCAGAACAAACACACTTTTAACAAGCGATGAAAAATGAATCAATCTCAAAAAGACATAATTTCTTCTGCCTCACTCTTAGCATCTGCTTTTAAATTATTATATTTATCACAGTCCATTAAAACAGCTAAAAAAAAAAACCATTGACAAAAATCTAATCATACAGCTACTAACATTTAACTTTTAAACAAGAAGAAAATGCAGAAAGAGACGACGGCATTAAAGCAGACTCTCTGTTCCTCTGACACACATTAACTCACGTCAGACGTCTTTTCTCGGCTGCAAGTTTCATCAACAGGAGTTCAGTGTTCTCTGTTGCTTTTTCCACGACAAAATGAAGATCACCGAGAAGTGAGAACTTTATTTGCTTGGCTTCAAAGTCACTGTCACAGGCAGACTAAACAGGCTCAGTTTTTTTTTCAGGCAAAATGAGACGCGATGGAGACTCGATCTGTCACACACCGAAGGGCCAGAGCTAATCAAATTTAAATGTTATCTCGGGGGGGGGGAACGTTAACAAGGGCCGGATCTGACCCGCGGGCTTTCGGTTTGACACATGTGGCTTAAGACATTTTGGTAACTGGTTTTGTGTGTAGATTTTATATAAAAACAAACAGTTTGTGTATTTAATAGTAATCTGCATTTAAGTGATTTTTCTGTTTTCTGGTTCAGTAAACTCATGAAGTGAGAGAGTTGTGCCAACGACCACCCCGCTTCCTGCGGCGCCACTGAAAAAATTAAAAGTGCTGCTTTTTCTGTTGTGTAACTGTTTATGACATGATGTGGGGAAAAGGAGGCGAACCCAGAGCGCAAACTCATAAATCAACAACAAACTAATTTATTAAAAACAAAGGCTGACGTGGCAGCAAAACTGAACGTAACAAAAATCCAAAGTAATACAAAAAGGGGCGAGGCGAGACAAGGAACAAGATGACAAGAACTGAGCGACATGAGACAAACAGCAACAGGGAACTAGAGACAACGAGCCGGCGAGTGAGTGGAGGAGACGACCGGGTTTTAAACACAGGAGGTAATTAAGGGAAGCGGGTACAGGTGAGTGATAACAACAGGTGAAGATGGGCATGGCAGGAAGACACAAGCTGACTGGGAACAAGTGGAGAAAGACAACAAGAACTAAACCAAAACCCAGATGACTAAATAATAAAAGAAAAGAACCAATAAACCCGAACAGAAACATAAAAGAAAACATAACCCCTGAAAACAAAGCACAGAGACACAAAGCCAAAATAAAAACACTTGAATTCATGACGGTTTATGTGGTAAGGGTTGTAAGGATGAGACTCTGAGAAATTTCTGTAGGGTTGTCTTTGGTGCAAGTATCCTTTTACGGGCTTGAATAATTCAGTGAACTTTTATTTGATGCTATAAGTTTGTGTTTTGTGTTGTTAGGCTGACTTGTAAAACCTGTCCAAAGACAGCAGATGAAAAAGAGCCTTTTTGGCTAACTCTGATGCTTTTATCTAATGGTCATTAATGTCCACTTTCCCTCATAGTTAAACTGATAAACAAACAAACAACAGAAGTAAAAAGTAGTATTTTTTATCGCTTGCCTCCTTGCATGCCAAAGTTTTGAGTTTATGTAATCTGTTTGCGCTCAGAGACTGTCGGAGAGGAGCCTCAGCCACTACCACACCTAATTTTAGTCCGATGTCTGTGAAGTCGACAGCGTTGGAGCCATTATTGTGTTTTAGACCAATTAGCTGCATTGGCTGTCTGGTCTTCCATTGGACAGACTCCACAAGTTAATCTGTCACAGATGTACATACAGTCACTACTTTCTGAGATTTCTTCACATCTGCCCAGTGGTTTAGGAGGTATTTTGCCATTTTATTTCCATTTCCTCTTTCTAAAACGAAGCGCTCGACCGGTGGGCGGCTGGTGCGGTCGCACTTTAAACAGAATTAAAACGAGGTTGACCTTTCTAACTCATTAAAACGAGCTCCTGGTCATCTCACAAGTCGTGTTCTTTCAGTCAGATTATCAAATCTGGGGAACTAACTCATTACGGAAGAGAGGCAGATAATTTGCATGGATGTTCTAAAGTTTAACGCCCCACCTGAGGGAACAGCACACACGCACACACACACACACACATACACACAAAAGGTAGGGGCATAATTAAAAGAAAGAAAGAAAAACAACGCAAACACGGTCCAAATAAATCCCCAAAACACACACTGAGATTCTTATAAAAAGTCGAGGATCAAGCACTAGGAAACCAACAAAGAGAGAGAGAGAGAGAGTACCCAGAAAGTTTTTAATGTAAAGTGTACAAAGACTAGCTGGCAAGCTGCAGCTGAACCACAGGAGGTTTGGATACCAGGACCGGGTAATGAGCTGATCGAACACAAGTGTGGCAGCAATCTGCGGGAAAACTGTAGTATAAAACCCCCCACACAGCACAACAAGGAGGAGACTGAAACCTGAAACCGTGACAGGGGGGGGGCGAAAAGGTGATTAAAATGTGTTAATTGTGATCCACCTTTTCCACTTCACCTCTGCTTGGATTTTTACCACCATCCTCCAGCTGTAAAAGCAAACTACGTAGGTTATTCTCAGAAGCTGCGGTTTTATTCAACCCACCGGACCACCGCGGCCGTGTCGCTAAACCGTAACCTTTGGCCGTCTCATACATGACCAGTGAAAATGAGCGCCATGAATCCCCCCTCTCTGCAGTTTATGTTTTTCTCTGCAGTCACACTGAGAGCATTTGTTTAATGGCAGATTAGAGAGAAGGATGAGCAGCAATAAAGCTGCGGACCACGGGGGTCACCTTCAGGACCTGCTGGTGATTATTCCTATCATTAGCATGCCACGTCTCACGCGGTCCCGCTCTAATTATTCCTCACACGAGCTTCAGGTCTTATGACGGAGCCGTTCGAGCAGCCCACTGCCCGCACCGACGAGCTGATGGGAAATACGGCTACAGATGCGTTAACAGGGTCCCCCAAAAAGCAGCAGTAAAGTTGTTCTAACTCCAACCAAAAAAAAAAAAAGCGATAGAAAGATGGTGAGCTATTATGATTATCCCTTTCCCCAGAGTGCCCGACTCTCCAAATGTTCCTGGTATTTGTTTATGCCTTCACTTTACCGTTTCTATGTGAAGGGGCAATTATTGCTCTTGTCAAGCTTTGTTTTCTTTGGTGCAGGGCTGAGGCAATGGCTTGATATGCTGTCGAACTCAGAGAAATTTGGCTCTTTGCGTTTGTTGCTGTTCCAACCGGAGGTCGACACGTTTGTGGGGGAGCTTTTCATTGGCCGACGGCGATCTTTTGGACAGCCGATGGCTGTCCGAAAGCCATGTTTGTCTTTTATTTGTTTGTTTCTGGCCTATAACTATGTGCACACATTATCCATGCACATTAGAACCTACTAGGCTTTAAAAAAAAAAAAAAAGACTTCAGTCATGGTAGTTGAAGAAATTGGATCAATGCCTAAAGTACGGCATCTGATAGTTAATAGCAGGAGCAGAAAAAGAGTTCAAAACTCTTTGGAGACCCTCCACATCGTTTTTTTATTTAGAAAAATAAATGTCTTGGCATTATCCCTGGTAGATATAGTGTTGCTCTTTCAAAAGTTAGAATAATAATCTGGTCAATGTCCTTTACGGTTATGCCAAAAAACACATCCCTGCCATGACAGGCAAACTTGACACAGGAAGTGCTGTTTGATTGGCTCAAATCAAAACCTAAAAGAGAGGGTTAAATTGCCCCGTTCAACCTTCAAATCATCTCATCAATCAAACGAAAGGCCTACCTTTTTTGTTTGTTTGTTTTGAAGGATTGCATATCACCCTCTGCCCTTTACGTCAGAGTTTTAGACTAAGATCATCTTGGACGCGTTTTGGTCAAACTGTGGTAATCACGCTACGTGTGATCTTGTGGTGTAGCACGAATTTGTGTTATTAATGATTCAATAGCTGTAAAATTGTTAAAATTATAGCCAATATCTGTGTTTTTAAGGTCAGTTAAATGAGGTTGACTCTAAAATATGAATGGCTTGTAGAGGTTCATGCAAACACGACTTCCTTCAAGTTTCAATAAAAGTCATTCAGTGGTTCGTTTCAGCTGCAGGCCATAATGAAGTCAATTTTGTACCATAATGGTTAAAAACAACCAGTGAAAAGTTATTCACTGACGTTGACATTAACTTGAAAAGTCATTTTTTGTATTTTCCTGGAAAATATAGACAGTCAGTGTGAGCCATTCCTTGATAACCCTTAACACAAGTACAGATTGACCAAAATCAGAGTTTTTTTTCTGTCTCCCTGAGCCGTCATCCTACAGGTTCCTGTCTGCTTTGACCCAGATAAATGTGGTTTGGTGCCTTTTAATTGGCTTGGCACGCTCAGGCCTGGCCTATGTCGACTAATAAGGGGAAAAATAAAAGTCTGAAAACTCAGGCTGTCGCTCACCGTGACTGACATGCAGCACCGTGTGTATCTGCGCTCTCGGAGTCAGGCGGCATCTCACCTGTCTAATCTGTTAGAAACGGTCAATTTGAAGCTAAACTGCAGATTTGAGGAATTAGTTTGTGCTGTTTGTCTGTCCGTAGTCAGTTAAAAATGATTTGCGAGAGAAAATTCATGAGGTGGCCAACCCTTTAGCATATTTGTTGATGTTCTGTTAGTTTTTTTCAGCGTGTGGGAACAGTGGCCCGAGCTGCGGTCAGTGTGTATTTCAGGGTCACCGAGTTAAACCGGAACGCCGCGGTTACTTTTCATCCCAGCACTGAGCCACACCAGTGCGGCCTCGCATAAACACATAAAACGGTGGTCAGCGTGGCTTTGGTGCACGCTTCCCCATGCCCGGCGGCCATTTTTAACGTCTGTGCGTTTCTTCAGCTTGTCTCAGTGAAAAGCCTTGGAGCTAAAATGTGGCTTTTAATTCCTTTTTAACTCTTTCTTTCAGCTGCCGGCTGCACGTTTGAAGAGGATTCGGACCCTAATCTGTGCGAGTTCACCCAAGGGGAGCAGGATGACTTTGACTGGATGTTGTTTCGGTCTTATGGTGCACCGTCGGCCAGCTCTGACCTTCTGAAGGGTGAGTACGGAAACTCCTCTGCTCCACGTTTCGAGATTTGTTTTGCTTGTTTCGCCTGAACTTCAGAGCGCCGGGATAAAAGTTTGCCGACGTGCGTGTCCCGGCGTCCAGTACGCACCGGGGTCTAATGAAGCCCTCACCCCGCGTGTTTGTCCGCGTCCCGCTAACCCCTGAGGCTCGTTTTATGCTAAGCAGCCTTGCAAGGCTAATGAAAAGCACCATTTTCCCACCATCATCCTCTCCGCTGGTTGTTGCCAGAGGGAGATGACATGCATAGTTTATAAGGCGCTCCTCCATCTCTGCATTAACAAACACCTACGGGGGTGGGGGCTGACAAAGAGAGGACTGCTGCTTCAGCTTCTCTGCAAAAAAAAAAATTAAAAAAAGGGATGGGGGGGGGCTCTCCGGTAAAACGCTCTTTACGGAAAACACAATGTGATTAGGAAACGGGCATCCCTTCGGCGCAACCGATCAATCAGACTATGATGCGACGTTCAGAATGCAATAAATCCACGGCAGAAAGCAGAGATTTCAGGGTTTAATGCGCAGACGTAGGGGAGGGAGACGAGTCACGGTAGGTATAAATATTGCAAGCTCGGAGGAAAAGATGGACACCACCTGACGGCAGAGGAGACAGTTACTATGGCAGATACGAAGACGGATAAGCTGATAGAAAACAAATGCAATCTAAACGCAGTTAAATGCGGGCCTCGGGGGAGCGCTCTGTTTGTTTTGAAACTATCAACTTAAGTAGCTTTGGAAAATGGTCAAAAAACATCCTGAGGTGGTGAGGTGTGTGTGTGTGGGGGGGGGGGGGAGAGAGGAAACCATCCTTCTCTATCAAAACCGGGCTGCTTGTGATTCTGATTTAGACCCCGAAAATCCCGCTTTGTCTCCAGGTGGCTCTCCAGACACAATCCGGAGCTCGCTAAATCCCACATTTAATTCCAAACCACACCTCCGCTCAACCCCGCCCCGCCCCGCCCCAACAACATCATCAGCATTCAAGTGAGAGTCTGCCCGCAGGCAACGGGATAATTAATACTTTCCCCCTTCGGGTTTAATTAAAGCTCGTATTGCAACGATTCAGGGCCTTCGTTGAAACAGAGCGGCGCAGGTGGGAGCGAGGCAGGTAGGCGGTAATCTGCGCATACGGAGAGGCGGGGGGAGGGGGAGAGAGAGGGGGGGATTTGGATCTGGATCGATCAGCTCCGAAGCGCCAGGAGACAAATTTGGTTAAATTCATTGTCTGCTCACCCTTCGGTATCGCTCAGGAGGCAGCCCGCCGCTCATTCCACTCACCGTCCGCCGTCACGCCACCCGTTAGGCGCCGGCTGACATTTTCGACTCCGAATTACAGAGGATAGCCTTGCTGCAGACACAGCAACAGCAACTTTTTCCTTTTTTTTTTTTGTCTTTCCCTTCTTTTTGACCCGATCGGCATTCGCGTGTTGACTGCTAACCATGTACGGCTGAGGCGGCCAAGGTGGGGAGGGGCGGCGGATAACAAGAGTTTATGAGATAAGGCTATTTACACTGGACTGGCATTAACTTTGCGGGGCTGAGAAATTGGTGTCGAGGGAAGATTAGTAAACACAGCTGAGATAGCAGCAGCTTGTAGCTCCCAGGAGAAATTAGAGAGACTACTGCTCCCATGAAAGAGAAAATAGTCTTAGTAAAAGAAAAAAAAAAAAGATAGACTGCACTGAGATCTTAATAAGAATGGCACATTTTTATCACAGCCGGCCTGGTTTTGAATTGGAATGAAGATGTCTGGGCGATATTGATAATCCTCGGTCCTCCTGCTGTTTTGATAAACGAGTCAGGCGTGCGGGACGGTGACCTTGCGGAGAAGAATTGCTCCTCTGCTTTATGAAAGTCAGAATTGTTAGCGTTTCAAGTTACGAGCTCGCCGCGGCGTCTATTACGCTGTCGTACACAAGGTTCGCCTTCAGGGAACAAATCTATCTCCCCCCCCCCCCC
>NC_051445.1:15693591-15710790 GCF_001649575.2 Kryptolebias marmoratus
CCCCCCCCCCCCCCCCCCCTTTAAAAGGCGAATTGTGATAGATCCTGCTTTGTCAGTTGTTAAATTTTAAGTGTCTGATCCCCTGGCTTCCCCTGCCCCGTTTTACAGCACAATGAAACCAAAACTACTCCCAGGGTCCGGAGGAAGGTAATGCAGCTCTGCCGCCTTTCGCTGCGTGTGTTTGGGGGGGTGGGGGGCTTATTGTGAAGCAGATTGGCAGGCATGGGTCCGTCTGATAACTTTTAGTAAAATCTTGATTTAAAGGCGAGATAACGCGAATTTGGTGACAGTCGTGTTCTCAGTAAAATCAACGCCGTCAGGGGAGGATCTCTCTGAGCAGCTGGAGACTACTTGGCAACTCGAAATAGGGGAAAAACGTGCAAAACAAATAGGCAGGTTTTCTGTTTCAGTCTCACTGGATTCTGGGTGCTTGCTGCCGAGCCACCAGGGAGCCACAAAAACGCAGCTTTGTGCGGCCATTTTCTGCAAACCGCGACCTACTCTGTGCGCACGGCTCGCTCGCTAACATGTCTCCTAGGTCGTGGGCGTCATTTCGATGCTCATATCTGACGTACACTGACACTTAGTCGCCCTGCAGAGCGAACGCGTTGAAAGTCTTTATGGAAGGCAGACGTTTTTGTTTACACGTTTCCATGGCAACACCAGAAGACACCGAGTGCCCCGTTCTCCCTGTAGTCGTGACGTACATCTCTTTCCTTTGGACTTTGAGCATGGATGCATGTCAGATGATTTTTACTGGCCTGTTCTTATTGTTTATATGGTTTTTATGTTTTTGGCAAACAGAGGATAAGCTTATGATGTAACTCACCTGACTGCATGAGCCAAAAGCAGAAGCCCCATGGGTCTTAATTTCTACAAATTGTCTGACTGGCAAATATAGTAATGAATGTTTAATTTTCATCTTATTTTACATTTGACTGTTATAAGCATTTGCCCCCCCTCTCTGTCACACACACACACATACACACACACATTAATGAACTGGTTTCTCTGCCCTTGCTGGCTGTGTTATTTGCTAATAAAATTTCCAAGTACTGACTTTTATTTTAATTATGGGATTTTTTTAGGTAAATTTCCCTAATTTGTCTCTTGTACACAGCTGACTGACAGCTCGCAGCAGCAGGTGGAGGAGGGGGCCATTTTGTGTCCCATAGTTGGAGAAAACTATACACCTTTTCTGGCATTATAACTTTAAAAGTGAATGAAATAGCCATATAATTTTTTTTTTTTCATTTTTAATACCAAATAGCAACAGCAGCTAGCTGTACCACTTCCAGTGCAGCCTAGGGACACTTCCTGCTGGAACAACCACGTGGAATGTGACATACAACAAGCAGCGTCCACATGAACCACAGTTGTTCTTTTATAACAACAGTAATCCAGTTTGGACTTGGCTCACCTGGACTAGCTGTCGGCTCATCAGTCTGGTCAAAATTAAACTGTATTTCTCCAAATTGAAGCTGTTCAATGAGCTATCTGCATCAGGTAAGATATAAATTTGTTATTACCTTTCCACATAACCCCACTTTAAAAGCCCTGAGCTATCCCTTCATGTTAGTGTTTTATATTTGTTGTTGGATCGTACCACTGGTGACTGAGGGGAGGCTGCATCCACGTGTGAACTCAGAAGTGCATTGGCTGTAGATGTTTAGCTCTGGGACATCTGTGCAATGAGGTTAGACACTAATAAGATGCATTTGACAAGGATAATTTAATGTTTTCCCATTTGCAAGCGATTTAATATTTCTTGTTGATCAAGCCAAGTCCTCATTGATCTGAAGTCCTGCTCAGATGATGGGCAAATAATGGCAGGGATGTGCAATCTGCAGCTCATTACTGACAGCGAGGAGGTGCAAGAGCTCCACGTAATAAGTCCATCGCCTCAGAAATGATGGACTCTGACTAATCCAGGGAGCCTTTGAACTCGATCTCCCCGATGGCTTCCCTGACCTTCGGGCGCCGAGGGAAACGCTGCCGCTGTCAGGCTGCGGTTATGAGCAGATGCTTTACGCTTGTATTTCGGATCACAGTAACCTATTCTGGGAGAAGGTGAAGACGTGTGTGGACATTACTCATAGACTGAACCCACGGGCCAAAAGCATTGTTGTCAATGGTATTCAGACTATACTTAGAGTTGCAGTTTGCTAAACATCTTTTTTTTAGTGAGTGGATGTGTTCTTACACAAACCGCCCCACCTCCCACCATGTGTTGCTTTGTAAGCTTTCAAATAACTTTGCCTTCCCTTTGTTTTGTTTTTTTGCCTGCCTGTCAGCTCAGTGAAGGTCCTTCTCCTCCTCCTCCTCACAGTTCTCAAAACAAACCAAGTTATTGGTTTACAGCGAACAAACTAAAGAAATGCCGTTTATTTTTTATTTTTTTTGTGAAATGGAGTGTGAATGCCGAGTGCTGAGTGACTTTGCTGGAATTTGCTGGAGAAGTTCCTAAAGCTAAAAGAAGCAGAAAAGATGAAAAGGCTCGATAAAAGCTAAAACGATAAAAAATTCTCACTAAAAGACTGAGGTACCAAAATGTTAGCTGAAAGCAGCAAAGCACTAGCTAAAGCTAAAAGCAGTCAAAGGTAAGGTAAAAGCTAAAAGTAGCAAGAGACTAGCTGAAATTAACAAAAGAGCAGCTAATAGCCAAAAGCATCAAAAGGCTAGCTAGAAGCTAAAATGGCGAAACGCTAAGGTAGCAGTAGGCTAGCTTAATCCAGCAAAGGACTAGCTAAAAGCTAAAGTAGCGAAAGAGTAGCTAAAAGTACCATAAGGCTTGCTAGAAGCTAAAATTATCAAAAGATTAGCTCAAGGGAAATATATCAAAAGGTTAGCTACAAGATAAAAGTAGCAGAAAGCTAGCTAAAAGTTGAAATTAGCACAACACTAGCTAAAAACTAAAAGTAGCAGAACTGAAGCCAAAAGCTGAAGTGTTTTTAAAGGAGCCAAACGGATCTCCGTGTATTTACTCAGGGAAAAAGGTCAGTTTTGCAAAGAACGTATGAAAAAAAAAAAGAAAACTGTGCGAACGCCAAATCAGTATTCACACAAGTAATTCTGTAGCTGTTTGGCATTAGCTGCGAGCGCGAAGGCTCCTCCTCTGATGGTGTTCATCTCTCTCAGGAGGTTTTACGGCAGGAAGGGGACTCCAGACTGCAGGAAGGTTAAGACCTACGTGAATTACGGCGTTACTCGTCGTCACAAGGTCGGAACGGGGCCATTTGGGGCGCACTAGAAGAGCAGGCTCCGAGTAACGACTTAAACCGAGTTAATTCCTGCGAGCACCCCTGGTGGTCTCTCTTCGGCACTCTTTGCGAAACGGCGGTTTTTCGTTCCGGCCTTTACCATCCATCACCTCTCACATCTCGTTGGCCTCAGCCTTTCACCGGGTCCGGCTGCACTTCTCAGCGTGCGTCATCGACAGTGACCCGAGATTTATTTGTGTCTTGGAGGGACGAGGCGGAGCGAGAGGACGAATGGCTCTGCTGTTGTTATCAGAGCTGTCCAGCCACCTTGGCTGCTTTAAAACCTAATTATGCTTCCCTCCTTCACCTGTCCCTTCTGGCCGTTTGTGTTCGCGCTCTATACTGTCAGCGCAATATAAACATCATAAAGCATATGATTGCGAGTCTAAAATAACAATAACGGTTTTATTTATTTTCCTCCGAAAACCCTCTCATTTTAAATAAATTGAATGACCTGAATGCATATATGGTTTATTTAGAAAAAAAACAGAACGTACAAAGCCGGATTGCACGGAAAATTAGAAGATAAGGCAAATCTTTTACATTTTACAGCTGAGGATTTATTTGACATTAAAAACAAAAGCATGTTTAGCATCTCAGTTAATAGGTAGCCGTCCGAAAACCTTTTAAGCCTAAAGTTGTAGCTGTTAAAAAAAGCAAAAAAAAAAGGAACAACAAGCCATCCACTTTCTAGGTCTTCAAATTAGACCCTTCGTTGAACAACAAGACATGACACATTACATGTCATTATTTAGCAAAAAGCAAAGCAAAACCGCAGAAGCTGTGTGTGAAAAACACTTTTTGTGGAAAAAAAAAATAAAGTAAAACGAAATTACAAGGGTACGTAGCAATCAAATGCTGGTAATCAAAAGCTCTTGATTAAATCAGTAGGTGTGAACTCCTCTGTAAAAGCAGAAAAGTTTGACAGTTTTGCTGCTCCGGAGCATTCAGGTGTGTGTTCACACACTGCCACGGAGGGAAGACGGCGACGGGTTTGCTTGTGTGTGTTCGTTTGTCTGTCAGCGAAATATCTGCTGAACCAGTGGACTAATTTGAATGAAACGCTCAGTAAGCAATCGCTGGACGTCCGTCTACCACTGCCTTTTGGAGTCAGCCTGATTCAAGATGGCCACCGCAGCTTATCAACCTTATTATACACAAACTATAGCTGAAATACTGAGCTAAGATTTGATGTGGGTAGTAGCTGAGAGTCATCTCCAGCACATACTCTGAGCACTGTCTGTGTTTAAAAGTTTAGCAGGAAATATGCATTTCTTCAAGGAATGCTATTTTTTATTCTATAAAAAGGGCAATGCAACCTATCAATCTGGGTTAGGTTATTAAACTTTTCCTAGAAGTGGTTTTGAGTCAATCATTCAGCTGTAAGAAATATTGACAGCTGACACTTTCTCAGGAGACGGTCCGCCAAGTTCATTTTGAGGTCAGATGTGTAATGTGCAGAGAAGGTACCCAAAAAAAAATTCAAGAGCTACGTCTCAGATTCGAGCCCCACTTAGCTTCCTAAATGTTAAAGTTAATGAAAGCACAATAAGAGTCCTCCTGGCAGGATTGGGGAAATGGCAGAAGACGCTAAAGTGGCTCGTGCGGGTGATTTCAGGCGGCGCTGAAGCGGCGGTGCAGGTGCTCAGCCTCCAGAGCAAATGAGACAATGATGGAAAAGTTAACGACGCCGTGCAGCGGTCTCCGCTGATGAGTTTAATTAGGCCAAATGCCACCTTACGAAGAGGGTAAACCAGCCGAAAGGTTTTCAGTTCAGCTTCGGGGTTAAAGAAAGGCTAAGGATCGTTGGTTTGGTCTGCAATGGTGACAGAAAACATGGTGGCTATTTATATAGAGGTTGTTTTTACAGTATAGCCTCACGATGACACGTTTGTTTTAGATTAATTGTTTAAGACCTGTAGACTTAATTGAATTTGTTGCTAAGATTTTTGCTCCAAACGATCACAAATACAGTATAATTATTAAAAATATAGCCGTGGCAAGCGTGCTCTCGTCTTGTCTCGCTTCCTAAATGAGCTGCAGCTTCACCCCTGCTACTGGAGGGAGGACAGCATTTACCAAACTACAACATTTAACACCAAGCACAGAGTTTCTAACCGAACAACTGAAGCATCCCGGAGGTTTGGTCGGCGCATAAATGACCAACTTATGCCAACCAACTTAAATGACCAACTTATTAGTATTGAAATGTGTCAATACTTTCCCATGGAATTCTATTCGTCATATAATAAGACTTATAGCCGACATAAAACATGGAACTTTGAGAAATAAAAAAAAACAGAATCTTGGATGTCATTTTCCGGTGGAAGTGCTCCGTGTTGCTGGTTTTTATTTACATTTACAAAAGCTTACGTTTGAATAAATTCTGTTATTTTAAAGGCACCATATCAAGGAAAATTTTGCGCTCAAGGCGGGTTCATTGTTCTCTAAGTGCAATAAATGCAATGTTTCCAAACTGAATGAATAATCTGCTTTAATAATTGTAATTAAAATATTGATCAAAATGACTGTGATTATGGTTTTCTCATAATCAAGCAGCCCTACTGATATAAAAACCTTAAAACGAAAGTGGCTGTGCTTTTTTTAAAATTTTTTTTTACCATGAAATAATTCATCCATTTTCATAGAACCCCTAACACAAGCGTCGATTCAGCGATACTTGTCTTCACGCACGGCCGTTTGAACATAATCACTAGAATCAAAGGTGACATCATCAATAGTTTCGTAGCCGATCTCTCGTGGCAACGTGGACAAGCCGCTCTTAAGGAAAGTCGCCCATAATTACACAGCTGACAGCTCCACATTACAGCTCCGTAACCCGTGGTTAGCCTCGGTTACACAAACCAGCACTTACCCTGACCACTTTTCTACTGGGGGCCGGTGTTTGGATTGTTTAAACGAGACGGGGCCGAGGGGAGACGCTCTTGTGCCTTTTTTGCTGTTAGGAACAGGAGAAAAAGGGAAAGTCAACGGAGCTTTTCATTTTTTTCTCAAACCAGAATGCTGCGGTTAATAACTGGACTGATGTGTTTCTCAGAAGGTATAGCTCCCAGCGTGTCTTGGGTTATATAACATGAAAGATATCTGAGGGATTGATCTGCTTTATGGATGGTCCCTGAAACTGTGTTCCACAGCTCGTTCCACGTGCAGATCAGGGATATTTGTTCAGCTGGGAGGACGATGAACTCATGTCCTTGTCAAACAGCTCACCCACTAAATGCATTGTCAATATAGTTCATTTAGTTTTGTGCGTTTTTAGCAACTCCCAAAACTTAAATTTGTGTGTTTAAAAGACCAGATCTAACTCATGTATTCAGAAAGAGCTGTCTCTGTGAAGTGTTCGTATTCGTCTCTCTCGCAGCAGAAAGGCAAAGGAGAGCAATCGTGGTTTTTTAAAAATTTTATTTTGCTCTAACTCAGTCGGTTTTACAGATATTGACCTTGAATTTTGGCGTGGTAGTAGCTGAGATCGATCCGTAACACACATCCTGAGCGCTAACAGATGGCACAAGGTCTTTTGGAGTCAACTTTGTTCGTCTTTTAGCAACAACAAAAAAAAAAAATCACTGGGCAGTTTTTAATAAAAAACTTTCCAGAAGCAATCATCGGTTGTACCCCTGCGACTGCTCAACTAATGAAACCAGCCGGATTGAAGATGGCCACCACAGCCAGCTGAACTTAGAGAGCACAAACACATCTATGGTCCAGTCGGTTTTATAGCGATTGTGATAAAACTTGGTGTGGTTACACACTCTGAGCGCGACGTCTTGCGATATCACCAGACTCCACAAAACAACGTCTCTAAGGCTTTGACTAAATCAACTACAAGTCTGTCGTTTCTCAGCGTAAGATGATCTTAGTCTAAAGCTTTTGCATGAAAGGCAGCTGGTGACGAGATTTTTTTTCCCCCTGGATCCTGAAAACAAATTGCTTTGGGAACTAAAAGGACGAACCAGTTTGTAAGGGTCAAACCAACCAGAACTACTTTGCAACAAGTCAACAAACGGAGATAACGAGGGAAATTAGAGTTGGGATGAAGTTACCCCCCCACCCCCCACCTGAATGCATCTTTAGTTCACGAAGAGACAAGAATTCCTTCAACACCCTCTTGTGACGGAGCTGTATTTATCAGTCGGCTCGGGTTGCAGAGGGATGAGACCTGCGTCCGCTTGTGTTTCGACGGCGGAGTTTCAGACCTCCCGTCCAACGATTCGTTCGTTCGTTAACACATCTTCAGTCAGACAGAGACGAGCTAATTAGTGAAATTGGCTGTGCAGCAGTTTTGTTTTTTTTTTTGATTGGTGAGAGTGAAACCCTTTCTCGGCCCGGAGGGGACACTGTTGGCTCCCCGGGATAAGTGCCTCATGACTCATTACCTCAAAGCAAAAAGAAGATCATATTTATTGATCACTGGTGTCTGAAAGCCCGCTCCCCTCGTAAAGCATCTCAGAAACAGACCTGCCGCCGCGCAGAAGCTTTTAAAACTTGACAAATTAATTGGATTGTTTTTCAGGGAAAGTGGGCATCCGCTCCCTTTATGCCCACTCAATGCGCCGAGGAGGACTCATTACCGTGAATGATGGAGACGCGTTCGGCAGCGGCGGACACTTCGCCAGTCTTTGAAGCGCTCGGAGCGTGATGCAGTTCGCCGGGCGTCCACTTCTTTTGTTCTCAGTTTTTCACTCACCCACAGATGGACTCCCAGGTGATAGGTCGGCATGGTAATGCGGTCCCACTTTGGGCTGCAGCTTCTAATTGGTTCGTGTCGCCTCGGAGGGAGAGCCGCGCGGCTCTTTGTGTGCGAGGTTGTGAGTCTATCAGCAGAAATGATAGACGGGACTGACTGGGTGAGCCGAAGTTACTCAGGTCTGGCTTGAAGCAGTTTGGGGTCTTGCGGGGGAGCAGCTTTGTTGGATGAATTTGTGGTTTTGCACCATTTTAGCACAGTTTAAGACGATTGACGAATTAAGCCAAAACATTTGGGAATTTGTATTATTTATAAGAGTATTAACGGTTTTCTCATTTTGTGCTAAGGAGGAGCTTCGAACTTGAACACTAGTAGAGAATCCATGTATGAACTGTTGAGGCAGTGCATCGTAGGGTGAGAGTAAATTACCCCACATCCATCCATCCATCTTTTTTACCCGCTTCTCCTTTCAGGGTCGTGGGGAGCTGGTGTCTGTCTTCAGCAGTCACTGTGCGAGAGGCGGGGGACACCCTGGACAGGTCGCAAGTCCATTACAGGGACACATAGAGACAAACGAGACAGCCATTCATGCTCTCACTCACACCTAGGGACAGTTTTACAGTTTCCAATGAATCTAACATGCATGTTTTTGGTCTGTGGGAGGAAACCGGAGTACCCGGAATAAACCCAGGTGAGCTCAGGGAGAACATGTAAGCTCCACCCAGAAAGGCCCCAGGCCGGATCCTGTGACCTTCTTGCAGGTAGGTGACAGCTCTAACCACTGTTCCACTGTGTGTTTTTTTTTTACTCTGAGTCATCTCGGGGAAGCTCCCCGTGAAAAGCGCAAGACTTTTCGCCAAACAAACAATCTGTCTGCCCTGATCTGTTGGGCTCAAACTACTGAACCTAATCTGTAGCAGCGGAGCCGTTAGTCAGAACGAGAAGCGAAGCTCATTTTTATTCAAGAAAGGGCCCCTAATGTTGTTGTTCTCTTTCTCTTTGCCTCTCTTTGAAGAAGTACTCTCTAATTAATGCTCACCAGAGGAGTTACATTTGTTGATTTTTCTCCACACCTTCACCCCCCTCCCCCCTCCACTGGCCACACATGCTAAACCTGGAGCTCGGTGCCATTGATTCTCCTTTGATTGTGATCTCCCAAGGATTCAGCTGCTCCGCAAGATTTATTAAAAGAACCAGGCATCCATTATTCTACTCTGTCTGTTTTTTTTTTGTTTTTGTTTTATCTTGTTCAGGGTCGCGGGGCGCTGGAGTCTGTCTCAGTTGTTATAAGGTGAGGGGTGGGGGGTGTACGTCCTGGACAGGTCACTAGTTCATCACGGAGTCCTCCGTTAATCAACCGAACCTGGTTTTGGGGCTGAGGGAGGACAAATGGAGAGCCGAGAGTATGATTATGACCCTCGGACTGTAAACGCGGGTAATTAAAGCTCGGCAGCACAAAGCCGGCCGCATCTAGTTTCTCCCCGTCGCTCGTCGACGAGCGCTCTGCCTCCAGCTCAAACAAAACTCGCTGTTTTCAAAAGTGAAGTTGGTCGACTCAGAGCTCATCGATACAAAAAGATCTTCCAAGCCAAAACGATTGTTTAGTTTCTTTCAGAAAAGAGAAGTTATCCTACGCTGATGTTCAAATAATGTGTGTCAGGTTTTATGCTCACTAATGAGCAGAGCAAGCGTAGATCTGTGAGCAGATCCAGTCCCGGTTTGATGGCTCGTCCACAGCAAAGAGAAAGTGATCTGCAGAGAGAGCGGAACGGAGCCCGGAACCCAGCCTGATGTCACTTGTTTGGAGTATTGACGCGGTTACTTTTCTTGTTATTAAGCGACAGATTAACAGAGAGGAAGCAGATTTACGAATCAAATGTGAACACTGGAAGGAACTTGAAAGGCTTTCCCCCCCCTCACAGCCACAGGCTTTGAATGTGTTCCTTTAAAATGTTCGGGCTTTTCTTTCCCTCTTTGGTGATCTGGAGATTGGATTAAGCTTTGTTATTAGCGCTGGCTGTGATTAGCGTTTGTATATGTTTCTGGGTGTTTGCCAGCCTTTATGCAATCCTCTGCTCCGCTGTGCCACTCAGTTTTCTCCCTACACATCCCTGCAAATCTACACAGATCACAGGCTGGAAACCAAAGCAGCCGGGCTCCGGCTATTTAATCAGATTCTTTTTGTGTGCAAGCCTGCGTTTAGCTTTCTGACTACACATATATCAGAAATAGACGAATGCATTAGAAGAATAAAGGCGAAACATACCTCGAAGGAACGCATATCGACTGAGGTATAGACATTTTTGTGTTTTCTAAATCAGTTGGCTGTGGCGGCAATCTTGAATTGAACTGGCTCTAAATGTTAATCGTTATAGAAGTACATCCAGTGAGTATTTCCTGAAGGTTTCGTTAAAATACATCCTGTGGTTCATGAGATATTTTGCTAACAGACAAACAGAATTATTAGCAACACTTTAAACAAAGATCCTGTGCCACCTAGTAGCAGTCTGAATATGTATTGGGGATCAGTCTCAGCTGCTACTTCACCAAATTTTAGGTCATTGTCTGTAAAAATGGTTACTTACAGCTATGTTTGTGTTTTTTTAAGTTCAGCTGTCTGTGGCAGCCATCTTGAATTGGGTGCACATCCAAAGATTACTTTCTGCAAGTTTCATTGAAATTCATCCAGGATAACACACAAACACACAAGATGCCCTAACAACTTACTTTAACTCTTTTAAAAATGTATTTCCACGTATTTATTTAATAAACTCTGTGTTTTTGCGGGCACCCAAGCTACTTTTTCCTAAAAGCGAGAAAATCCTCTGCTGTATTTCACCCTGTCATCTTTGTCCTTTTGCCTGAGTCTGTGAACTGATTAATCAGCAGCGAGCCTCGACAGTGTTTTCCCAGAATCATTAGCATTTTCTTGATGTTTAGATCACAGCACATGCGGGCGTATGTTTTTATTTAAGCTAAACATGCCAGACACTGGTGTTTATTTGGATGTGATTAAGGAGATAGATATCATTGGGTTTGGTTGGGATGTTATTATTAGGTTAGGTAGAAGCTGTGGCTCTTAAAGGGGCACTGTCCCAATTAAACCCTAATATTTGAAGCCTTATTATGACCTCTGACCCGTACCAGAAATATCTTTAGCAGCTGGGCTGTTGTAATGTTTTGTTTCTTTTAGGTTTCTTTAGCTCATAATAGCACAAAAATTGGTATATTGAACACGAAGCATGCAGTCACAGCAGTGTGGTTTGTAAGTAAAAACGATCCATCTCTGTATGGTTTGTGTTTTAAATGTATTTCTCAGTTACCTGGGCACCAACGTTCAGGGGCAGTGTAGGATTAGTGTGAACACACACATCACTTTCATGTCTCACAGCTGGATCTGGAACACAAACTACATCCTGTTTAAAAAAAAAAAAAAAGCCCGGTAATTATCTTTCTTAAAAAGTAGCCTAAGCGTTTTCCTGGAGGTGACTCAGCAATAATTAACCCACCGGGGTTTTTGAAGCTTCCGCCTTAATAAACAGCCTCCACAAACTGAAGCCTAAATTGAACAATTATGGATTTCAAATATCAAGAGGGCTTCGAAAAAGCCTAAAGTCGCTTTATTGGGGGAGGAAAAAAAAAGATTATTTTGCTGCTGTCTAATTGACAAAAACATCAGTTAATAACAAGCGAACCTGTTCAGAAACGCTCAGCTGCAGTCAGCTCTTCACTGGCTAAATGTCATTTATTTATATATTTTTAAACGTTTTTTTAAAATCTCTTTAAAATCCATAACCTGTCCAGGTGTTGCACGCCCACACTTCATCATTCTGCCTTTTGCGTTCCCCAACACGACATTAATAACATTAAATAACAATCCAGTTTTTGACATTTTTCAATCGTTTCACAATCGTTCATGTCAGTGTCACGATGCTTAAAAAAAGAAAAAGATGACAACCCTACCCCTACTGTCTACAACCTTTCCACAGAACCCTAATTCTAAAAATCTGAACCCCCGTGCTTTTAAGCTCCTGCTCAGTATGCTCAGAGCTGATTATGTGTCAGACGTGACGCACTTTGACCA
Source organism: Kryptolebias marmoratus (assembly GCF_001649575.2). Lineage (NCBI taxonomy): Eukaryota > Metazoa > Chordata > Actinopteri > Cyprinodontiformes > Rivulidae > Kryptolebias > Kryptolebias marmoratus. The sequence goes on from NC_051445.1 coordinate 15,705,644, forward strand.
ATTTCCGAGCGGACTGTTTCATCAGGAGACCCTCGGAGACAGAGGCCGAGTGCAGCGGGCGGGCCTCTACAGAAAACACTTGAGAAGCGATTAGGTTGTTGTAAATCACTGTACGTCAAAAGCGCGACTGCGGCAGTTTAATGAAAAATCTCGGGTTTATTAAAATTCCTGAGAGGAGCGGGCCCTCGTGGCGGTAAACTCATTTTACTGTGTGATGTGAAGGTCGCACTCATCGTCACTGACTTGCTGTTTGAACGGCGTTACTCTCCAGCGTGCGCTTTGGTTTACTTTGCTTTTAGTTTCGTTGTTAGGTTGACTGTTTTTCAAGGGGGAAATAAAATGTCGCTCCCATCTCCTGTGGGAGCGCTGCCGCTGCCGTCGCCACCATCTGCTTATAAAGGCGGCTCCCTGAATCCCCCGTGGGACCCGAGTTCATACCCCCCCCCCGCTCCCATCATTGGGGAAAGCAGGCAGCAACTCCAAGGATTTGCTCCCGCTAAACTACAGCTCCAATAAAAGAACTCATAAAAGCACGCATCCTTGCATCTTGAATTACACGGACGTAAAGCGTTCAATAATAATACTGTCACTGAGCCAAAACACAATGGCAGATTTAAAAATAAAACATCTGCTACATATTCACACCCTCTCTCTCTCTGTGTCTCTGTTGGCTGGAGATGCTCTCTGAGCCCTCGCCGTAATGTGGGAAGGATGAACACGGCCGCAAACTTCACGAACCGAATCCGTGGACTCTCCGCTCTGAGGCGTCCTGACTTTAGCCTGGTTTAATCCGTAGACGGCGGGCAGCAAACCCGGACGCCAGGAGGGCCTTCTTTTTTTTTTCCCTGCCATTTGCCGGAACAACGTCGGGGGGGGTCCTCTCGAGCCGGCATCCATCCACTCGGGGGCGGCGCAGCATTTGAGCCGCCTGATACCCCGCCCGTTCGCCGCCGCTCACCGGCCCAACTCTCCGGCGCCATTTAATTCAGCAGCGGCACCTTAATAACTCTTGTCGTGCACAAGTCCGCGTCGGTAATTGATATCCGGGCGCCGCTTCCGGGTGGAGCCATTTGCATTAAACCGCGTTAACTGATATGATAATGAATGGGAAGGGCCCGATGCGAGCGGAATGACGAGCAGGAGATGGATGGCTACTTGAATTATACACAATAAGTAATATATTATATCACCCTCAAGGGTCCACTGCTCCCCCGGAATTTGTTGCTTGTCTGTTTCTGCGATCTGTGGGAGCTGCGGGGATATAAATAGAGTTAGGATGCTAAGTGTTCCTTTTCATCTTCCAACCGTCCTTAATGATACATATACATATAACGTGCGGAGGAATGGGCATGTGTGGGAATAGATGGCGAGAGTGAGGCCAAAGAAAGTCCTTACTCAGAAAAGTGATATTTTATTCCAGTAATATATGACAAAACCGTCTCTCTCGCTCTCTTCCATGCCGGTCTGTTTAGTATGCTGCCCGTCTCCGCTTCCTTTAACTAGACTGTTGCTAATTAGCTTCTCAAGCTTCACCAAACTTTATTATTCTTCATTAACGCACATGAAGCGTTTGCCTTTCAGATAAACTATTAAAAGACTCCAAGAAAGAGGGGACACCGCAGTTGACTAGAAAAACAATGCGAATTAGCTGCTGTGAAGTCAGTGGCTTTATTTTAATTATTGCTTTTTTTTTTTTTTTTTTTTTTTTTTTTTTTTTTTTTTTTTTTTTTTTTTTTTTTTTTTTTTTTTTTTTTTTTTTTTTTTTTTTGTTCAAACACTATCACGCTTAAATGAGCCAAACAATTTATTCACTTTCACAAGGGTCAGAGTTCAAGGAGATAATTATACGAGTTGACAGCCCAGAAAAGACTTAATACTGTAGCTGAGTACGGTGACAGTCTTTGTTGAAAGCAGATTTGGATTCTTTGAATTCCTCGCCAGCCCTCGCTTATCCGGGGAGGGCAGCACTCACAGTGTGGTGCTCAGATTTTAAATTAGAATAATAATGAGCTGTGCTGTCGTTACTGTTAAACACGAAGAGTCACCCAGTCGGTTTTAACATTTCGGCGCGTCCCTTAAGCTTGGTTGTTATCCATTTATTGATACTGATAAGCCCTCCTCGAGTTGTCATCGACATCCGTCCAGTGGTTCATGAGAAAATTTTACTGACAGATGACCGGGGTTGCCTCCAACAGTTAAGGCCAAAGTTTTAACCAAAGATCGACGCAATCTGTTAGTCCCCCGGTTATGTGTTATGGATGACTCTCAGCTACTACCTCACCACATCTTAGCCCAGCGTCTGTAAAATTGACAGAGTTATAAGCTGGTGTAGATTCTCGGTCATCCAGGCCATGGTGAATTCCAAAAAAGGTTAAAAATCAAAAACAACTGGACTTCTATTCTGTAGTTGAAGACGTTTCGCTTCTCATCCGAGGAGCTTTCTCAGTTCAGAAATAGAGAGTGTGGAGTTGAGCNCATTTCACAAGAATTAGTTAAAATATGTTTTACATAAATTAAAAAATATACTTTGATTGCATTTATAATTACATGGTAAAACAGAAAATTGCATGTAACAACAGAAGACTTAATTTCAACTTCACTGACTCTGACCTTATTTTTGTCTCGTATCTGAAGCTTTAGGTTTGCTGAAACGACATGAAAACCACTCAGCTCGCTTAAATCTGCTTTCAGTAATTATTTTTTGTTTGTTTGTTTTTTGCTGCTGATAAAACAGCACATTATTTAGAAAAAAGAGAAACTCCAGAACACACACGTTAAACTCGCCGTCACATAAAACAGCACATCTTTGTGCAGCACGAGTGCACTGAAATCCTTCTCAAAGGATGAAAAGAGAAACAGAAGAAGAGGACGAGGAAGATGCTGTATCACCTGATGTGACTTCAAGGCCTTGAAGGTCTAATCACAGCATCATCTATTACACAGCACTTAAGGTTTATTGAAATCTTATCATTTTATTGTGTTATGAGCAGGGTTAAGTGTACACACACACACACACACACACACACCTAGAGATAATTTAGAATTGCCCATCAACCTAAAAGGCTTGTTTATGGACTGTGGGAGGAAACCGGGGCACCTGGAGAGGATCCACACACACACACACACACTCACACACACACACACACACACACACACACACACACACACACACACACACACACACACACACACACACACCTAGAGCCAATTTAGAATTGCCCATCAACCTAAAAGGCTTGTTTATGGACTGTGGGAGGAAACCGGGGCACCTGGAGAGGATCCACACGTGCACATGGAGAAGAGTCCATACAGGAATCCCCTGAGCCGGCCAGTTTCGAACCGGCAACTTCGCACCAGCGCCGACCGACTGCACCGGCCTGCCTGCTGAAAATGAACATGTCATGTCTTTTTATTTGTTTGTTTGTTTGTTAGAAACAATCCTATCTACAAGTTCACCTTATCAGGTGTGAGCAGGAGCGGAGCTGGCTGCAGACTTGTCAGATGAAGGGTCAATGTGAAAGATGTTGGGATAGTACACAAAGAAGCCCTAGCGAGTGTCGTCCACAGCAGCTATCTTTATGAGTCACAGCCTTTCCTCAGCAGCCATTTAGCTCCTCTTCTGCTCGCTATTCCGCGGAGCGATAGCTGCCTCCGCTGCACCGGTTTTGTATGGCCTCGCGTTTCGGGAGTTATAGCTCCTGTGGTCGCTGTGCCGTTGCGAAGCAGTTCGATGGTAGTAAAAGCGTAGTAACGCATTCTTGTTCTGATATATTCGACCCAGGTAACAGTTGGGTTATTACAGACGCTTCCAAGTCATTTTTATCAGGCTGTTAAAGCGAGAACGTTATTGATTATCAACACGGTGGAGCTGCTTTCCCTGGGTTCACCGCAGTCCCCCTCCTTACCAGAAGGGGCCAGTGTTGAGCAAAACAATACGGCTGCACATCGGGAATGGCTCTTGAAGTAGAATGTTTACACACAAACATAACACAGTTTGAACGTATTCACAAAAAGCCAGCATAAACTTTGCAGTTTTAACGACAGTATTTAAAGCGATATCGCCTTTTTTTTTTTTTTCGGACACCGGTTTGTGTTGTTTGAAAATCTCAAGCATCACAAGTTATTCCTGCACTGTTTTCTTCTTCTGTTATGGTCTATCTAAGTCTCACAAATGAGATCAAACACAGAAAACATTAATTCTCCCCATGTTTCTGTGGCTTTCACTGAAAGATTATACCAGGTGTCTGTAAGCTCAGACTTAATTATAACTGCTTGTCATTTATATTTTTTTTTTATCTGAGAACGCTATTTTGTTTTCGTAAGATGAGTAATTTATGAGCCATTATTTTGTACCTTCAAGTAAAAAGAAAAAGCGCCACGTGATCGTTCAACATCATTTCTCCTATGCGCGGAATAACCAACGAGAGGCAGTGAAGTGAATAATTGACTATGGATACTCAGATGATTTGGTGTCCAATTTCATCACATTAGCATGTTCATAAATGGACGAATCTCTCAAATCCTCGCTGTTCTTTTGTAAGCCACTGTCTGTTAGCACCTCTCTTTTTTTTCTCTCGCTCTCTCTCTTTAACTGTGACGCAGAGGAAAAGTGTCTATTTTACTTAATTGGGAAGAAAAGGAAACGCTCGTCTTTGCTATGATAATTCGGCACATTATGACATCCTTTGACGGGCCACCCCCGAAACATAAACCTTACTTTTCATCTTCATCTTCAAGGCAGAGCTGGAGTATTAGACCAGGAAGGGGTTGTCTCGCATGGGGATTCTTCTCTGTCACTGGAGAATAGAGGAGGATGATAATATGTCTGAGAAGATGATACGCGTGAGAAACAGCGGAGCGCAACACCCCCCCTCCCCCCGCTAACGCTGGACAGAGAATATTTTCCTCTGCTCTCTGTAAATGTCAGGCGGGATGGCAGGTTTAGGAATAAGGAGGATCCAGCAGCCTCTCTGCGACGAGAGATATTCATTTTGAGAAGTGCCTTGTGTGGTTTTTTTCATTTTTTATTTTTATTTTTATGGCATCTGTAGGATTACTGCTTTTGATTCTTTTCTCGCAGTCATTACAGCCTTTACTGCCTCTATCAAATCTGCTCAGCCTCCCCCCACAACCCCACTCCCCCCCCC
>NC_051445.1:15710850-15749525 GCF_001649575.2 Kryptolebias marmoratus
CCACACTCTTCCCGCCGTTGGAAATACTGACTGCAATTATACAACGCGAGTGTCACAAAGTGGTGGTTGTATTTTTGCGATCGGGATCAAAATGGGGCTTGCGAAGAGTCAGAATTGCTCCAGGGAGAAAGAAAGATTTGGGGTGGGGGGTGGGGGTCAGCTCATTTCAGTTGGAGAATAACAATAGAAGATCAGAGGCGCTGGGGGGTGGCGCCGCCGCGGTCCCCCCGCTGTCTCGGCATTGTTTGTAATGGTAGCGAAGAGCACGTCCCTCCGAGGGAAAACTCCCAGGTTGTCACAGCTAATTACTGCCGGGGTGTTCTCCACCAGGAGCCGTCTGACAGCATTTGCCGAGATATTAATATCAGATAATTGGAACGAGGACAGTGGCACTTGCTGTAAATTGGCGCCGCACGAAGCCTCGCGCACAAACTTGGCACGCGGCCCCCCGGCGCGCATATATACATATGTGCTGACGTGGTCGCGTGCTTGGCGGGCGGGCGGGCGGCCTGGCGGGCTCTTGAGCTGATTTACGAGAGGAAGCCACTTGAGCGGATCGGCCTGCCTTCACCCCCACGTCACTTAAGCGACTTTGGAGGCGACTGCCGTGAGCTGAAATCTGGAAGCCCTGCATCAGTTTTATTGTGACAGTACAATTACGAAGCTGCGGCTCCCACTGCTCCGTGGGCTGCTTCCTCGTCACCTTGCTGAGGGCCATGCTCTCTGGAGGGAGCAATAGAAAAAGCCTATAATCATACCTTCAGAGGGAACTCATACTCTTTTATATGTGGCGCTTGTAATATCTCATCTCTGAGAAAACAGGGAATTTCAGGATCTAACTTGTGGGGAAATAAAATTGTTTCCCAGTCTTCCCGCTGCTTCTCCTCTCGCCATCTGATGTGCTCCCTTTGAGATGGCAGGACAATCTGCGACGCACAGCTGGATCCTTCTAATATGGCTGCAAAATGCTCCCGCAAACAGCTGGGGGATTTGCACATCGCTTAACCTAATTTATTTGGGGGCCTCTTTGGAAGCGGGGGACTTGTCCCAGCCTTAAATCACATCCGAACCGACACTCGTGCTTTGCCGTTTCCTTGTCCTTGTGGGAATTCCCGTCGACTCGAGATGTTCCTTTTCTTGTTTTTCGGGAAGCCTAATCGTCGCCATCAAGCCTCACTGCTTAAGCTTGTGCGGCTTATCGTTTTTTCTTTCCTAACCAAGCTGTCGAACCCTATAAATATGTTGGGTGTTCCGGTTTCAGATCCAGTTACTGCAGCAGCACACTGACATTAAATCTAACCGGAACATTATCCTAATTAACCTGAACTGTTACCTCGATGGAATTACAAATTGACGATTGCTCAGCAGGTGACCAGATCAGATGGTTTTTAGCTCGACTGATCCGACACTCAAAAATCCCTTTTTGTTTTTTCCAACCCCAAAATGCACCAGAGCTGATCAGCTAGTTTGCACTGGCAATAGCATGCAAACTAGTATTCTTAAAGTAAAGAATACTAGAAGAAAGCTTTTTCTGTGACGAACTTCAAAACGCAAGAAGCTACTGAAAGGAGGCAGACTTTTTAGATATATTTGCTGATTTCTTCACTGCTCAGTGATACAAAGGCTAAGGTTTTTTTATAACGAACTGAGAGAGAGAGAGAGAGAGAGAGACAGTGAGAATATCTGCATTTATTTAATTGAGGCCTTGTTGAAAAATGGTATTTCATGCTTCCTTTATGTCTAAAGTTGTGTAAGAAAGAAAAAAGGGCGAATGCTTTCATTTCTAAGAGAAGAACTGTAATTTATTTATTTTATTTGTACCGACACCTCAGTAGTCTTGTATTATTATTATTATTATTATTATTATTATTTTGATTTTCAATGACAGAGAGAAGGTCCAATATCCAGGTGATGTTTTTCAGAAAGAAATGCAAAAGAATTTTTACTGTAAACACTTCATTTTTATTAACACATAGTGACAAAGTTTGCCTCGACTAGAGATTGGAAGGCTTTATTTTGTGTGTTGGGAACTGTTGATCTTGGACTGAAGTGGAGATTGGAATCAGCGGGGCAAAAACAAAACATAAAAGTCCGTAATCGGCCTGGGAAACCGCAGTCGGTGCATTTCTAAATGTTTACATCCTCGCAGCACGAGCCGCCACATTTCTACCACAGCTTCTCTCTCACTCGTTTACTTTCAGTCTCTCTTTTTTTTTCTTTCTTTCTTTCTCGCCCCTAAAAACGCCCGCCGTCGAACGCCGAGTCTCATTTCACACCCAGCTGTAGTTATGATATTGAGAATAAGATGACATTGCAGCTCGGTTCCTGAGCTCTGGTAAGGAGCGTTAGAAAATGCCCTCCCCCTCGCGCCGGCCGCGCTGCTGCAGGCTGCAGACTCACTTCACAGCTTCGACTCTCTGGGGAGGTGAGCTGTCTGACGCGGGGCAGGAGCAGCCGAACACCGTCTACTGTCATCCCCACCTGCGCTCATTGCTGTAGGCATGTATGCCCCTGGGTGCGAGAGTGTCTTCTTTCTTCCTGCTCAAACGTCTGCCACTGTGTAACCCTCAACACACGCCGTCTACAGTACACTACTGTTTGTGTGTGTGTGCAGCTGAAGTTCAGGCACTGAAGCTTTTCCTCACACTGTACTTTTCTTTCTTCTCTCCCCTTTAAAAAAAATCCTTTCCTCTCGCAATTAAACAGAGACAAACTCGCTTCGGAATGCACCTACCCAATTAGAGACTTATCTAACGTCGTGCAGTTTCTTTTTTTTTTTCTTTTGCAATTTACTCGCCTATCTGTTTTTAATTGAATCAAGAGATGAGAGCGGCGAAATGAAGATATTGCGCCCACCCCCCTTTTCCACCCTCGGCGTTTCTTGGAGCCAGATTACACGAAGCGCAGATGGGTAAAAAAAAAAAAATTCCAGCGGCTGGGTCAGAGCCGTGCTATCTCCTGCTACGATCAGAGGACCAGATAGCTGAGATTTATTAGCCAAACATCTCGACAATTAATTAGGAGGCGAGGCCGGTCTAATCCTGTTTGCATGGGCTTCAGCGGGACGGAGCGCGTTGCACAGGAGCACTTCAAAGACGGGGCGAAGAAGGAAAGGCTTAAATTAGTTTCTGCAAAGAGATGCTGGTTCATTATTATTGTATGTCTGTCGGATGTGTATATTTAGATTGTTTATGTGTGCATTAACACCCTGCAGGACACGTAATTAATAGAAATATGTGCGTTTGGATGGACATGAGGACGAAGATGCAGATATAAACCCTTGCCCAGACGCTGTTAAGGTTTTACTCGACCCACAGATAAAAAGGCTTGTCTGTAAACGCTGCTGGCTTTCAGGTCCCTTTGTCATTTCCCCCTGACTTCATCTCAGCAGCTCCTCCAGCCCCCCGGGAAACTCGACAGGCCACACCCCGGAAATGTGCAGTCTGCTCGACATTTGGTCTCACAAGACCCCCCCGAGCCTTTAAATGCTGTAAACACCAGCACGCAGATGGCCGAGGAGCTTTGTTTTGGCCATTAAGTAAGCCACGTACTTTGGGACCAGGGCTATTTATCGAGCAAAAGCTGAATTTAGCTGGAACGTCACTGTTTGGGGAGATGGGGCCGAGAATCGTTCAGGAGAGGAACCTGTGGTCGAACCATCGTAAGAACGAGGATGCCTAAACCATAAATTCATCTGCACCGAGCACAGGCAAAGCGATACCTGGCCACGTTGGGCAAAACTCTAAAAAAGGAAACATGAATCTGCTGTTATAAGGCTTTGCCGGCTAAATGTCTGCCTCTGACCTCATTTAGATTTGCGAAAACCTCTCAGCGTGACACAAAAGGTCATATTCCCAGTTTTATGTCTTTTCCTTTTCCTCTAACTCTTTCCATATGGGGTAACCGTTTGGTTGAATTAAAACCCACCTCGCCGAGGAACTGGAATGAATTAATTAGAAGAAAACACTTAATCTAGGCCATCTCATGTGACATTTTATATTTTAATTTTATGGCCCGCATGTTTTACTCAACCATTAAACATTCCGATTAGAATAGAAAAGAAAAAAAAAGACATTGTATATTACCACATGCAACACTGGGGAATATATTTGCTTCTCTCTTATACGAAACAAATTCAGTAGTTTAGTAAGCAGTTTAATTTGTTGCTAATTATTCTGAAGTGTTTGTGTAAGCTTCCCACAGGGATTTAAGTCTTTACAGAGGTTGGTACTCGTTGTGTATCATTTCCAGTCAGACAAAAGCCAAATCTACCCCTTTACTTTGCACCTTTATGCCACAGAGTAGGGCTGTCCCAATCCGTTTGTGCTGCAGGAGTGCAGAAGTGTAGCTTTGTCTGGTCTTACAAGGACACACTTCAAACGAAGACTTATGAGCTGTGCTAGCAGAGAAACTTCACATATGTCAGTGTTTTCTCTCTTAATAATGTCTCATTGTCACAACAACGTTGTAATGTCCAGTTTGATGGATTACCTTTTGGTATCATTTTTCTTGTCAAGCATTAAAAAACCAACTGGACTCTTGAAGGGTAAAACTGGGATTGATTCACAGTTAAAGGATCTTAAATGTGTGAATTTTTTAAACTTACATACTCGACAGATCTCAGTTAGACTCCAAAGAGTCCAGAGAAGACCTTCTTCTATTGGTAGTAATTATTAAACCATGATTAATCGAACCTGCTTTAATCTGCAGTGTTTGTGTGCTCACTTGTTGATCTCCCTGCTGATAATCATCCAAACAACCTCAAACTTATACAAAATATTTAAGTTTTTCTCTTTTTTTTTTTAGAGCTGAATGGGCTTTGTTTCGTGTTTTTCAAAAACAGTTCGGTGCTTATCCAAGGAGCGTTCTCAGTTCAAACTGAAAAGTTAAAAACAAAAACATGTATATAAAAAGTTGGTCCACTTATGTAATATGAACCTACATGCACATCTCTCTCTCTCTCCCCCTCTCCCTAATGAGGGTTTAGCATTGAGATGTCAAGGAGCCTTAAAAAAAAAGGAGCCAGACTTTTTTGTAACATTTTAAAGTGTTGTTAATCAATAGTTCTTCAGGCTTTCTGAAGGTCTTTAGAGTTTTTCCCTTTGTATGGTGAGTTATTTTATTTCTTTACTTATTTTCAGTCTAGTTTTGGCACCAGAACCTTTTCATACAATTCAACAAAAAAACAAAACAACTAAAAACCAGCCATTGGGACCAAAAGCAGCTCATCGAAAAGCACACCTTCCTGGAAACACTATACAAAGAAATGAGGGGCGGAACAAGACTTTTGCCCATTACTGCTGTAAATCTAGAACTGTAAGAACAAACTCAACATCTATGAGTTCTGTAAACGAGGGCGATCGAGGGAGATTCTGAACTTGAGGACGTTTCCTTCCGAACGGGGAAGTCAACATTTTAAACAACGGTTGCCAAATCTGCTGGAACGGAATTTGAGCGCCCATAAATGCTACGTTCAGTTTAGTGGCAGTGAAACCGTGCGGGCCCTTCAGTGGACGAGCCCAGCCTGGAAACGTTTTTCAGAAGAAGCACAGGCAGACCCGGCACACGGATCTCCATTGAGGAGGAGAGGCTGCTTTTTCATTCTCGCCATCTTTTATGAATCAAACGCGATTGAGACATATCTTAAGACTAAGCTGAAGTATAAATCCATTAAGGCTTCTCTAGACGAGGCCCCGAGATCTCTGCCCCGTTCACCTGCTCAGACCCGGGGAAACGAAGATCCTCATCGCTTAAGAAAGTTGCCTCTGAGCCCTGTCCTTGTTGGCTGCACGTATCTTCGAGGCAGTTGGCGAATCCTTCGGTCTCAGTCCATCTGGCTCTATTGTTGAACGCAGACAGGCTGGTTGATGATGCAGCCTGGGTGTAGAGGCAGAAATGGGTCCCTGAGCTCGCAGGAGCTCCCTAAGGCTGAGGCTTGGCAGGGCTTTTCAGAGCCGCTCCGTGGCAAACCCTCTGAAATCGAGCTCCACAGTCTCCACGGCTGCCTAATGGCCATGCTGCTGCTCTTCAAAGTTTGGCAGTTGACAGTTTCTGATCCTTTTTTAAGGCAAGAGGTGCAGATAAAAGCTCTGGCAGGCAAAGAGGTGAAGTCGAATCTGAGATGTCCTTTGAGATTTTAGACCTGGGAGCGTTTTTAGGAAGAAAGGGGTTTTTTTATTTTTATTTTTCTTTGTGTGTGTGCGTGCGTGCATGCACGCGGCGTTTTATTGATTGTTTTAAAGTGAGTTTTGTAAAAGCTACTGCGACTTTCCAGAAATGCTGGAGGATGGCTATCACGCCGTTCTGTAAATTTAGCACTTTGCCAGCTTTACCTGCCTAAAACCCCCCCCCCCGTGGCTTTGCTCACAGCAGGGAGTAGATCCGCAGAATACTGACAGGACAAGAGGAAGGCAATATACTAATGTTACACAAGGCAATTATTTTCTCATTCCTCTATGGGCTGTTTACAAGAATACACCGAGTCATCAAAATGCAGATTTACTGAATTAAACGTAGTAGTTTTGCCAGACAGGCATCAAATACACATTCAACATACTGTACCTTAAACCGGAGAGACTAATGTGCCGGAGGACAAAAACAACAGATCTGAGTCACCTTAAGGTGCACTAATTGGGGAGAAAGACTGAATTTTATCATCCGAAGGATCAAAATGAAGAACAAGGCGGAATTAAAAACGAGAAGCAACATGAAATCACAGCATCCAGTGGCGGCTGGAGAAAATTATGAGGAACATTGAGTCTGAATTTGTTCCCTTTGTGTCGGTTTTAGTCACTCCTCGGTTTATGGCTGCACACCCAGGGCAGTGTGCTGAAAACAAAGGCTTGCTGAAGTGCGTGCCTTAGCTGTTTCGCTGCCTTGCCGTGTTTTATTTGTGCGTGTTAAGGTTCTATTTCCCTCTCCTAGTGTTGTCTTTAGGGCACACCTCAGACAGGCGCTACGAAAAAGGTCCACAGAAAAAAAAAAGCTGTTTTTCTTGGCCAGCAGACGTAGAAATCGATGGGAAGTTACACCAAAACAGATAGATTAAAAAAAAAAAAGGAGGAAGAATAGCGCAGGTTTTGCCAAGCTTTAGAAAAAAAAACTCCTTTCTTTTTTTAAAATAAAATGTTGTAACTGCCTCTGCACTTGGGCGCCGTTTACCAGCGTGACTTTTTTTTCCTCCGAACGGTTAACAGCTGCTGTTTACAGCCATAGATAACTGTGTCATCATTACAAAGGACAATCATGCTCGGGCTCCATATTGTCTTTATCTGTTTGGGCAAATTCAGCGTCTATTGTTTTAAACGTGGCTGTGCAATTAGTCACAGCTTCCATAAAACACTGTTCTGTATCCGCACAACTATCGCGGCACACAGCAGGTGTTTGCTTTTGAACAACAAGCATTTCTCATCAAGTGACAGCCGCCATCACCGCCGAGCGCTTAGGGCACTTTGCTGCAAAATGCTCTCATGAAGACGGAGCCGTTCGTTTTTTGCATATGCAGGGACATATTTTCTGTCTAGTCGCAGCTGGGGGTCACTGCAGGTTTTGTGGCCAGTGTTGTGTCGTGTTTTGGAGAGAAAAACAAGAATCGTATTGGAACAAATCAGTTGTTGCGTTCGTGTAAAAGCAACACAAGTTTCTGCCCACAGCTTAAACGTGTGAAGTGTGTGTATACTGAATTATTGAGTTGTTTGTGGCCTCCTGAAATCTGCTCCTTGATGCATCATCTCAGCATTAATCTGCATGATAACAACATGCACTTTGCATGGACCAAAAGGTTCTGTATAAATAAGTGGATCGAGCGACTTGTTTGGTCCATTTACTTCTTTTTCGTGCTACTTTGTAGTTCTAATACACATCCCCATGTGGACCAACTCTCTCTCTCTCTCTCTCTCTCTCTCGCTCTGTCTCTAAAGAAAACTAAAATCACAGAGCCTAAGCAGTGTTTGAAAATGACCTCCACAAATCTGAAGGCTTTCTGAAAACCATAATGGAGTAATCAGCGTTGACAAAGCTTTTTTTTCTTTCTTTTTCCTTAGCCTTTGATGCGGGCAGAAATGCGTAGGAAGATCCATTTAACAACTTAAAACTTTGGCTTTTATTGGAGAAAACAGGTGTTCTGTCTTTGGACATCGTTTGGAGCACGTTCTCGTTGCATCAGGCTCAAAATGGAGAACCTAACATGTAGTTTGGGACACATTCTGCATCTGAAAAAGTGGTTTGATCCACTGGCATTGATATGCAGGCACTGTATCACATGAATTTGCTAGCATTGTATTGTGTAGACATTTTGGTTTTATAGCATATCAATATACTAGTATCATAGTGTAATGATACACTAGTATAATGTTGGTGGGGCGGCAGTAGCTCAGGAGTTAGGGGTTCGTCCTGTAACCGGAGGGTTACAGGGTCTGTCAGTCTCAGCCGTGTCCTTGGGCAAGACACTTCACCCGCCTTGCCTACTGGTGGTGGTCAGAGGGCTCAGTGGCGCCTCACTTCTGTCAGCCCGCCCCAGGGCGGCTGTGGCTACAATGTAGCTTACAGCCATCAGTGTATGACTGGGTGAATGATTGTAGTGTGAAGCGCTTTGGGGTCCTTGGACTAGATAAAGTGCTATACAAGTGCAAGCCATTTACCATTTAATGTTTTATTGGTGTACAGGTGTTGTATAATATTAACAAAGCTAGCATTGTACAGATACAGCATAGGGGCATTATATCATATCAATATACTGGTATTGTATGATATCAGTATACTTGTATCAGATTGTATTGCTGTACTGACAATAAATCATATCATTATCCTGGTAAATCTTATTGATATACTGGTATTGTATGATATCAATAAGCTTACATTGCATCATATAGATACACTGGTACCATATAGCGTCAATATACTGGTATTGTATCCTACACATGTACTGGTGTTACATGGTATTGATATTATGGTATTGTGTCATCTCTAAATTGTATAGTGTCTATTGAGGTACAGTATATGCTCCACTGGTAATAGTATAATGAGATATTTGACAAGACTCATTATGTTATTCATGGCAGATTACATTTATTGTTTAAAGTTTTCTGTCTGCATCGTACCCAGCAATAACCTGAAAGCTAATCCTGGAGTGAAAGTCAAATATTGTGATCGCAGCAGTTTGAAACGACGATCAAGTAATACTATAAACAACAGGCGACCACATACACTGACTAATTGCCGCCTGCTTTTAGGGAACCAGCAACAAAGGGTACAGAACATGCTGACAGGAACCGTGAGCGCTGACATGCTGGGAGTACTCGTCCCTGCCTTATAAACCCCTCGCTGCCTGCACATACCTGCTCAGATTTTGGTACTTGTTATATTTTTTTAATATTTTTTTTTTACTCCTGCTTCTGTGCAGAGACCTCTTGGCTAAAAAAAAAAAAAACCCACTTGGAGCTGAAATTCTGTTTTTTTTTTTTTGTTTCTGGTGTAATAGAAAGTGTGATTTGTGTGGGGTTTGGCCAGTGCCTTTATTCGGGCCTCTAAAAACCCTTATTTTTCTAGCACTGACAAGTAAAAGAGTAAAGTAAAATCTGGTGTAATTTTAGGCAGCCCTACTCCCAGGATTCTAATCATTGTTTTATTCAGCAGCTGGGAAGTAGTTCCAGCGGTGAAGAGTGACTTTACAGGTAACTCGCTTATTGGAGGGTTTGCATAAGAAAATATATTTGCAGCAGAAGGAGTCCTTGAGGATTAAGCCGTACTGACACGTCGGCGGGTAAAAATAATACTTTTCTTTGAACCGTGACAATAGCTCTTTTCTTTTCTGTAAACTTTGACGGCCATGTTCTGTAGCCATCTTATAAAGAAACTCAGCAAAAAAAAAAAAAAAGTTTAAATTTTTAGAGAAAAATCTACATATTTCAAAGGAAAGCTTGATACCAATAGACTTGTTGGGAAAATGATGACGTATGTGAAATATAAGAGGAGTCCCAATGAGAGTGCGACATTTCTTATATTAAAGAAATGGTTCCAATGTTTTAATGTGGGGTTCTGTGGAAGGAGTAGAATCAGTTATCTCCCTCTATAGCCTGTGTACAGAGGGTCCTGTGGTTATTTGCCAACAAAAAGCAGCTTAGCCGTGGCACTTCCAGTGGCTACATCTCCATCCCGTTTACGGACGCTGAGGTAAAGTGCGATGTAGCTTCGAGTCACCCTTGACACGTATTCCGAGCTGCTTTTCGCCACAGTGTATGAGGTCGCGCATAGCGTATTTTGGCGGTACGCCGGACCTTTTTAACTATCATAATAATATATATATTACATAATATAATAATGTTCCTAAACAATAATTGTTTCGAAAGTTCCCATAAATGCATGTGATGCATTGTTGTTCACGGACAAGGTCAGAGCTACAGTAGCCGTCACAATGATGAGTGCTTCTTACACAGATCGAGCTTCTGCCCACCGAACAGAGAGAAGAGGGGGGTGGGGGTGCTGGTGGGGGCTGACAGTTAATCACGAGCACATTACACCTCTGGGATGGGCGGAGCCGCAGCCTCCCGCCTCCGGCTCCAGCCTGCCCGTCATTACGAGGACTCTGTGGCCTATCAGTGTCTGCCTCAGATTTATCTCTCTGGCACAAGACCGGTCTCGGGACGGGCCTGGCATCTGTCCATCCGGCAGCTTCCGCAGCCCTCCGCCGCCGCCGCCTCGTCACCTACGAAGCCAGGCGTCAGTGTCTGCGCCGCTCATTCAGACGGACGCAACTAAACCGATCCCACGCGGTGTCAGCGGGCAGCGCTTTGTGCGGCTGCAATCCAATCTGCAGAGCCAAGGAGACTCTTTATCACCGTTAAAGCACTCTCAGTGCGTTAACACCCTTGAGCTCCCACCAGGATAAAAGCCGGCGGAGTTTATTGGGACTTGAATGTTTTTAGAAAGCAAAAAAAAAAGTTTGCTTACAGCGCGGGCAAAGGCTCTTTAAAAGCAGCGGAGCAATTACTAAAAAGCTTGCTGCAGGCCAGTTAAGTTGCATCTGTTGACAAGATTTTTATTTATTTATTTATTTATTTTCAAATCAGGTGCTCGGCACAAGTGTGCGCGCAGATTGTATAAACAAATGAGCAGACAGCATATAAGATATTTTAGCTGGAATAGCTTGTCATGCTGATTTATTACTGTTGTCTGAAATATATTGGGATGTATAGCGTGACTTGACGACTTCACTTAAATCACTGGAATGCTGAATGTCGAGACGACTAATGCAAATATAAATATATTTTGTGAGTAAGCAGTTATGTTGTATATTAGTTTTGTAAAAAAACAAAAAACAAGTCTGTGGCATTTGTCAGCATTTCTTTTCTCTCTTGACGAGCTCAGTAGCTTTCCGTCAGGTCAGATGACCCCAACCCTGCGGGGGGATTATTAAGAGGCTGCGCCCTTTGTCCCTGGAAGCCTCCGGTTTTTACCACAAGGGCACGTCACCACGCTGGCATGCTAATGGGATCCATCACCGATAACAAGGAGCTAATGAAAATCTAATCAAAAAATTACCCTGTCGCTGGATTGTCTTTCTCCTGACTGTCACACACACACACACGCACACACACACACACACACACACACACACACACACACACACAATCCCACGTTTATCCTGCGTCAGGTCGGACAAGTGACCATCTGATGGCGTCATCCAGAACATATATCATCATCACCTGTCGCTGAAAGGCAAGAGATAATCGTCTGTCTGTCTGTTAGCAAAATATCTCATGAACCACCGGTCGAATCTTAATGAAACTCTCAAAAAGTAATCATTGGATGCACATCTACAGCTGATTACCTTTCGCAGTCAACCTGATTCGAGATGGCCGCCGCAGCCTACTGAACTTAAAAAATGTAAAACTGCCCATACCTCTATCAATTCTGCAAATATTGAGCTAAAATTTGGTCTGATAGTAGCTGAGGCTGAGTCCCAACACATTTCTGAGCGTGAACAGATTTTGCAAGATCTTTGTTTAAAATGTTGCCATCAACTAGTTGGAGTCCACTCTGTCTGTCTGTCAGTAAAATAACTCATGAACTACCTGACACAGTGTTATGAAGTTTTCAGGAAAAAGTCATTGGATGTACATCTACAACTGATTTGCATTTGGAGCCGACCTACATCACGACGGCTGCCACAGCCGTGTAAACTTAGAAAACACAAAATGGTTACAATTCAGTCAGTTGTACAGATATTGTGCTAACATTTGGTGTGGTAGTAGCCGAGAGTCATTCCCAACACATACTCTGAGTGCAACGTCTCACAATACGATATACGAATGCAAGGTTTGACCACTGCGGCCATGACAGGCGGGGCGATATGCATTCCTTAAAGGAATGCTAAGCCTTCAATTCTTTTTTTGCAGACGCTCCCATCCAAAGTGATTTACAGGACGTGTCCGAGGTCACTTCAAAAGATTGGTTGAGGACGTTTGGCTTGAAGAAGGCCCCATCTGCTGAGCTACAGCCATCCCACATGGATAATTTTAAAAAAAGCAACATTTTGAACAAATTTTCTTTATTGCGGTAGTTTTAAATTTAGCTTTAAGGCTAAAAAGCGAGAACAAAGGGAAAGAATTAATGGAGCCCTTTTACTTTGTTCTATCTCATCCTCCTCTTGGGGTGTCGAGAGGCAACACAAAGAGCTGGTAGGTCAATGCTAAGGCCAAGATAATGTTTTAAACATGGCAGCGGAGAAGGTCACATGGATCTGTATGCACAGAGGTAAACCTATACTAATTCAGAGAGTTGACTTTTACTTTTAGTCGGAGTGATGATGATAAGGCGGAGGGGTGTGTGTGTGTGTGTGTGTGTTCCTGTTGTGTCCAGGCAGCGTTGCTCAGAGAAGCGCTAACAGGGATGAAGCCCTCTGGGCCTGGTTGCCGCAGCGATGCTAAACAGGCAGGCTGCACGGAGGAATGTGTGAACGGCCCGTAGGCGTTCAGTGTAGGACCACCGAGGCAGAGCCGTGTGTGTGTGTGTGTGTGTGAGAGCGTTGTCTCAGGCTGCACCTGAGTTCTGTTTTAACATATGCTCAGCAGGTCATTTACATGCACGGAACGAGATATTATGTAAATGTTAGGAATAATTCCACAAGTCTTTGAGTATTTGGCTTTTTTTTTTTTTTTTTTTAGAATCTCTCTACACTTTAAGGCATCTGTTTTAAAAGAAAAAAAAAACAAGAGTAGAGTTATACGTGGTTCAGGTTCATTCTGCTCGTCTGCGATGGCGTTTTTACCCTTGAAGTGATTTAAAACTGGGTTCTGTGGAAAGGTTGAGAACAGTTATTATCTTGCCTGTTGTAGATGGCTTTTTGGACGACCTCAGTTTGAAGAAATAGATTGACTCTGACCTCGACGAGTCCAAGACGAACCCAGACCAGAGTGGAGTTCTGCCATCTTAAAACCACTCCATGCTCCAAACGGGTTTTTGTTTTTTAGCGGTTTATGCAAACACATTTTTATAGACTTTAACGTTGTCGCCAGTTTTGCTTCACGCAGATATTTACATGGAATTCTATGGTGATCTGCAAGCGCCAATAGCAGCAGCACTCCCAGGGAGGCCCAAAAATCATCATGTTTCTACTGGAGTGTACCGTATTCTCCGCACTATAGGGCACACTGGATTCTAAAACGCACTGTCAATGAATGGTCCATTTTCAAACTTTTGTCATATATAAGGCGCACCGGACTATAAGGCACATTAAGTGAAACAAAACAGACCCATCTTTTTGGAGAATACTGCACCGACGTCAGTGTCAATTATTATTCAGTCTTCAAATATTCAAACAGTCATTCTGTCTTGTTCCCTCACCTACCAGCCACTGCTTCAAACACAAGATCAGCTTGTAGCAGTTTTTTCCTCAAAAACCTGTTCTTATTTTGTCCTTTACTCAAGTAATATAGCTGTTTAAAAGCAGAGAAAGCACTCTTAACGAGCATTGACCTCAGCTATTGCTTTATGGCCACTGACCCTTTCGTGTTTTTTAACCGGATGACCGTGTCTGCATAGTGGAGACTTTGGGTGAATGAAAGTGTCCTTACCCCAAATCCTGCAGCTGAAAAACACTCAAATTAATCTGAGGCATGAATCCGTGGCTCTAAGTGCAGGTACTTCAGGCACATATTCGCAGAGTAAAGCTGAGCTCACCAATGACCACAGTGTCCACTTAACAGTCCTTTCAAAATAAAAGGGGTTGTGTGACAGAAAGCACTCTGACTAAAAAAACACTGTTAAGAAACAACTTGGGCTCCCACTACCAGATGCTGGTGTTTAAAAAACAAAAAGCAAACAAACATGATGGATTACTTATTTATTTTTTTTTTAATTTGAAATCTCTCAGCAGGCTATCAGTATTCGAGGCCTTGTTACTCATAATTTTTCACCTTTTGTAATTAACAGAAAATATCTTCTCTGTTAATCCTGATGGACGTTGATTTCAAAATGTGCTGCACTCATCAATATCACCCTTCTGACAGGTGTTTAATTGTGCTTTTAGGGCCGTCAAATGCCTTCACTCCAGGTGATGACGGGTTGATAAAGTGCTGCTGAGTGCTCGGAGAGGTAGCTTTATAGATTTCTGCACCGCCCGGATGACAATCACAAGCACCCCCCCACACACACAACCCCCCACAGCGTTTTCTCCCACGTGTTCGCCTTTTCTCGGCGTCTTGTGGGCTCCGCGCCGAGGTGGTCGCCAGTCTGCCGGCACGTCGCAGCCGAAGGAGCGAGCCCTTTATGTTTTCATCTGTTGCATGGAGTCGGAGCACGACGCCGGAGCAAATTAGAAATGCATTCGCAGGTGATTGCTGTCCTGCAAAAAGCGCAATTATCGCACGCTTGATTTATGGCACCAGTCTGAATCGGGTAACCGCTGTTTCCTTGTTGATCTGGACGGCCACTATGACATGTTCATTGTGTCGAGCAGCGGCGTGGGCCTGCTCTTTGACCGCGCTGCTCACGGTGATGCATTGCTCAGCGGCAGTTGTTGTTTTACAGGCTGAATGGAGACCCAAATTAATCAGGGGCCACCAGGTTATTCGGCTTGTTTGTTAGCAATGGAGGCTTGGATCCTGACCGCACGGCTGATTACACCTCAGACCAACCTGAAGGAACCCGAGGGAAGATGTTGCTCTCACTGTCGCCTGTGCACACGCATCGCCGGTGAGCACGCCGCGTAACAAAAAGCTGCTGAATGTGCACCGGCACTGCAGAAGAAGAAGAAGAAGCAGCTCCTAAGTAAAGATGCGACGCTCAAATATCAGCCCTTCCCAGCCAGAACATTTGCTTCTTGTTTTATTGAGGCTGTTAATGTTCCCAATTTAAATAAAATCCATACAGAGCTTCGCTGTGGCTTCTGCCTCGTCAAAACAGTCCCGCCTCGCTGCAAAGCTCTGGTCAGTAAAAGCTTTTTTTTTTTTTTTTTAGAGGATATTCAAAAACCGCTAATCTATCAAGAGACGAATAAGCAATTATTCTGTTCATCTGCTTTCTTCCTGAAATAATCTCTTTTAATTAACTTCATTTTTAAGGGTCAAGATCTGGGCAAGTATGTGGAGGGGGGAGCAGGAAAAAAAAAACCCGATTGTACAGTACTACAGAGCACCCTGGTTAACTGGCTGTGATTGGATTGAACAATTGGTTGGTCTGAGTCAGCCATGCCTGCACAGCTCACATGTTTCTAATGTTAATTCGAATGCCTCAGTCCCACTCAAACTCTGTGAAGGCTCTGTTCTTGTGGTTTAACCTGCAGCATGGGTGGTCATGCAGGACCGCAGTGTGTGGTTTAACTGATTAACACACTTTCGGGTGCTGTCGCCGAGCTAATCGGAGCTCTCACTTTTGTCGCGGTGTGTCTTTTTGTCACGTCAGTTTGATATGCTTGCTTCTTTAAAAAACGAAGAAAATATTGTAACTTTACGCCACAATTAAATTTTTTTTGTTGTTTTTTAAGTTTGTGCTCAGTGAAAAAGTTTTAAAGGTTAGTGTTAGGTCTTTGAATGAACTCAGTTTAGATAAATCGGTCTTTTTGATGGGACAGACAAGCCACCAGGTAGTCACAGGATTCACAGGATGGAGGGGTGAGTCAGCGACTCATATGACCTTAATTGTCCTCTCAGAGTGCTTGTTATAACAATGATTCAGGCTCCGACCACAGAGGAATGACATTTTGTGGATACACACAGTTTTTTTTATTGTTTTAGCCTTGCAACCACATAGAAATGGCGTTTTAGAAGCTCCTAAATTACGTTTTTTGAGAAAATCTTAAATCACCATTGTTGAATTTCTGTGTGAACAAAAAGAAAAGACCGACACTTGTGTACAAATAATTTACCCAGGTCCCTTTGAACATTATAAGGACACTCTTCCCTCCATCTCTCGCTGGATAATGGACCAGAAATTGTTCATTTTGTCCATGTATTTGGACTGAAATAATAACCAATCAATAGTGGTACAATGAGCCACAAAGAAGTAGTTCTTGTATTCACCATCCTCATCTTTTTCTTCTTATGTTTACAGTTTGGAGCATCCGCTCCATGTTGCCTTTACCGTTTCTGGTGTGTCTTGGTGGCAATGTTTCACTGGCTCCACTTCAAAAGCCCCGCTCTATTCGGCCCGGCTTGGCTTGGCTCTATAAAAAATGCATCGCGTTTCCACCGGCCAGTTTGGTCGGTAGGAGAAGAACGCCTCCTTGTGTTGTTGGAAAGGGGGGTGCGCTACCAAAACGGCATAAATACGTCATAAATGTTGCAGGGTAAGCTAACGCTGTTGTTTATATTCCTACCTTCGCTCTTTATGCTTGCATCTGGTCACACCCACCACCAATGAGTGAACAGGAGCTAAGCTTGCACCACCCACGAAAGCAGGGCTGGCCCGGCTGGCCCTACTCCGAAGCAGGTACCAAAAAAGCAGGGACCGGCCTAAAAAAAATGCCAGTGGAAACGCGCGCAAAGCAAGCTGAGTAGAGTGGAGCCGGGACCTTTAGAGCCGGTGGAAAAGGGGCTATACAGGCCTGATATAGTTACCACAGTGTTTGGGTCATTTGCTGTCCTTCGGTTTAGACGGAACCATTAGATGGAGAAAGGTTGTTTTGCAAAAACAGCATTCCCATGTTGACGGGAGCCTCATGAGCCTGGAACTCCCAACCCACGGTCAGAACTGAAGGAAGTCTTTTGGATGAGAGGTGAAAACGTCTTCTTCGAAACGAGACATGGACTCCAGTTTCCTTCGGTTTAACCCCTAAGGACTGTCATGTCCCGGATGACATGATGAGAATCTACACCAGCGTGTCTGAGCTGTCATTTTAACCTAAACTAAAAATGCATGTTACGTGTCAAAACAAAAAGGGAAAAGCCCAACAGTGGGCCCAGTGGATTTTATTTGTCTGAATTTTACATTTACCCAGGCATACATTTCATGTCTTATGGACTTCTCCCAACAAAAGAAATCAAACAGAAGAAAGTCTGATCGTGGAGTGATAAACCTTTGTACAGCCTCCTCATGCGGTGCCTACATATTATGGCAGTCGACAAACATGGAAGGTGCACATCCTCCTCCCTCTCCACGTCTCTTTTCTTCTGCTGTTTCTCTCCCGGGCAGATCTGATGGCTAATCCTGAACTGCCTGGAGAACAATTCAAAAGGTCGCCTCTCTTCTCGGGAGGAGGAGAACAACACTCGGTGACGTGGCCTTATCTTTCTCAAATGCTAGAAGGCAGCGGCCACTTCGACAATGGCACTTGTATTCCTTTTTTTAGTCCCCGTCTTAACATCTGTCCTCGGCCGACTCGCTGCGATTTCTTCGTTCCTGCCTGGCGTGCCGCGGCCTCTCCCCAGAGGTTTGGGCTCTGCACTTGACGGAGTGTTGGGCGGGGGTAAAGACCTGCGGAGAGAGCGGTTACGACTCTGGCTTTGTACGAACACACCGGATAAAGATAAAAGCCGAAACAATGGAGTCGCTAAGAGTGTAGACGAAGAAAAAAAAAAAAAAAAGCACCAGAAAAAGGTTAAGAGTGCCTCCTGGCACCATACAGCCCTAATTCAATACTTTCTTTCCGTCACCTTTTGGACAGTTTTTGAATTTTAAATGAGGCACAAGTGGGGGGGTGAAAAAAAACCCAAAAGCAAAGAACTCATAAAATGAGGACACGCGATATGGATGACTAATAGTACTTTAAAGCCCTCTAAACAGGATAGACTGCGCCAAGATGAAAAATGATAAGCTGATGAAGTGAATACAGTTTTTTTTTATTAACATTTCAAGATGAATGACCGAGGAGATGTCATTAGAAGTTGATCTTTGGTCAGTGGAAAATACCACAGCCGGGGGGTGTGGGGGGAGGGAGGCGGCGAATTGTTTTAAAGAACTGAAAATGTCAATACCCTGCTCTGCTTTGAATATCGTGTGGGAGACTGAAGCGGCTTGATGGATGGCGGCGGCGATAATGAAAAATGATTTGAATGGGGGGAGACTGAGCCTGACANGGGCGGGGTGGGGGGCTGGGGTGGGGGGCAGTGAAAATGAGATTAGGTTTCTGCACTTCAGGTGGTGTGTCAGCCCTGGGAGTGGAATAACCGTCAGCCCTTCAGTGGCCTGATCCGGAGCAGGTAGGCTGTTTTATTGATGAGGGGGGGGGGGATTTGTAAGCAGCTGACAATCATGTTTTTTTACCCGTTGAACACCGCAGGACGTGTGTACGGTGGGGAAACACGGACATCCTCGACAGTAAATGTCAATTTTGAATGCTCATGTATGAAAGAATATTCCATTCATATCAATGTTTTATTATTATAAATTTTGGGTGGGAATTTGCATTTATTTGGGCTTTTTCGGTTGGAACTCGTCCGAAACTTTTCCCTCAAGCAAACATCGCCTTAACTTACCCAAGTTATTGTAACCTGCAGGCAAACGTGTGCTGCCAGCTGTTAGTGCTAGCATTTATAAAGTTTATCGATTTATTTATTTTTACTTTTTTACCCATGAGACACATCCGCTACAAGGTGTCGCTACTGAGAAAATGAACCCGCCACACAGCGGAAACAGCACCAGACGATATAATACAAGAAGTACGTTCTTTATACAGAAATGGAACGAACAGTTTCCAGTTGTCTGCTTTACTTTGAGGTGTTTTCTGTTTTGTAGTGTCCCTTGCAGTAAATGCACCTTCCTTGGGTTTTGTTCAGCTGACAGATGTCTGTAAAAAATGAACTCCCTTTCAGTCCCCGCCCTCCTGCTCTCCTTATTTAACCAGGCGCCACTTGTGCTACATTCAACAAATTACGTGAAGTGCACGATCAGCGAAAACAGCTCAGTAGGTGCTTTCTTACGGCAGAGGCCCAGTTTCCAGTCCTCATAACCACCTGAGGTAGTTTGCCTTGTTATTCTGTGCCGGCGACACCGTGGCATTTGTAGTTCTCAGTTACGTTTAGCTCTCTCAGCCCCGTAGGGGACACTTTCAACCTCGTAGCCAAAGACCAGCGGTCCGTGTAACAGTTTGGCCCGAGAGTGCCCAGAAGCTCTCTGAAAAACAGGTTCGGCGGCGCCCATTTTTTTGCTCGCGATGCCGTTTTTGCGTGGTTGATTACAGCCGGTGTAAACATCGCATTAGCAACGGATCAAACAGCAGCTACTCAAAGTTATTTTCAAGGAAAACATAAATAAGGATCTGTCATGTTTTGGTTTGAATAAACTTTGACCACAATTAAAGCTTTAAAAACATTTTGACTTAAAGATTTTCTTGAAATCTCACATTTTCTTTTTAAATTTGCCTTAAAAAACAACAACAAAATAACAGTAGTGGCAGGCCCCGTCTTCAGTATGGATTCATTTTTACATGTTCGCAGACGGAGATGACATTTCTAACCAACTCTTGGAGCTAACACTGGCCTAATTAACCGAGCGGCTCTGGCAAATGAAAATAGTTTAAAGCAGCTGTCACGTTAGCCCGGAAAACTGATGGTTGTTTACCAGAGAGATGTGTAATTGCTTTTGTCCATTTCTCTGTAAAATTAAAGACTCCTCTTCTTTTTTTTAATTTACCACCGTATTAACTCTGAGTGGCAAATCAGCCCGAGTTTCCATCAGGACAAAACGAGCGAACAATAACTTTACAAGTGCCAGGGCTTGGCAGAGAGGCGGTTATCTGTTCTGGCAGAAAAGAAAAAAGAAAAAAAGACCGATAAGTAGAAGAAGAAAAAAAATGTGCTGAACATAACTGAGAAGGAACACTTTATGCGAGCACTTTAGGAGGGAGGAAGGAGGAATGGGGGGGTTCTCTGAGTCTTAAAAATAAACGGCATCTACATTTGAACAGAGACGCTGACATTTTTAATAAAGAAGAGACACGGCTATTGCTTTCCTGCTGGATGTTCGGCGGAAAAGTGTTTGTGCTGCTTTTCTTTTACCAGCGTAAGGTCAGCTTCAAACTCCCAGCAGGAGCGCCGCCATTGTGTGTCATCGCTGTAAGTCGATTAAGTCTGTGTGGTGTCTTATTATTGCTTTGTCCCCCCCGTATGAGATCTTCCATTTAGAAGGAAACACGTCCATCCTCGCTACAGGTTTCCTTTTTATCGAAGCCTCCGTCTACGTTGTTTACATGCCTCGGAGCTGCATCCACTTACCCATAAGGTCAGGCCGGCAACAAAAAAGAAGGAATTAAAATGAAGGAGAAAAGAAAGTCAACGGCAAAAAAAAAAAAAAGAAAGAAAGAAAGAAAAAATTGACTAAGAATTAACGAGAACTTTATCTGTCCTTTACTTTCTGCTGCGACGAGTATAAACACATTAACATCTGCCGCTAATGAATCCCTCAGACTGCAGCGTCTCCTACTGAAAGCTCTTATTGCGCTGTGAACAATTTCACAACATAATGAGGTAATTTTACATTTGTGAGACAGAGTGAGACCAAACATCAGGGAAATGACAAACACTAATGGTGCCTTTCAAGGCAACAACCGGAGCTCCACGCTCTCTCTCTCTCTCTCTCTCTCTAGTTTACCCTTTATTTATTTATTAACTTATATATTCGCGCCGAAGGATATCGCGGACGGCAGGCGGATAAAAAGACAGCTGGGGGTCGTCGGACCCTCAGAGATTGAGTCTGAAATCCTGCGTGACCTCCTCGGAACGGGAGTGCAGGGCGAAGAGATGAGCATCAAGGCTGATGTGCTGAGAGCCGGCCTCCGCTCAGACTTACAGTAATGGAACAGCAAGCAGCATCAAGGGCACATCTTAAACCTTAACACAGCCATTGATCCCATTATTTTCAGACCTTTTGGTCTTTCTTGTTTCTTGTGTATTTGAGATTACTTGGACTCTGGCCTTGGTTGTCAAAGGAACAAAGCTGTTCTGAGTAGCTTATAGAGAAAGACGCTTGTGCAAGGCAAAACAAAGTGGGGTAGAAATACACTTTAGCTTCCCCTCAAAGTGTCAACTTCTTGTTTTCTCAAACAACACGATATAACCTAGGGTCAGGGCAAAAGGTACGTACATCCTATTCCAGTGCTGAAGTTCTATCTAATCATCTTGTCTTGAAGTTGTCTTCAAATGAGGTAAATAGTAATAAAATTTACCAACAAAACATGATATATTACATAATGTCATCATCTGCGAAACAAAACTTGGGCCAAAATACAAAAGTAGGGTGAAAAAACAAACCAAACAAACAAAAAAAAAAAACCCAATTTATTTTTATGCAGATGATTGTCAGCTTTACTTCCTCTGTCCCGCTTCTTGTTGTCTGCCTGGTTGACATCAGGAGTTGGATCAATTAGACTTTCTGAATTTTAATGACGGAAGTCGTGTTGTTTCCACCCAGTGGGACCAGCAGGAACCCCTGCACCGACCTTTCCTACCTTGCCCCTTTATGAGAAAAACATCATCACAAAATCTGGGAGGAAAAATGTCTCCTTTAAAACTACTCGTATAAAAGCAGTAGTGTAATCCTCGGCTCTCTTGTTAGCTGTAGCACTTCTGACACATCCTAGTTCACCTCTTGTTGGAATATTATAATATTTCTGCTGGAATCCCCTTATTTAGATGCAGTTTCTTTTTAGAGAGAAGTGGCTTTTTCCTGGCAACCCTTTCTAAATGAGCCTTACTCCTGGTGCTTTTTTTCGAACTGCGCTCTCATTAACTTTAACATTTAACCCGCTAACTGAGGCCTGCGGTGGAGCTCTTAGTTCCTCTGAACATTACACAACCTGATCTCATGATGAACGTCACCAGATCCTGGGAAAACCGGCGCCTGTCTTGATTGCTTTCCACTTATGAACAATGTTTCTCGCTGCAGACTGATGGACTCTAAATTGTTACCTCCGCCAAGGAGGTTATGCTTTAGGTAGTGTCTGTTTGTTTGTGTGTTTGCTTGTCTGTCTGTGCACAAGATTACTCAAAAAGGTATGAACGGATTTTTATTACATCAAACATGGTAAAAGGAATAAGTGGTTAAATTTTGGTGATGATCAGGTCAAAGTTTAAGGTCAACCTGTGCCCTGACTCTGCAGCTCTATAACTGAAATGTTAAACTCCACAGCTGGACACCTCTTAGGTCACGGGGGATCACCACTGATTTCAAGGTGGTGGAGTCAAAGGTCAACATCACAGTTGACCTAGTTGCTCTAACTCTGCAACAGTGTAATGTATGAATGTTAAACTGCACAGCTGGACACCTCATGGGTTAAAAAATAGATGGCTGTTGATTTCAAGGTTCATGGGGTCAAAGGTTAAGGTCACGGGTAACCTCTTTATTAAAAACTTGTCTCTGCTCCTACATGTGACCCTTTAGTTGCCTCCGCCCAAAAGATTCCTTTTTTGGTTGCGTCCGTTAGTTTGTCTGTCTGTTAGCAAAGATCAGGTCAAAACCAATGATCAGATTTGGAGGAAATTTAAAGGAAATGTTGGGATTGTCACAAAAACCAGTGGATTAAATGTTGGTGCTGATCCAGATTATGATCCGGATCACACTATTCACACTATGTATAATCATGCTGTGGCCTTGGTGGAGGTTTGCGCTCTCTGAGTGCTTCTAGTTTGGAAACAGCCTTAAAACATTACCCTGACTGATGGGCAGCAGCAGTTGTTTCTTTCAGATCATCACTGATCATCGTGTTAACACTCAACTGAATGCTCCAAATCTGTAAAACCCCTAAATGTCTGTCTTTATAGAGGTGGTCACAGTTATGGAAATCCAGTTAATCAGTTTTATTTGATCAGCAGCCTAATTTTATAGGATGCAGTAAGGCTGGGACCTAATGTGTCTCACATTGATTCTGGATTTTGTCTTAGCTTGTGTTAAATAAATATAAGAATAATAAGTTTATAATCAGGCATCCATCTTCTCCCGTGACTGGGTGTATAACCTTTAAAAGTCAGGACTAGAGCACTCCGTATGCTAACACCTCTGCATCTTTTGTGCCCTTTCCATATTTTGTGACCCCCCCCCCCCGATTATAATGAATCACGGCTGCACAACCCCACCCTCCACTTATCATCCTCGCGTCCCTTCTGCGTCTGCCGTGGCTCGCCACAGATAGTGTCACCTCCACCCTGCGACCAGGCTGGTGTCCAGCATCTCTCCATGTGAATTATGATGCATCCTAATCTTGTTATGGAGGTTCTTTTGCCCTTGGGTGGAACATCAATGGATAGATGGAACTTTATCAGATTTTATGGCGCTTCAGAGTGTAATTCATAAAAGGTGCTGTCTCGTGTTGTTGGGAAAGGGGCAAGGGTGGTTGTGGTAGTTTTTCACAGAACGGCTTGATCTGAGCAGCTGGGGTAATTTATCGTTTTACGATTTATAAAATTTCGAAAACTGACAATTTTTTTTCCGAATAAAGGAAGGATGATTTAGGACCTTTTGAAAGAGGAGCCGATAAAAACAAAAGGAACCGTCACAATGACGTGAATTAAAAATAATAACTTAAGAAAGTTTTTGTGATTTGGCTGTAGCTTGAAATGTTCCTGTATTCTGTCAAATTACTGAGAACTGAATAAAAAGTGGAAATCAGGTGCCAGAGAAATTTTGTCACCATAATCGTTGACATATTTAGATATGTGGATGAAAGTCGAAACATCTGAAGTGTTAAAGGGAATTTCAAACTTTTGGTAAAAAGAGAAACAAGAAGGAGGTATTTTCTTTAAAGTATCCCATCCTGGACATGAGTAAAACTGTTAGAGGACTGAGTTCAGGATATTAAGCCACTTTTCACCGGGTGGCGATTGTTGGCGACAAATTGCGAACGACATCCGCAGGAGAGTGTCCAAAATGTCTTTAAACGTTCTCAAGGGTTCTCAATCTCCTTGGGTGACTTGCAGAGCCTCGCTCTTGTGATGCTGGACTTTTAAACATGTTCTAAACAGTCTGTGAAACTAATTCAAGTCGTCACAGAATCGTCACGGGCATCTGGAACCCTTTTCAGTGTAGATGAGTCAGAAAGTGAGAGAAAGGGGAAACTGTTTCGGTGGGGTTTGGCAACCAACGAAACTCAGTTGTGAGAGAATAAATTGCAAACTGAGACTAAATTGCGAGGAAAAAAATTGCAAATTCAAAGTAATATTGCACGAACGTCACAATTTGTTCAGAAGTTACATTCATACACAAATGTTTAATACCAATTCAGTAATTCCAAGTGAAAACTTGCATATTTTCTCACAATTTTATCGCAGCTCGGTGAGATAGTGGCTTCATATTTAATATTCCTAGTTCGTTTTCACCACTTCCTGTTGCTGTTGTTTGTTTACGGGGTCTGCTCTGCAGGTTTCGCCTGAATCCAGCTCCTGCAGGCAGCGATCAGTTATCCGCTGAACCTCCATCTCAAGAGGCTATATGAAATAGTTACAAAAAAATATATCTCTACCCTAAGGTGGCTTGGTGAACTTGTGAACCAGCGTTTGCTCAAACATTGTGTTTGTTTTGGAGAATCTATATCTGTCACAGTCACAAGGTGCTGTTCAGGTTCAGATCAGATTGTTTCTCCCAGTCACATTTATCCAAATAATGTAACCCACATCAGCATGAACACCGAAGCAAAATAGTGCATTTCTTGGCAGAACCTCCTCAGGACACCATTAAGAGGAAGCTGGGTAATCTGAACTTCTGTCTGGTTCATAAGTTCAAGCAGCAGAACTCCACAGAGGTTAACCCTCTCACTAACTGGTGGAGAACTTCAGCAGTGAAGTGCTGAGCTGGGGGCTTGGGAGTATCCCCATATTCACCCAACATTCTGTTTTCCTTTCCCCATTGGGAGTTCAAGAAAGTCCAGTTCCTCTTCATGAAGTTGGAGCTCAAGCAGTAAGCCTAATTCTATCTGGCTGGTATCACTCAACCTCCCCCATCAGTTCTCCTTGTCTCAGGAACCGGTTTGCTTCACTGATCTTCTTGTATTTACCATGACACCATGACACCATGATGATACCAGGCTGTATTATGTATCCCACTCATCCTCACAAACATTTGAAAGATTCACCCTAAGCTTCAAAAGGAATGACCTCTACCTTTGACCTGACGGTGTTTGCTCACAAGAAAATGGTTCAGAAATACCATATATTCAAAGAGGACTGAACAGTAAGCCTGGCTAACTTGTATGCAAGAACAATGTCATTTAAAAACGTTGCCACTTTTCGAAGCTTACAAAATATGTGTTCAGATTTCTGCAGCTTATTCTGGAGATGTTATCCAGTCTCCCCCCGATTCAAGGTGAAGCTAAATTAAGTGCCCTTAAAGGTTAATATTAACTCATTAAGTCTCACACCGAGGATCACTTCATAAGCGAAACCAGCCCAACCCTTTCTCCTTCCGCTTCATCGACAACCCGCGTCTCTCCTGAGGTGAGAGTAAACGGAGCTGTTTATTCCTCATCTCAAAGCATTTGTGTGTTTTCACAATGACCCGCAGTCATGTTGTTTTTCTATAGGCGCTCTAGAATGCCTTGAGCGGAATTTACACAGAGTGCTGGCGCTGAAAGGCTTTTCCTCGCACCGTCACTTTGGTTTAATGAAGTCTGGGAATGAGCACGGTAATGTGGATAAAGGCCCTCTTGACTCCCATATATATGTGCTTAGATTATTTATAAAACATTCATTTCCTACACCATGTAAGGCTTTCTTTTTCTATTATATTGCCAATTTCTGCTTTGATTGGAACCATTGTTGTGGGCAAAAAATACAATGGCATACACAGTAAATAATTTATTGAATATTCTTTGGAAGGAATTGACCTACGTGTTGAGTACTTGCTGTGTATGAATACGAGATGTAAGAAAATGTCTTCTGAATGTACAGTGCCCATAAAAAGTATCCATGTTTTATTGCTATTATGAATCAGTCGTGGGCAATATAAATTGGCCTTTTAGATTTAAAAAAAAACCATCTTCAGTGACAAAGTGACATCAAATTTCAACAAAGGATTGAAAAAAAAAGAGGATTTCCAAGGCCCCAAACATATTCAGGAGTTCTGTTAAAACCGTCAGGACATGGAAGGATTATGGGACATGTGTAAAACTACCAAGTGCAGGTCGTCCTCACAAACTGAGTGACCGTGAAGAAGGAGAACAGTGAGAGAAGCTACCAAGACACCTGTGAGCTCTCTGAAGAAGTTAAAGCTTCAGCAGGTGAGATGGGAGAGACTGAGCTACAAATACTGTTCCTCGGGTTCTTCACCAGTCTGAGCTTTATGTGAGAGTGGTGACGAGAAAAAACAATGTTGAAGAAATGGAATAAAAGAAGAAAATAATAATGACAATATATATATATATATAACATTCAAAGGGGTGCTTTTTTATTAGCACCATGCTTTAAAAGCATAAAGTAAAAAGGGCTTGAAGTATAAAACACAATAGAATAGAAAAAACACTTAAAGGTTGAAAAAGCAACGTACAAGGAGACACATTTTAGAAAAGTCTGTTCCTTTGAAAAAAGTTTTATTGTTTGCTGTTGTTATTGGATTTTTTTGTATTTATTGTGTTCTTCAAAAATGAGCTTTCTACTTTACATCTCAGGTAAGGATGTCCAGATTGAGATTTATACTTTTTTTCATCCTTGACTTCAATTTGTCATTAAAAAAACAGATCATCTGCTGAAAATCTTAAGACTTAATTGAAGTTCTTACCAAGTCTTCAAATGGCGGTATGATTTTTACAATAACAAAATAATATATTTAGCTAAAAACAATATAAATATAGTGTTGGGTTGCAGAAGCATATAGTATTTAGTTAGTTTAATCTACTCTAAAACCCTAAAATTAGCATATATTTATCCAATCTGTTCGGTTACATCAAAAGATAAATGGTGCGTTCCATACTCGGAAGTTGGAATTTCAGAGTTTCTTGCCAAAAAAAAAAATTCTAAACTTGAAATTCCAACCTTAAATGTTGACGGTTTATATTCTGCCTCGACCTCAAAATCAAATATGGCTGCCTGGTTCATGAAAAGAGGTGATCATTTCAAAATGCTACTTCTCGACTTCTTTAAGTGAATGTATTGCCACAGTGTTTGATTGCATAAAATCCAGATAAATACATTTTTCTTTACCTGCATGTACAGCTAATTGTTGTAAGTCTGGTTTCTGGCTGCAACATTCAGCAAATAATTACCACTAACCACTAGTGTTCTGTGCTGCAGTTATCCCAGGTATGTTGGGTGTGGCTTCATTTTTCTGATTCATCTTAACCAGAACACAGCATTATTAGTCTTTTTCGTAATCTTCTATTTTATTATTATTCCTTAAGACCATTGAACGGTACATTTTGTTTGTTAACCACACGGATTGCTGCACTGAGGCCAGCATCACACAAACATGCCGTTGTTGTCCCTCCTCTTCACATCATTTCCCGCAAGTCCAAATGGGCTTTGTGTATGTTATCAATCACACAATGAGTACGCCTGCAGCGCTTTGGATTTAGTTTCAGTCATATATCTCTGTAGTGACAAGCTAATTAGCCCTTTGCTAATTACGTTACATTGAACTCTGTCACAGCTGACATAAAAACCCACAGATTAGGAGACGTGATGTCCTCAGACATCCAAATCAATCAAACTGATTTGGCATATCTCTGATCTTGGTGCCATTGTATTATTTATTTATTTGTTGGCCCTTTTTTTTTTTTTTGGTAAATTTTTATGTAGAGGCTTAATATTAAAGAGTTGTCAGCTAACATGAGTAAATATACTGTATGCCATGTCAATATTAAATGAGATATCATAGATTCTTTTACAAAATGTCAAGATTACTGCACGTAATACAAGAGCTCCTCTCGTGTTGCCATAGTGTTTGATTAATGGGCACTTACTTTCTTTCATCATGTCACTTTCACACTTTATTTAAACATATGACTTTATTGCTCTTCGTGTTAAGAGGACAGCCAGCGGAGCGAGCGGTTCGTGTAGCCTCACTCGACATGATGGTTCTTCGCAGAGTCAACAGAAAGGTTTTTTTTGAAGGTGTCGCCGTTTAAAGCGAGACGACGGGTTCATCGGTGGGTAGAAACGCCGCGCCCGACTCCGTTCTGACTCCGCTTGGATCCGGAGCGCGTGGGAGTGAAGGTAGATTGTTAAAGCTCTAATTAAGCAAAGTAAAATGAAAATGCCAAGACACAAACCAGGGACTTCTGACAGCGAGGTGCACAGAAATGGAGCTTTGAAACGAATGCACTTTCCACCGTGCACCTCAGGTTTTATTTCTCTGTGTCTTTGTCTCGGTACGTCAAGCTGTGACTTTCGACTTTTTTTTTTCTTTCTTTTCTTTGTCTTATTTGCGCTTAAAGAGATAATTAAGTGTTCTTTCAGTGTGTGGTGATGAGGCAGATGGGACCATCAAATGGCTGTTTTGGCACTTAAGCGGAGAACAAGACAAAAGCTGAAAAGTTCTGCGCTCGTAACTCGTCGCACGTCTGTTAAAGCGAGTTGCTCGGAGCCTGTGAGCACATTTAGAAGTTTTCTTTTTTTTTTTTTTGTCTGGAAAGCGTCCCAATTTAGACTGTGTGGGATGCAGAAAGTGTTCCTGACGAGTCACCGTTCACATGCCATTACATCTGAGTGGAAGAGAAATGTCTTCAGGACACCTGGCGCCGAGGCTGCCACTGTCTGCTCTCCGCAGCTCATCTCTGACTGAGAGCAGAAAGACCTTGGTGTACAAAGACAACAGACTTGATTATGTGAGTACACAGGAAGGTCTCCGAACATTGTGGTGCTAATCACGTTAGCGGGCACAGACTCGAGGCAGGACAGATGCTTGGCAAAGGGCAATGGGGTTATGTTATCCTGATTAGAGGAGGTTTGGGGCGGGGGTGGAATCTCGTCTCCTTCCTTCACCTTTCAGAGGTAAACCAGCAATCAGAACCCCCCGCCCAACCCCGCTCAGCCAGTCAGTCAGTTCTTCCTCCGTCTCTCACACGTCGGCCTCGTCTGTCTTCAGCTTTCCGTCAGAACCCATCGTGTCCCCGCATCTGACGAGCGCTCAATCCACCCCCCCCGTCGCCCGCCCACACGCAGCAGTGAATTGTCAGGTGATGGTTTAATCTTTCACGTCTTACTGATTGTTGGAAACAGATTTGCTCCTCTGTGACACGCTTCGCTTTGGTTCGCAGGAGTCTGCAGAAGCGAAATCCCACAGCGGCTCGTTTGCAAACCTCTTTCAGCTACGTGCAAATTGAAGAACGGCTGAACGAATATGTGCTAAATACACATTAATGAAACACGTAGATCTGATGTGCTGTATGTTTCTGCAAACTGCAATATTGTAATTTTTCCACAACATCGATACAGTTTTTATTTCTAGGACGTCATGTTTTTCTTTTCTCTTTAACCTTTAATGAGGTAAAACAATAATTTATTCCCACCAGACTGATGAGTTATTCCGATTTGAGCCAAGAACCAAAGTGGACTGCTGCCATCTTAAAACAACTCCAGTCCAAAAACCTTTATACAAGTTCGAGCAAACGCTATGAAATCTTTACACCGCTGTCAGTTTTGCATTATACTTTTGTTGGGGGTTCCTACTCAGTCTTCAAAAGTCTGGAAAAGTCTGAAATCTGGTTTTAGTGTCTTCTGGGTCAGGATGGGTATGGAAAAGAGAACATAAAGTTTAGAAAATTGTTTCTGTTTCCACAATCTTCCCTATCCCCTTTGGTAAATATATATATATATATATATATATATATATATATATATATATATATATATATATATATATATATATATATATATATATATTTTAATGTGAAATTAATTAATTTGTCAGGATGTTTGCAGATAGGACTCAATAAGGAAAACTGGCATGAAGGACTCAAAGAAGCAACATATTTAATACTGAAAATAAAGGGCTGGCGAGGCTGCAAACTATTTCCAAAAGATAACTGACAAAAACAACAAAGGGACTGACATGGTGGCAAAAATACAGAAATGTGAGAAACAATAATCGCGAGGGAACTTAGGAGTATTATTAGGGAGAATATGAGGAACAAACCAGTATGTGGGACTGAGGACGGAATGAAAATCCATGGGTAAAAGCACTGAGGGAGTAGTGAGGTAAGTGGCAGCGGCTGAGTCTGATGATTACTAGGAAAAGGTGTGAGATGAGGGACAGGACTGAGAAATAGGGCTAACAGAGGAAATGCAACGAGAATGACTGGAATCACAAGAAGACACAGGAAACAAAGTGAACACAAAGGATCTCCAAAACACAAAATCAACATGGAATGAGCTAGAAGCAAACTAGTCCTGTTTCAAACCTCCGGCGAGGCCACGGCATCAAGAAAAACATAATGTGATCCGGATCACCATCAAAATTTAATGAATTGTTTTTTGTTTATCTATTTTGTGACAACCCTAAAAGCCCCTGAAGATTTCATCAAACAAACAAACAAGCATAACCGAAAACATAACCTCCTTGGCAGAGGTAACAAAGGAGTCACCTGTGACCTTGACCTTTGACAACATGACCTTGAATCATCCTTAACCCACGAGGTGTCCAGCTGTGCAGTTTGACATGCCTGCATTACACTGTTTAATAATTAGAATCTTATCTTATCACTTGTTCCTTGTAGCATGTCTGACTTTTCCTGAAAATGTTGTAAAAATGTGTTCATCACATTTTGAGTAATCTTGTTCACAGACAGACAAACAAATGGAAAACATAGACAATACAGTACAGTTCATAGTAATCGCAGAAATCCACTAAAACACAGATTATGACATTGTTTTAATTGAAAACTAATTAGCTTAATCAAAGAGAACACTTTTCGTGGTAATTAGGATAAATAAAAATTGGAATTTCGTCACACAAATCAGATGTTCGACCTCAAGCTCTGAGCTAAACAATCCAGGCATGGCTGTCGAGGTTGTTGAGGTCTGACTGTCTGAGGTCTGACGTCGAACACTTACACACCTCTTTCACGGATAGATGTCGCTCAGGTGAAAGGACAGGCAGTAAAAAGTGTGAACTGCATATTTACTTTAGATCCAACTCTTGAGATGACTGTGTGTTTAGTCTGATCTTTCCTGGTGTTTGCACATACCAAAACATGCATGTCAAAGGGTCGAATCGTTGTAGATAAGTCTGTCATGAATCAATTAAAAAAAGTTCAAACTGGGCCAAAAATCCACTGAGTTCTACATGTTTGAGTTCAGAAAAGTCTGGAATTTTTAAACAAACAGATGTGTAAGAATCTTGCTTATTCAGGCTGAAATATTATGATTATTCTGCTGGAAGAGATGCTACAGCTAGCTGCTACAGTTTACTCTAGCAAATAATTCTAATTCTGTGTAAATAACCAATAATGTTATTAGGCTTTAGTGAGTCCAAACCGACCTGTGTGAATGTACAAGGACTGGCTTTAAAACAACAAACTCTGACTTTTAGAACTTGTTCTGCTAAGTGTAAGTTTCTCATCCAAACCAGATAAACTCTAATTGAGTCATGTTTTCTTTTTTTCCTTTTTTTTAGGCTCCTACATGTTGGTGAATTCCTCCCAGCACGCCGCGGGCCACCGCGCTCAGCTGCAGCTGCAGACGCTGAGCGAGAACGACACCCACTGCGTCCAGTTCAGCTACTTCCTGTACAGCCGCGACGGCCACAGTCCCGGGGCCCTGCGCGCGTACGTGCGGGTGAACGGCGGCCCGCTCGGGAACCCGGCGTGGAACACTTCGGGCTCCCACGGCAAACAGTGGCACCAGGTGGAGCTGGCCGTCAGCACCTTCTGGCCCAACGAGTACCAGGTGTGAACCTCTTCTGATCCCTCCTCCCGTCTGTGTTTTTATTTTTTGGCTCTGTCTTCAACGGTAACAACTGTCCCGCAAGAGCTGCGACGAAGACGCTCAGCCCCATTGGCCGACGTCTCGTAGAGCCCGAAAAATGCAACACAGCGACGCTCTGTTGATCATTTCTCATTTTAGCCTCAAGGTGAATCTAGTGGTAATTACTTACATTTGCAATTTAATTAGGACTGACTCCCCTGTGAACGTAGCCATTGTTAACGCTTGAGGTGCTTCACCAGATGCGACATGGGAATGCTCAGTAGAGATCCCCCTACCCCCTCCGCCCCCGCTGAGGTTTCCTTACGCCGTGTTTCCAGCCACATTCGCGCCGCACGTCATCGCATACTTGTCACGCACTCTGACTGCCGCGGGCGCCTGAAACGCGCGGCGCTCCGTAGATGGCTTGGATAGGTGAGCACGAGGGTTATCCATTTATTAATCCAATATCTTCTTTCTGCAAACTCTGCTGAGCTGTCAAAAAGCAATTAGGTTGAGTAGTGTGCATTTTATCAAGAGCTGCCAATCCCCCTGACTTAATTAAATTCCCCTCAGCCCTGCGAGTTTTGACCTTCACTGTGTAAATAATAGTCCCTATACTACAAACCTGAGGGTAGATTCGTGTGGATAGCTTTCAGCCAACGTGATCCAATCTACCCCCCCCAAAAAAAGAGAAAAAAGGTAAACAACTCTAAGCTAACAGGAATAAACAGTGTAACACATGGCTTCCCCTGCAGAGAGAAATATTTCAAGCTGAAGTCTGCAAACGTGGGGAAATAGTTTTTCAGTTCTGTTCGGGTTTAGACAATTAAAGGCAAACCTAAAGAGCTGTTCAAACCTGGGATGTTTCACTAATGTTTCCGTGTGGGTTTGTTTGCTGGGAACCAACCCCTGACCTTTCTCCAGCAAACTTGGGGGGGGTGGAGAGAGCAGAAGAAGTGCAGCTAAGGCGGTGAGATGTGATGTTGTGACGGAGAGGCTGCGAAACGGCCTTCTGAGCCGGTACTGTGACGTAACGGAGCCCTCCAAATCCACACAGCTCACTGAATAAGATATTTTCAGATCTGAGCAGCCTCCCGCTACGTGAAAGGGTTTGTTTTGTCAGCTTTTTTTAGTTGGTAGTCACTTCAGACCCTTAAATATATGCACGTTTTTTTTTCTTCTTCTTCTCAAAGGGAACCCTTCTGAGCGTAAGAAACTAATACAGCTCCATTTAAACTTCTGTTTGACAAATCCCACTGAAACAGAATTACATAAATATTAGCAGCAACATGTTGTAACAGCACTGGCTTGGTCCCTCTGACTGACTGACAGTATTATTATATATGACTCAAAAGCATTAATAACACTGAAGTATCGGAATCTAAGCTGCTTTTTTACAAGAGGCAGTAGTTTGAGCTATTAAGACGATCTAGTACCATAAAAAAAGTAAAAGCAGGAAAAACGAAACATGCAATACAAGATGGTTTGCAGTTTAATAAAAATCTGGAACTATTCCCTGTTTTGTATGAAAACCACCAAGTCATTACTGTTGTAAAATCTTAGTAAATCCTTTTTTTTAAATCCTAATTAGAAACAAAAGCTGTCAAATAAACTGTGTTTGGCAGTTTTACATGAGCCTAACATAACTTCTTATCCTCCTTTTATGATTTACACAACCCTAACACGGCAGCCTTTTTCTTCTTTGGTGGTTTTACATCAATCTAACATTGCGACATCTTGTTTTTTTTTATCTTTAATCTGCACTAACAGCTGAATAGCCCGAAGCCACCTCTGCTGCCATTAGTCCAAAATTTACAGCCCAACAAGTAGTTTCCTGTGCAAGTAACTCCAACGTCATGCACTGAAATTTTACCAAATACAAAAAAATAATAATAATTTAATGAAATCATCCAATCAAGTAGAGCGTGGAGGCGTTTGTGCTTAAAAAAAAAAGTTTCAGCCTCAAACTTTTATTTCATCACCTTTCAAGTGACAATCCCCTGCTTTCGCTTTCACACAATTTATTTCACAGCTTTTGCTTCTAATGAGAAGAATAATTTAAAACAATATTACGATTTCCCAAGATTTTGCAAAGGAAACGAATGAAGAGTTTCAGGCGTGTTTGACTTTTGACGCTTCGCGGGAACCAGTGAATCGGATCTGCGCTAACAGCTCGATGACAAACGTGTTTGTTTTTCCCTTTAAAGTTCTTGCAGTTTATCTTCAGCGTATGTTTGAAAACTAATTACCCCGTAAAATAAAGACACAAGTTGGAAAACCTGTTTTTTTATTTTTTATTTTATTGTGTGTTCTTTTTCTTCCTGTTTGACCTTTTTGTGCCGTTAGACCAGCGTAGGTTGACGTGAAGTCATTAAAGAACAAGGAGTTGCTTCGTTAGCTTGATGGGAAGTCGTCAAAGAGAAGAAGTTGCTATTTTAAGTTGGCGTGAAAAAACACAGGAGATGTAATTACATCAGTTACCACAGTCGGCGGAGGTCCAGTCACAGCTCTGTGAGACGTGTCTTGCTTTGAGCTCTGCTCCTCGTAAACGTGCCCCCGCGAGCTCATCCGCCAGTGAGGCCTCCCGTCGTCGCACTTTTACGCCAAATAATCCGGTCCTTTCTGTTCTTTTCGTGGCATTTTTATCTTTTTTATTCCATTACAAACTGTTGCTTTTACAATACTTTCACTGGATATAAAAACAAAAAATTGGCTGTTATTTTGATTATTATTACTATTATTTTATTTTGTCCTCCTGAGCATTCAGCAACAACAGCCTGTCACCTTAAACAGCGGTTTCTCACCCATGGAGTCGCTCTGAGTTTGAGGGAAAAAAAGACCCGCAGAGACTCAACATCAGAAGGGTTGTGTCGTAAACACAGCAATGCCGTGTTTGTCCCTGCCCTCGCGTTTGCTATCAAGTAGAAATGCACTTGGCCCCGTGCTGGCAAAACGGCTTGTTGCCCTCTGTCCTTCCGTCTGCTTCGCTCTTTCCTCTCTAGATTTGTGTACTTTCTTGTCCAGCGGCCCCTGTAAGCACGGCTGTAAACACCGAAAGGCTCGCAGGTGACTCAGAGTTACGCTGCGGCTGCCAAAGGAGACGCTGCGGCTACGAGGAGGGGGTTTGTAATGGGTTTATGAGGAGGAAGGAGAACAAGCGGGACAGAACAAGAAGACGGGCCTGACAGATAAATTAGTATTGACTGTACAACCTTTTAATAGAACAGCTTAAACTGCTAATGGCCCAGCTTTTATCTCCAGTTGGGGAGAACATACCGTTCAAATTGATTGGATTAAATTGGCTAATATTGGGGATTTGATCACCAGGCGCTGGCACCATTAGACCAAATGTATCCCATTGTATCTCGCAAGGACTTAAAGCTATACATTCTTCCCTCTCTGCTTCGGCTCTTACATGTCGCTTTAGCTCCGGCTGACCTCATACTGCTTCGGAGTACAAAAGGAGCAAAACAAACTGCCCCCGCAAAGTCACATATACCACGGCTTACGTTGCTAATCCCTCACGCAGTCCCCCAAAAAAACCCCCATCGCAGTGGAATGACAGTGAGTCTTGTCTTGCGGCGTGCCACTGCTCTCCTTTGCGCAGACAAAAGCAGATAAAAGGGAGCGGGGACGTGAAAGGCTGGATGTTTTCCTTTAGAGTTGGCCGT
Organism: Kryptolebias marmoratus; assembly: GCF_001649575.2. Taxonomy (NCBI): domain Eukaryota; kingdom Metazoa; phylum Chordata; class Actinopteri; order Cyprinodontiformes; family Rivulidae; genus Kryptolebias; species Kryptolebias marmoratus. Next base: position 15,746,780 of record NC_051445.1, read on the forward strand.
CCCCTCGTGTTAACTTGCAAATGAAACGGAGGCTCAACATAAAAGAGGAACAAGGAAAGTCTTCGAGCCTGCTTCCCTTCAGAACAATTCCTTCAGAGAGCAGAAGCTGCAGCTCGTCTGATTTTTATTTTATTTTTATATATATATATACTGAGGGGTTTTGTTTATGTCACTCCAATCCCAATCTAGGGTTGTGTATCTCAACACACTACACTCACTTTCCATTTTATTAGGCACACCGTTCTAGTACCATGTTGGACTGCTTTAATTCTTCATGTCACAGATTCAACAAGATGTTGGAAACATTCCTCGGAGATTCTGGTCCATATCGACGTGTCAGCATCACACAGTTGCCGCAGATTTGTCAGCTGCACGTCCATGATGTGAGTCTGCTGTTCCACCACATCCCAAAGGTGCTGGATTAGATTGGCTGTGGAGACTGTGATCCAGTTTTGGTGAGCCTGTGTGAACTGTAGCCTCAGTTTCCTATTCTTAGCTGGCAGGAGTGGCAGCCCATGTGGTTTTCTGCTGCTGTAGCCCAAGGTTGGACATGTTGTGTATTCAGAAATGGTATTCTGCACACCTTTTGTTTGTAACGAGTGGTAATGTGAGCTGCTGTTGCCTTTCTGTCATCTCAAACCAGTCTACCTATTCTCCTCTGATATTAACAAGACGTTTTCCCCCCTACACAAATGCTGCTTACTGGATATTTTATCATTTTTGGACCATTCTCTTTAAACCCTAGGGATGGCTGAGTCTAAAGAAAAACCCAGTGTGTAAATCAGCCCATTTGGCACCGACAACCACTCCACTTTAAAACCACTTAAATTCCTTTTCTTTCCCATTCTGATGCCTGGTTTGAACTTCAGTAAGTCGTCTTCACCATAAGTACACGGTGAAGACGGCCTTGAGTCTTGGTTGCCATGCGATTGGCCGGTGAGCCGGTTTGTGTTAAGAAGCAACTGAACAAGTGTCTCTAATAAAGTGGCCGGTGATACATTAAAGATGCACAAGCAGCAAAAATCAATACGGTACGATTCACCATTTAATCGTGATGCATGGCAAATATTTACTATCTGATAAAAACTGACATCTCATAAACAAACCATTGTTCAAAAATGACAATACGCTGTCATAAAACTCGACTTGCAATTAACAAATAAGTAAGAAAAAAGAAAGAAACCTAGTAACGGTTTAAAAACCTTCCAGGCAGCAGATGCGCTCGACACTCTTTTAGTAACTGAGCAGCAAATGGATTTTCTAAATGATGAACAATAAAACACAAGTTCACCTTTAATAAAGGGGCCTTTGATAACATCTTTTTTAAATGAGCAACTTAAAACCTCTTTCTGACTCACTGTTAATAACAATCATATCAATAAAACTGTTCAGCTTTGGTAAGAATTCATGCAGCCTTTAAACAAGCAGACTTTCAGACACAGCAGCGCGGCTGAACTGCTGTTCCCCTCCTGAGCAGCAGGTGTCACTACAGAGCAAAGTAACATAAGGAAAGGTTGTTTTTTTTTTCCACATACCTACCTTTCAACATATTTTTCAACAAACCCGTGGCAGGCTTTTCATCTAATAATTAAACTGATCAGATTTTACATGTTTATATTTAATCCCCAAACCGAATCGTTGTTCACGCTGGGATGAAGCTGTTCATTTTCAAATCCCCGGTTCCATTGCAAATGTATTATAATCAGTTTGGATTTCGAGTGATCAGCAGTTTGAGCTGCCCTGTTGTTAAACAAACAAAGCACTCCTTTAAAGCAGAGGTGGAGAGGAGGCACTTCTTACCACTGAAGTAAAATAAATCCCAGTAGGATAAGCGTAATCTCAGACATTCTTTAAATACACAATTTTCCCCCCCCTCTCCTTATTAGAGTCAGGATATATTAGCGCATCCAGTTTATTGCCGGCAGCACTCGGTTACGAAATGTCAGGGTAGCCTTTTTGCTCTGCTCCGATCCAGATGGGAGATTACGCTCAAGGATGCTCGTTTCATCAGGATTTTTGGTGGAATGAAACGCCTTGTTTACGACACACAGTCCCCGTTTGGCTCTGTAAAATGTCATTGTTGAATGTAATTAAAAAAAAAAAAAAAAAGGAGCCCTCAAAATGCTCTGATAATCACTAAGAGGATTAAATACACCGAAACCCACCTTGAAAAAACAAACAAACAAACAAAACAAAAGAAAAAAACTGACCCCAATCTTATTTATTCACCTACCTGCTGATTCGGAAAATTATTTCCGTGATTACTTTCGGCTTGGAGATTTTATCACTACAACAAGATTTTGATCCCCCACCCCCTCCCATGTCCGGATTCCCACTCTTTAATTTATTTTTTTTAATTTTTTTTTTAATATATATTTTTTATTCAAGAAAGTACAAAGCAAGGTACATACAAATACAGTAACTTGAATTTACTTTTTCTTTTAACAACCAAACCCCACCCACCCACCTACCCACATACATCAAAAAAAAAAAAAAATTCAACAATTAGACATCATCAATTATATACGTATACACACATAAACATATACAGTATATATATATATATGCATACACACACACATATCTTAGGGCTCTACAGGCTTATGGAAGGGACTCTAGATTTTTAAAGTACTCCATCATAGGGTCCCACACCCTGTGGAATTGTCTTGATGAGCCTCTAATAAAGTATTTAATTTTCTCTAATTTCAAGAGAAACATTAAATCAGTGAGCCAAACCGAGACTTTA
>NC_051445.1:15760600-15804162 GCF_001649575.2 Kryptolebias marmoratus
CGGTTAGCATCGCTGGGTTTTGCGCCCACCCTGTGTGCTCGCTCCAGCACCGGGGCAGAGTCGAACAGTGCGTTGCTGCCGGTGAACTCCATTAGCGCATTCGTCATGAAGTTAACAGTATTCCCCACACCTTCGCTGCCTTCTGGAATGTTTATAATCCTCAAGTTATTGCAGCGTGACCTGTTTTCTAGATCCTCAATACGATCCAAGAGTGCAGCATTTTGGCCTTTTAGAGCTTTAACAGCAGATTCGGCAGCACAAATCTTCTCAAAATTATCACCCGCGAGTGATTCTGAAGCGGTGAGGCGTTGTTGCATAGAGCCAACCGTTTCTGTCAGAGCACTCACCGAAGCTTGTAACGGCACCAGTGATTCTTGAATGAGGGTAGAGATGTCTTCTTTTAAACTTTCTCGTTGCTTGGCTAACTCTTGCACTAGTAGGGTCATAGTTATTCCGTCGCTTTTGGAAGGGCTAGCGTCGGAGGCCATAGTGGCTAGCTTGCTAGCAATGGTGTTCCGCGTGGTTATCGAGGAGGTTTGTTTTTGCTTAGAGGTAGCCATTAACCGGCCAAAGTCGCTCAACACGGTAACGCGCACAAGGTACAACAATTCTGTGGTAAAGGTATAAGATTTGGTCACATAAGTTACAAGTTGGGTCAGAGCTCCTCACACTCGCTGCCTACTCCTTCATGACCCAAACCGGAAGTCACTCTTTAATTTATTTACAAAGAATTTGCTGTTCTAGTTCGCGCTGGATTTGCACGCGCGGCCTCCTCCCGCCTCAGCCGTGAACTGAGTGGATTTCCAGGCTGAAAACGGAGGATTACCTTGAGGCGTCTCGATGGAAGCCGTCCGGTGAGGCTGCTGTACGCTGCCGTATTTCTCTTTACCTCTTATTGGTAGAGGAGTTTGCATTACCTGCGGAAGCCTGTTATCAAATATTAAAGATGTTATCCAGCCCTCCTAGACTGCCGGCTCGACGTCCCCCCCCCCTCACCTCTTTTCTGTCTTTTTCACTTATTCGTCTCTTTTCAAATGTCAGAAACTTCTTCAGACTTTCTTCTCTTCTGACATATGCTGCTTTTTTCCCCCCAGCAAGTTTTTAAAGCATATTTTATCTGTTTCTCCTTTCACTAGTCCCTACCTGTTGCTTTAGCCTTATACTATGTAAATATTAGTCATCTTTACATAACTTGCATGGCTTCATTTTTTCTGACTACCAGTAAGGCCTACCAGCCTGAAACCATAAAACCTCTACAGTCTTATTCTGAGCAGATTCAAACTACCTGTTTTATTGCGTCCCAACTCATAACTGGAGTATTCATCGGGGTGTGAACATGGGTCACCTGGGGGTGTCCTGCTCCACGAAGGTCCTTTGGTTCCTGTTAGTGGTCAGGTGGCGCGTTCATTTATTCCCCTTACTGTGGTGCATAAAACATATTATTGAGATTTTAATCTTTGAGGTTTGGAAACAAAGTCAACTCAGACCTGTCGGTGCGAATCAAGTGTTTTTGACGCGTGACAGGCGGTGAATTGTAAAGGAAAAACCAACACAAGCGTCAACAATAACACCAGAACTCGAAGATTTCCTTCAGACCAACACATGGTGTCAAAATGAAGAACTTAGCTTCGCTTCTGTTGTCTATAATTTGGCTGTTGTGTCTGTTTACCGTGTGTACTTGTTGTGTTCTCATGCCAGAAGGTAAGTCAGTATCTCACTGGAAAGCAACAAGCTGGAGATTCTAAATTGCAAGAATTTTCCGTTGCCGTCTTCCTGACATGTTTGTTACCAAGCGACCAGCAAGCCGTGCTGCCATGTTTCTCAGGGTTAATTTTCGAAAACCATGGCTTAATTTTGAGAGCACGGCTTTCGAAACTGTCTTCTAGGCTCATTGCTTTGTTGACCTGCTTTGCACCGACTTTAGCATTTGCTCCCACATTTATGATTGAATCCACTGGAGTTCACTTTAGAAATTAAGACGGGCAAACTTGTACCAGTTTTTTAATAACTATTATTTATCTTCAATGTGATTTATAGACCTGGATATTTGGGGCTCCTGTGAAGGGGTCTGAACACAGCTATAATATTCTGTAATTTACAACGGTGAAATTGAGAAGGGTTCGAGACACGTTGGAGACACAACAACTCTGACAATTTTAAGAGAAAATGTGTTGCATGAATTTATTTTGGACATGCTCAACATTCAAGCAAACAGCTTCTGTGAGGGGAGGATATTGAGAAGCCCGATGAATGTTTCAAAACATTTTGAATGCTGGTTGTCAGCGAGTCAACCAACAGTGAGAGACAGGCTTTAGTAAGGACACACATTCAAACAAAAGGACCCCAAAAAGTAAAGGACTGGTGTTTTGGTAACACAGAACTCTGATCACTTTCCAAAGACCAGGAGAGTGATGTTTCACAGGGAGTGAGGTTTCAGCATTTTTTTTTCTCCCTTTTTTTTTAAAATTTCAACCCAACTGAAGACTCTTCGCTGCCAAACCAAACAGTAATATCCTGTGTAGTCTGTTTTAAAGCCGGCACAGAGATGAAACACATTGGTTTAGCTCAGGGGTCTGCAACCTGCGGCTCCAGGGCCACATGCGGCTCTTTGGTCCCACTGCAGAGCCTCTTTGTAGCTTTGACTAAAACTAACATTGGTTTTTAGATTCACCACAAGACAATTTAGATGAGGGGTTTTTTTTGTGTCCAACTTTATGCAAATATGTGAAAATTCTACTAATACTAACCATGCGAAGAGAAAAACCTATTAATCAGTTGAAGCTAGCAGTTTGTCGGCCTGTTAGCCTCTTCATTAGTTTGACACAAATGATTGAAACGAGCCGTTCTACATAAACATTGCAAGTTATACTTATAACATTAATTTTCCACATATATATATAGACAGGTCTAATGAACCTGCGTAATAGGTTTTTTTAACATGTAAAACTGCCAATAAATGTCAACAATATATTACAGATCTTCAATTATATAACGCCATAAGCTTATATGTAGTATTTTAAAAACACCTAATGAGTTGAGTTATCTTTATTTAAAGCTTCTAGTGTGTTTCACGGCTGTGGATGAGTTTTATTCAGCGAGAAAAGGACCAGAAATGGTTCTTTTGGTTGCAAAGGTTGCAGACCTGTAGTTTTAGCACAACTGTGTTTAAATCCATGTCATAACTTCCCTCAACACTATCTTGTTTACCATGTTGTTTTTCTTTTTAAACATCTGGACCCCATCAGCAGTCAGCCGGCACACAAAGGAGTGGAGATGTAGAATGTGTATGTGTTATTCCTCCGAGCCGAGCTCAGGTTTGTGGAAACGCAGCAGACATCGCACTGAAATGCTTGACATTTACATCATTTTTTTTTTGTTTTTTTTTCCCCAAACCTGACTGTTTTCCTTTGGCATTTCCACCTGAACAGATTTACTTGGGCATGGGAAGATCTCTTTGTGAACTTTTAAAGAGGGTTTTTAAAAAAAAAAAAGATAACCTGTGACTGAGTCAAATAGTGAGGGAGAACGCCCTGTTGTGCCTAATGATGATTCCTGAATGGAAGGGAGAAAAAAAACAAAAGCTTTTTTTTTTAAACTGGGACAAATATATCCTTTCACTTTACTGCTGTCTCTTAAAACAAAAGGGAAAAAAAAAAAACAATATTACGGGCTAATGTAATAAGTTCTGGTAATGTGAGTTTTATATCTGCCGTAAATCACTTCGTCTCCCCCGTTTTAAAATTTTATCTCCGGAGGACGGTCTCCGTGCGTTTCCCTTCACGTGACGGTAAAGGAGCAGCTTGTTAGGATGAAGTACGAGCGTATGCAAAGTTTCACCGAGAAAGTGGCTTTCAATAAAAATCTTGGAGCTTGTTTATTGAAACAAAATGCTCCAAATGTCTCCCTCTTAATAAACTGCTTTGCTAATGGCCAAGAAGACTAGGGATTAACCAGCAATCAATCTCTTTGGCGCTTTAGCTCAGCAGAGAGTAATAACAGCTTCAATTAGACTTATAGGATGCTCTTTTTCTCTCTCCCTCGCTCTCTCTCTCTCTGGCTTGTATACCATTAAGTGTAATCAGTGTTTCTGGCTAATTTTGATGTTTGTCTAATGGCGTGGCCGTGTGTTTGCACAGCTAATTCAGGTCAGAGCGCTGAGGTAAATTGTGCTTTAATTGTTGCTAATATTGCTTTTTATAAGTTGAAGCAGAGGCTTGTAAAAAGGAGCTGCAAGAGGAAAAAGATGAGCATTAAAGTAAACAAAGCGAGTCACTGCACGGTGTAAATACAGAACGGGGAAGTTGTGGCTGCACTGGCTTTGTTTTTTTTTTGTTTTTTGAGAAAGTCTGCAACATGAAGAAATGGGGGAGACAAAAAAAAAAGAGGGGAAATTGGAAAGGATGAAAACAGGAAATGTTAAAATCACTTATTAAGAAGCGGTGGCACCTTCCAGCTCAGGTTCCATATAGTGGCCAGGAACAAGCAGAGAAATTGACTCTGGCAGAAAGAGATTAGCCTCGGTGTTTCTCTCCGAGCAGAATAAGCAGCTGGAGGAGGAGGCCAGGTCTCTCTCTCTCTCTCTCCCCCCACAAAAGCCAGGAGACCCCGGCTGCCCAGGACCTTTCCTCCTGCTTTCCCTTCTCACCCCGCCTCCCCTCCCCTCCATTAGCCCGACGACTCCCATTTCACTTTCGTTCTGCTCGGGAGTGTTTTAGAGCCGACCTCAATCTCCTCGCATCTCTCCGGGATCTCACTGCGAAGGTGTCTTCAGGGGTCACGCGCAGCTGGCTTTGTTGTCGGCGCGGTCTTCCTTCTCCGAGTCCGGAGAGACGGACTTGGTCTGCGCCGCAGACAGGAGGAGATTGGAAAGTGGGCCAGAGGTCCTGAAGAGGTTACCGCGACCCTTCTGTGAGGGTTATAATGGCGAAGATATCACGTGTGGGTTATATTGTGTGTATCGGACTGTTTTCATGACAGGTTTTGCGGGAAAACTATTGATATCCCTCCGAGTGGAACTGTGTGTAGTTGGCACTGAAACACTGCTATAATTTAAGTTATTCCGTAGATCTTTTTCCACTTTCTGAACGTTTTTTTTAAATTAAAAAACAAAACAAAAACAACAAATATTGCTTAATATGAGGGATCTTTTAAAATCTGTCCACCGAGGAAGACTGAGTGAGATGATTGAAATTGCCTAATAATATTCATTTTGTCATTTACTTTCTCCATCCATCCATCCATCCATCCATCCATCCATCCATCCATCCATCCATCCATCCATCCATCCATCCATCCATCCATCCATCCATCGCTCATGGAGGCTCAGAAGGAAAACACAGTCATCCCTCTCCAGCTCCTCCTGGGGGGGATTCCAAGGCGTTCCCAGGCCAGAGAGAATATATCCCTTCCAGCAAGTTCTGGTTCTGTCCCCGGGGTCAACTCTCAGTAGGACATGCCTGGAAAACCTCCAGAGCAAAGTGCCCAAGAGGCGTCCTAATCAGAAGCCCAAACCGCCACATTTGGCTCCTTACGATGCCTCAGAAGCTGTGGCTCTACGTGGATGAAGGAGCTCTTCACCTCATCATCGAGGCTGAGCCCTGACCACGCTGCGGAGGGAGGAAATCTGTTTCAGCTGCTTCTATCTGACATCTCATTCTCCCAGTCATGATCTACATCTCATGACCGGAGGTGAGAGCCGGAACAAAGACAGACCAGTAAAATGAGAGGTTTGGCTCAGCTCTTTCCTCACCGTGACAGACTGGAGCAACGCCATCATTAGTGTAGACAAGACCCAGATCCATCAGTCCTCCTCACTCTACATCCTACTCAGTCACGAACAAGACTCCCAGATACTTGAACTCCTCCGCTTTAATACAGACACTTTTTTTCTCTCCACTTTGTTTTTTTTTTCTTTCTTGTGCTTAAGATCTGTATACCTTGGGTACTAACACGGATATTTTTTTAAAACCATTCTCTCCCCACTGCCTTTGCACCTCTTGTCTACATGGAAACATTTTTTTTTTGGTGAGGAAAAAAAATGAGAGTTTTACAAGTCTTGCTTCGGGTACCAGAAAAACAACAAAGCCGTTTTTTTTTGTCCCCAATTCAGTCGTCATTACTCCGAACTTGTCAGTACCTCAGAGGAAACTGTAAACAGTATTTTTTAACAAAAAGCTACAACTGTTTTGGGAGAATCTTTATCTAGGCTGAAAATGTTCTCTCTCTTTCTTTCTCTCTTTTTTTTTTTTTGTATTTTATGTCGATAATATGAACACCTTTGCCACCTACAGGTGTGACACGGGTATTTCATTGTTCACCATTTAGCTCCTGCTGCTGGATGAAGAAGTTTTACTTTTTTTAAAAAAGGAAAATATTATTTAAAAAATGCATAGTTCAATTTGGGCCTGAATGAAAGAAAAGGCTGTAGACTTCAAGCATCCTGAGTTACAAGGGCAGGCTGGGGATACTGGAGGGTTTTGTGTAAAATAGATATGAATTGATACAATATCTATTATTGGATTTATGTTATTTTTCTCTTTAAACATTGTGTACACTCATTTTTTTGTGAAATCTGCCACACATCCTCACATTCAAGGTCTTCTTTTTTTCCCCTCCATTTTTCCAAGAATACTTGATTCTAGAAAAACTCAAAAAAACAATAAGCTGCTCCTTCGTACACAATCTACACCTTTTCACAGACATACGTGAGTGGCTTACAACATCTAATCTGGTCTGAGGGGTGTGTAGGTGTGTGTGTGTGTGGGTGCGTATGTGTGTGTGTGCGTGTGTGTGTGTGTGTGGGACAGGGGACCTTAGTAAAAAAAAAAAAAAAAATCCAAACCCTCTGATAGGAATCATGTTGTAATTAATTGGTTCTAAGATTATGAGAAACAATAACTCAACGGTGGCCTGTGATCAAACACGTGGCTGGAAGACCGTCCTTGGTGCTGTGAAAACAAACATCCCCCCCGTGTCTCATAACTCTCCCACTATTACCGAGGATGGTGATTTGATATTGATTAGGTTTCATGAGGGCCCACTGCTCATCCAGCTTATTGTTCCATGGGACAGAATGGAGGTTTGTCCTCCCTGGAGTCTCGTGGCCTTGTGCGAGCTGTAATATCTGCTGTTATGGCTTCACAGCAGCCTGTGCCCTGCATCCATGATGGGGCTCATGACTCAGACACCACATTGTGCGCTTCGTGATAAAGCAATTATTTCCCATGGCCCCGCGGACTGAGACGAAACTTATCTATCTCCACGTTGATGCTTCTGAATTTCTCTTTATTTTCCTTATTGTCTGGGCTTTTGTTTTGGGTCAGCAGATGTGAAATGGGCCCGCTCGTAATTAATGCGTCTGTCGCCCCGGGGCGACGCGGGAGGAGGAGAGCTCACACAGCCCCGCGGTGCCGAAAATTGCTTATACGCTCGCATCTGCGAGAGCACGAGGTTGCTCACAAGTGTGTGCGCTCGTTCAAACCCATTCATCATATATTCATGCTCACTTTTTTTGCAGGTGCTGATTGAGGCAACAGTTTCCAGGGAGCGGCGAGGTTACATCGCCATAGATGACATCATGGTGCTCAACTATCCCTGCTGTAAGTGCCACTTCTGACTGCGGTTACACAAGGTGCTGAATGAACGAGGCATTTAGCAGTTTGGTGTGATGAAAACGCATTTTAATGCAGCACCAGGCCTAAATAGAAATTAGGAAAAGCTTTTTTTTAAAAAAGGGATGATATGACTTTTTAACACTGCCCTCCACCTGAGAAAACACGGAGGACTTTCCTCAACTGAGGTGGGGTTGAATGGAGTGGTTATGAGAAGTCGGTATCTTACCTGCAGTAAACAGAAGTCAGAGGGATCTCAGTTTGGAGAGGCAGGGAGAAATTTCCAGAGAAGTCAAGCTAACAGCTCAGATAAGGGGCTGTTTAAAGCAAACTGCAACTATCAAAAACACCTTTTCCAGCAGTTTAAGCGAACGCTATATGAAGTATTCTTTCACCGCGCCATTTTTACATAAAACAGTCACTACTTTCTCAACCAAATTCATGACGCTACACGTAATTTAATGGACAACCAGTCGTGACTCAAAGTCCCACCGATCTACTGAGTACCAAACCCATCTGTAAAACTGGATGATTTAAAGAAAGCAAGGACTCTAAATTAGATCACACAGAGGATTCAGTTATCCTGTTGGTTTGAGAAGCCGAACAACTACCGGCAGACCCCCGTGATCAGTGGCTGGATATTTCAGCTGCCACAGGAGCAACAAAAATAGTTTTTGGTTGAGAAAATAGTAACAAAGTAAGCTGATGTAAAGAGATGATGTGTATAGTTTTTAACAGTATTTATTTTTTTCTTTGTTTATTTTTTAACCAGGAGAGTCTTGTTGAAACACAGCATCTTTTCTTTCCAGGGAGTCCTGGTCGAGGTGGTGACGTAAATATAGGAAGAAAGATCCAAAATACAAAAGATAGTTTTGGATATAGATATAAGGAAATGAAGCAAAGGTTAAAGATGGGGTAGCTTTCAAAAAAATAAATAAACAAAAATACTATTAAGTCCAAGAGACATCAGTGCCAGTAAAAAGCTGAACAAAAAAGTCTGAAGTTCCTTTTACTGCAGTTCTAAAGAGATGCTTAAAATAAAGAACGTTATCTGAAGTCTGGTGGCATTCTTTAGATTGTTCCAAAAGTATGAAGAGAGAAAAAAAACAAAACCTAACTAACCTTTACAGAGTTCTGAACTCATCCTAGAAACAGCTGCTGCATTTCATTTACCTCAGAAGTCGGCTCTGATGACGTCACATTCAGTCCAGACATTTTCCAGTTGTTAGGTCAGAAAAAACGGCAAGATTTGCTAATAATTGTGTTCAGTAGCCAGGCTAACTATTGTTAGAAGTACAAGCTGATCATGGTGTGTTTTTCTGTGTTCTATCAGTTCGAACACTGTAACATCATGTCTTCTGTCCCACTTCCAACCAGTCCTTCCTGAGTTCTGATGACAGATTGAAATTCACCAATAAATAAGTAGATGGATGAGGATAACTGCTAGTTTGATTCGTTAAAATGTATGTTTGAACTAATGTGATGTTTTTGAAGTTTGAACTGTTCAAGACGGCCGGAGGTTTTCCTCTGACTAGCTGTTAGCTCGACCATTCCATGGGAATTTCTCCCTGATTCCCCCGATCGCTCTGACTGCCTTCTGCTACAGGGAAGACGCTGACTGCTGATCCCTGCTCCTCAGAAACCCTGAAAAACACTGATTCCTCTAATCTCTAAAGGCCCTTTACATGTTCTCCCCCCTGACAGGGGTCAGTGCGTCTTCTCGGCACATGTCGCAGTTTTCCCATCAGGCCTCCACAGTTTGAAGCTTGTCTGAGAATGCTCCTCTCGTCCGGGCGGGTTTTTTTGTCGAGCCAAGGCGAGTGCAGCAGTTCGGTGTGTTGTCAGCCCTGCCCCGAGGACCTCGTGCAGCACGGAGAACCAAAGACACCTGGGCTTAATAACTGGCCGCGGTGGCTCCTGTCAGCACATTTAACCCCCTGGGTCCGCCGCGCTGTCGGCTGAGATCCACAACCGACGAACGCGCCGAAGTTATGCCCTCTCTCACGGGGATATCTGCCGTCTCGCCCTTAATATTGATACGGCCCGTTGTTGTCGCAAGAATTTTTTGACTCTGATGGGATGGGACTTTCCCTGTTGGAGCGAAGCAACCACCAGTGTTTTTATGAAACAAACACCAGCTGTGAGATTGGGTCGCACCCTCAAACCACCCAGTCGGCCACCCTGTTACTCCCAGACACAACAGATGGCTTCTTCTCACTGCTCCCACCGTGGCTATTAAATAATTAAGACTCTCATCAAGACCTGAGCATGCCTTATGATTTGGCACGCGGCCAGCCTGCATCACTTGGCAGCAAGGAGTCTGAAGGAAGGAAGAAAGAAAGAAAGGGAGAAGACAGAGCCGGATTGTAAAAACCAGAATAAACTTGTAAATTTTTCCCTATTTAGAATTCCGGTTTAAGCGCGGCTGACATTTCAGTCGTATCCTCCCGAGTCGCAGTCTTTGACTCTGAAACTAGCGTTGCAGTTCAATGAAATATTTATCACGCTAAAGAGTCCCGAGGATAAGATCTGACACATTTAGCCGCGTAACGCCGCAGCCCGAGCCAAGCGTGGGGCGTGTTCTTCTTCCTCCCCGCGCTCATTTCGCTGTTTGTTTACTGTACGCTTTGGCTCCCGGCCATGAATTATGAATTATCCTCGGGAGGGACAGCCGCTCGGGAGGAAAAACGCGGTCACATGTGGGGCGACGAGAGCGTTCCTCCAGACTCGTGCTGTACAAAAAGCAAGATCAAGAGACCGTCGCCCGCGCCGCTGTCTGTTGTGCAAAACCAGGCAGGAGGCGAGCGGGATCCAAACGCTCCGCTTCTCCCTGATGCGTCGGCCTCACAGTGGCGCCGCCGTCTCCTCCCGTCAATCATCTGGAGTGACAAGGCGGCGTGTCCTACACGGTTTTTTTCCTCAGAGATGGCTGGCAGGGCTGGCCGGCACCTAGGAGTGATTCGGCTCCACAGGGGTCCGCTTCACACTTCTTTATTGTTAATCGCAAAGTTGGGTGAGAGGGCTACTCCCACGCACTGACTCATTGGCAGCTTCACACAACACGCTGAGAAGTTATTAGTCAAACTGTGGAGGGCTGATGCTCACTCTGTGGATTTTGTTTTTCTCCTGGAAACGCTCGTCTGAGAAGTGGTCACGTTTGTTAGCGAGTTATTTTTGGAATGGACACCCAGGGACAGTGCTTTCTTACGCTGTTACGCTGTATTTTAATCATACGGTTGATGCAGTACGTCTTAAAGTGCAAAATATAAGTTTGATTATCCTCAGCTTCAAATCTGACTGAGTTACAGCCATTTTTGTCCTTCTCATGGCGTCCATCTTGAATCGGTTTGGCTCCAAATGCTAATAAGTTGGAGACATACATCCAAAGAGTATTTAACTTTCGTCCAATAGTACATGAGATATTTAGCTAACAGACAGAGGCAGTTGACAGTATGTGTTGGGAATGACCCTCAGCTACTATCACACGAAATTTGAGCGCAGTAACTAAATCTGGCCAAGTTGAATCCGAGTTGAAGCCTGCTTTGGGTTGGCTAAGGTGCAGCAGCCATCTGCAAAAGTTAACCAGTTTTAGAGGTTCAGCCAATGAATATTTTGGTTCATGGGCTATTTCTCTAATGCCACAAACAGGTGATAAATATGTACTCAACAGAAAAATATGAGAAAGTTTTAAAAATAAAGAGAACTGATGTGGGAAGGTGTTTGAATTAGAGTTTTAGAAATGACTGAAAATACAGTAAATGCACACGTCCAGTTTTACCTTTACCCTCCAGTTTTTCTTCCTTCGTTTGCTCTTTGTTTGTTTGAGCTAGGTTTCTGTTTTTTCTTGCTTTTAATCAAATAAATGGGTGAAAAACATTTCGGCATCCAGCGAATTCCAAATGAACCGCTGTTTACCAAAACTGCTCTTTATCAAGCTCAAAAAAAAAAAATTAAAAAAAATAGATTCAAATTCCTGTTTTTCTATCTGAAACAAGAAGAAAACCTTGGCAGCATTGTTAGCAGTCGACTGAATGCCCCCACCCACCCAAAAACAACAAAAAAAAGTTGTGTTTTGATGTCAGATTGTTGCTCTCTGCATCTGTCTGTTCAGATAAAGCCCCGCACTTCTCCAGACTCGGCGACGAGGAGATCAACGCCGGTCAAAACGCCACTTTCCAGTGTGTTGCTGCCGGGAGATCGTCGGAGGCGGAGAAGTTCCTGCTGGAGGTTGGTGCTTTAACGAGGGTTTATCCCGAACACAGACTTCCTGCGTTCGGAGCGGCTAACGGAACAAAGCGAGGACTCACCGAAGTTCTTCTCGTGCCAACACACCCGTAGTTGTTGTCTTTCGCTGTCTGTGCTCGCATTTCTTTTTGCCACATGAAACCAACATCCTGCCTGTTAGGACGCACGGCTGAAGTCGAGTCCTGACTCCACGGCTTGTCTGAGAAATATTTTGTTGACAGGAAGTCTAAACCTCTATTTGGCACTTTGTTGGTTTTACGTGTTCTACAAACTGTGATGCTTTTTATTGTCCAAAGGAAAAAAAAAGAAGACAGGGCATTAATGTTTTTTTTTTCCAAGAGTGTGTGTGTGTGTGTGTGTGTTTGTCTGTCTGTTAGCAAAACATCTCCTCAACCACTGAACGGATTTGAACAAATCTTTCAGGCTTTAACAAAATCCTTACAAAGTAATCACTGGATGAACGTCTACAACTGATTATTTTTGGAATCAACCTGTTTCAAGATGGCTGCCACAGTTAATCAATCTTATGAAACACAAAAATGAATATAACTCGGTCGTTTTAACAGATATTGAGCTAAACCTTGGTGTGGTAGTAGCTGAGAGTCATCCTTATCACATGCTTTGAGCGCTAATAGATCACTTGAGGTCGTTGCTGGCAAAATACGATCCTTCACCGAATACTGGTTTGATTGTTTTAAAGCGGAGCTGCATCTCTTTTGGAGTCGGTCTTTAGCTCCTTGTGTTTAATTTAACATCTGATTTAACTTGTTGCTCGTTTGATGTCCTTCCCAAACAGAAATCCTAATGGCGAGGGCGGCGAAGAAGCCAAGGCTTGCGCTCTGCTGTAGTTAAGTGGAAGAAGCCACACTCGTTGCCTCCGTCTTCCAATTCCTCTGCATTTTTCATTGCATTCATGAGGATCAAAGTCTTTGTTTCAGTTGTTTTCCTTTTCATCTTCGGCGACTTGTTCTGTGAAGGTCGGGCGGGTCCGTGCGGTTCTCCTGGTAAATCTGTCTCCCCGAGAAGAAAAAACGAAACAAAAAAAGAACCAAATGTCAAGCTGTAGTCTTCTCTTTTTGTTTGTCTCGTCTTGTGCCGACGCGTCATATTTAGCACCAACGTCTTCCCTCCCACCACATCCAGTGTTAATCACGGCTCACCCGGGCCAACCCATCGCATTGTTCGAAACTCGGCGCCATGTGATTTAGGTAATTGAAGCGTCCTCGTTCACACCTCCTCGAACAGCCGCCCGTTTTGTTGCAACACAAGGATGAAGACAAACGCTTTGGGTAATTAGCTGGCATAACCATACAGACGTCTGCTGTAATGAGATATCCAGGCCACACGGACGCCTTTTTGTTTGCTCCCCCTCTGTCTTCAGCTGTCCTCTTCAGCTGTATTTATTTCTTTCTTTTCATATGAACTCAAATCAATGTTTTTTTTTTTCCCTTTTTGGTGCCTGTTTTGATGTGTGTTTACTGTAACAGCTGCAGAGCCGTGTTGGCTGCACTCGCCTGCCAGATTAACAGATCGTTTTGTCATTTCCTTGCCAATTAGCCACAGCCAGATTGTTTTGATAACATGAAGCGATCTCACGCTTATTTGATTTATCCCTATTTCTCCTGCCTCCGTTCTGTAATCCACAAGCTAGGTGGCCAAGAACAGGGAGATGCAAAAGATAGTAAAGACTAGAGAAACGGCTGAGAGCTGAACGACTGCTGAAATTTGCTCCAAAAGCCGAGGCTGAATTAATGAAGCAAAAAAAAGAAAAGAAAAAAAAGCCAAAACTAAGTAAACACTAGCTAAAGCCTAAATGCAGCAACAGATGACCTAAAAGTATCAAAAGGTTAGCTAGAAGCTAAAAGTAGTACATTGCTATCTAAAAGCAGATAAATATTAGCTAAAAGGAAAAAAAAGTAGCAAAATGTTACATAAGAGTAGCATAACAGTAGCAAAAAGCTAAAGTATCACAAAGCTAACTAAAAGTATCAAAAGGCTAGCTAGAAGCTAAAAGTTAGAAATTGCTATCTGAAGGCAGATGAAGATTAGCTAAAAGCAAAAAGGAAGCCAAATGCTACATAAGAGTAGCAGAACACTAGCAAAAAGCTAGAAGTATTAAAAGGCTAACTGAAAGCTGGCACAGTTGGTAAATCCTAGTTAAAAGTATCAAAAGATTAGCTAGGAGGTAAAAGTAACAAAAGGCTAGCTAAAAGCTAAAAGTAGCAGAACACTATTGAAAAATTAGCGAGTATGCTGAAGCAGATTTCATAGACAACACTTTCAAAACAGAGATCTTAATATATTTAAATGGAGAAATAAAATACAAAGATTAATATATTTAAAAGTATAAAGGTTATTGAAACTACAAGTCATGACATCCATCTCCTGGATTAGCTGAATGTTTTAATATATGAATAGTTAAATAAATAATAACACAAAGAGGTAGATAGATTGCAAAAGAATGTACAAGAAAGTTCAAAACAGGAAACCAGCAGCATTCAATGAAGAAAGGATGATTAATTTTTTTTAAAAAAGATCAAAATTCCTGCGGCTGGGAGACTTGTTGCCGACTTAACCCTAATTAGTGGGTGTGTGTTTGTTTGTTTACAAAACCCGGGCCAGAGGTATCTGTGGCTTGTGTGTTTTTTTTTTTTCTTTTTTTGAAGGAACTATAATCAGTGGTAAAAGAAGCTCGGATTACCGAGCGTAACCCAGAGGTCTCCGCGCTGATCCCAGCATGCCGGCGTGCTTTGGCTGGCGCTAAAACTAAAAAGATCAAAACGAATCAGAACTCACTTACAGCCCTTTCACACAAAAGGAGAGTAGCCTGAAAACACGAGGAGGGACATCACGTCGCAGGTGTGGGGTTTTTCAGACACTTTGGGCTGGGCGAATGTTGCGCGTTTTAATGGTGTGGAACAATGTGAGAAAATGCCCTCGCGGAGCAACGGCAAGGTGGAACGCACAACATTTGTTTGTATGTCCATCTTTCTGTTGCAGCTTTATTTACTTTCAGGCCTGACTCACATTGTTTATCATCTGTTCCTGCGTTTACCTCCTTTTCTTTGCTGTTAATTAAAGACAGAGCGTTTCCTCAAAGAGATGCACATCTCACACTTACCTATCATGCCGGGGTTTTAAACTGAAATCCTCCTGAGATGAGAGGGGGCAGAGTCACAGCTGTTTTGGTTGGACCTTGTAAATTAAATTACGCAGAATCTCACGTGACGCTGTGAGATCTTGTGAGATGCGTTTGCGCACAAAGAATGTCATGGTGTGTGTGAGGGGTGACTATCAGCTACTGGCACACCCAATTTTAGCTCAATATCTAAAACTGACTGAGTTATAGTCATTTTTTTTTGTATTCCATAGGGTCCCTTAGCTGTGGCGGCCATCTTGAATGTGATCAGTCATTTTCATTGGTTATTAGGTCTACAACAAAGCAAGAACTCTCTGCGCTGCTTCCATTTTTTTACTCTTCCATCTAAACTGATTAAACCTTGGCTCATCGACGCTCATTTCCCTCCGGTTTCCGGCTGCCGAGCGGTCGGACGTTTCGCAGGACGGCTGAACACGACGACGGGCCGCGTTAGGAGTCGCGTTCGTGGCGCGCGTTATCCCCCGTAATCACTGTTATTTTAACAAGGTTTCATTTGTATTTATTAAAGCGCGCCCGATTGTCAGAATGCAAGATTTAATCAGCTAGATGGCCCTACATTTCCAATTAAATTGAACATAATTGAACAATTCTCCTTTTTAATGACACCGCTCTAATAAGAACTGACCCATATAACAATAACTCAAGTGTGCTTTGTTCCATTATTAGCTTAGTGTCCCTGGAGTTCACTGGGCAATAACTGTGTACAAGTATAGGTACGGTGTGTGTGACTACAGGAGGTTGAATGGTCTGTGTAAGAGGATGTATTGTCATAATGTTGTGGAACGGCGCCGAGCCCAGGTGCATTGAACCTGGCAGGCGAACGGTGAGATCCGCGCCGAAGTGTTTAATTAAACGTAGATTGAACAGAATGCAGAACAGACAGAAGCCAAAGCTGAAAAGCCAGATAACTGTGATTGTAAACCCTCTAAGCAGACAAAACTGATCAGGACAAGGCATTAACAACCAACTGGCAGGGAACAAAGAGGGAGCCAGGCAGGATATACACGGGGACAACTAATGATGAAGGAGCAACAGCTGAGAGGCAATTAGCAAACAGCCAGAAGGTGTGACCAACGGAGCAGGCTTTACCGCGGTAATACAGGAGGTGAAGCTAACAGGAAGCAAAACATGGAGACTAAGAGTGATCGCACACGAAAACACATGTCAAGAGTTTATACTATTTACTGGTAGAAACTGCAGCGGGCTGAAATCTGCTGAGGAACAAACACTGAGACTAAAAGCTAAAAGTAGCATAAGAAGACAAAAACAGAGCAAGTAAGGTGAAGCAGATTTTTAAGCGAAACAATGTATTACTATAGGAAAAATACTTGTAAATAAAGTTAAATATTTTGTAGTATGAAGTATAAAAGTTATTTCAGCCATCACCTGGACGTGCTGAATGTTTGGATATATGAATGGTTGAAATAGCACAAAGTATGCAGAAAGACAACAGGAAAACAACACTGTGAGTGTTGAATCGGCTTTAACTCAGTCAATTTGACATTTATTCAGCTAAAATCTGGTGTGGTTATAGCTGAGAGTCATCTCCATCCCAGATTGTGAGCTCTGTCATGCGAAGAGGTGGGTGATATTCATTCCTTCAAGAAATGCTACTTCTATTATCAATCAGTTTGTCACAGCGTCTTTAACTTGGGAGGATTCTTCTCCTTTGAAATCGCAGTTTCACAGGTTTTACAGTACAGTCATACCTGTGTGTGTGTGTGTGTGTTTCTGTGAATGTAACTCCTGTGTCAGTATACAACCACTGCACTGAGTTGACCTAACATGCTCCTGTGTAGAAAATGGTGGTGGTGGTGGGGGGTTGACATGATGACCCGTCCTGTTTTCACTGACCCTGTCCTCTCTTCCTTTCCAGAGACACAATGGGGACATTTTAACAATGGCGTCGGTCAAACACCTGAGTCATCGGCGCTTTGTGGTGTCTTTCCAGCTCGATAGTGTCCAGCGCTCTGATCAGGACCTCTACCGCTGCGTCACGCAGTCCCCCCGGGGCTCGGGGGTCTCCAACTTTGCTGAGCTCGTCGTGAAAGGTAAACGCTCTCTTTCCTTCATCTTACTGTTTGCTTCCGGTTGTGCTTAGTCTCCCTGGAGGCATGTTATATATATATTTTATTTTTTTGTATCTTTTTGCTGTTCTCCCTTGTTCAAAAGCGACAAACAAAACAGACTTGTGTTGTCTCTGCATGATTGTGTAAGTCTTCAAACCTCCTTATCTGGACGTATTTACACAAAATTCGTTACTCATTTTGTTTTTTCCGGCATGAAAGCTTCCAGGAGTTGAAGTTGTCAAGCACGCTGCCATCTTTAGCTCCTCAGCTTCCTGTCAAAAAGGCGCTCACTTGACTTGGACCGCTGCATCCGCCGTCATATCACGAACCACAGATGGTGACCTCACTCTCATTACTCACCACAGCCCAACAGCCTGACTCCACTCTGACAGCATAGTAATGACATGGCAGTGGTTTGATGGCATAACAGACTCCAGCCCTCAGCTAAGTGAGGATGAGAACAGGAAATGAGGACGCGACATATTCTCTGTGTTCTCGTCCTCTGCTGCTGGCTCCTATTGATGCTGATGCAAATGTAGGGGAAGGAGGGGGGGAAAGAAGAGGTTTCAGCTCTCTTGCTGTTTAACATTTTATTGGTACATCAGTTGGTGGCTTTGGCACAGACTGAAGAATTTCAACGAGTGGGTGTTTTGGGGTTTATTTAAGTTTTGATAGATATTCAGTTTATTTTATGCCATGGTTTGTTTTGTTATGGAATACAGTAACTGAAATAAAGTGAGCTGCCCACAACACTAAGCCATATTTAGGTGTAATTACTAATTATGGTATTTCAACAAGCTAAACGTATCTCCTTTATAAACCAGATTATGGCTCTTTCCTTTTTTTTCTTATACCAAATAACATGAAAGAGTTGAACTTTTACCAAATATCGGACAATTACCATAGGTGTGGAGGGAAAAGAGCTGAAATATCAAGAAAAGGCAAGAATTGCACAGGAGGAGTTCTGAGATTGAATTAAACACACAAAGTAAGTCAGACTTTAATATCACTAAAAAGAAAGCTGTAGTCCAAACATTACTGAGCAAGAAAATGAAAGCAGACAGACCTCTGTGTTAAGGAGCCTGCCAGGGGCCAAAATAAAATTAGAGGCCATAACAATTGGTTCCCTCAGTTTAATAAACTGTACAGATTTAAGAACATTGACGTCTACATGCAACAGGTGTAGTGTTTAGCTTTGTTTTAAGTCTGGAGCTGAGCGGGTCGTTCTAAATGGGGAAACAGAGTAAACACGACAATAAAAGTAAAACAAGGAGTTTAGGGACTTCCTACATGTTGCAGCATCCATTATTCAAGGACAGCAGTAGGATTGTCTGTGGTGTCTCCAAAATCACATCAAACTATTATGAATCTGACATTTATGTCACTCCAACAGTTAAATTAGAAGTGTGCACATTTTGTCACAGTCAACAAGCTAGAAGAAGGCAGCGGTGATAGACTGTAACATCAGAACAAAGAAGCAGGAGAAGATGGAGGAATACAAAGGGTTGAAAGATGAATTATAACTTGTGGGAACTTGAGGCCTCAGTGGTACCAGTGGTCATCAGAGCACTCGGTGCTGTGACCCCCAAACTGGAAGAGTAGCTCCAACAGATCCCAGAAACGACCTCAGAGATCTCTGTCCAGAAGAGCGCAGTCCTAGGAACAACTAAGATACTGAAGAGAACCCTCAAGCTCCCTGGCCTCTGGGAGAGGACCCGAGCTTGACGTGAAAAGTGGAACTGCCAAATCGGAAAAAGTTTATATATATATATATATATATATATTTAATATTGTATATACACAATGGCTCAATATCAGCATAACCAGGTGGCAGAATGCAATGGTTAGCATTGTGCTCAAAGTTTAACATATTTTTTGTTTGTTTTACTTGTTTGTACATCCACAGCTGTACGTTGCGGCACGAGCCAAATTCCTTTCTCAAAACTTTTACTAAACCCTCCTAAATGTCATCAGACACCAAACCATGAGTGAATGAGCTGAAACATAATGTCCTCACCGTCGCTGTGGGAATGTGTGTCAGTTATGACCCTAAACACCCGTGTGAAGAATATAATGCAGTGAAATGCAACCTGCCTGTTACTGTTGTCTTCTCTGACTATGGGTGTTAAAAATAGGCTCTGGAGACAATATCCGTAAAATTATATTCTGCCCACTTGTTTGTGGATTTTAGGCAGTTGTATAATTTTGTACGTGCATATAAAACTCAATAATACAACTTAATAATATGAGCATATTTAAATGTAAACATAAGTATCGCATGCATGCCTGGGTACTATGGCACCCTCTGCACCCCTCTTTCTCACAGCTTTGGTGAAAAGTCAACGTAGTGGCATTGTGTTTGCTGCTTCCCCTGCTGTTTCCGAGTCAGGAGAGCGTTTTCTCAGGCAAAGCCCGACATGTGGACGTAATGACCAGCTGTAAGTTATGTTCAGGTCAACAGGCTGTAACTCCGGCTTCTTAATAGACTTTACAAGAACCTAATAAATACCTTTCTCCTCCGCTGCACCGCTAAGAAGGGCCTCATCATTCTCCTAATGAGTTTGGTCTAATTCTTCTAGCGACGCAGAAAACGTGCGGAAATCTCACTGAAACTCTTCTAATGACTCGTCGTAAAAAAATAAGTTGATTTTTCACTATTTTTTCAAATAAAGATGAGTCATTGAAGAAATGTTGCATTCATATCTTCCTAAAGTAGAAATCTGATTGCAGATAACTATGGAAACATAGCCAAATAATGTAATGATTCTTCATCAAAAAAACTGGAAGAAATTTTAAAGGATGTGAATTCAGCCATCAACTTTCTTCTCTAAAGCCCAGTAGTGATTTGAGATTTACTTTAGCGAAAATTGGAGCTGGCAAAAGTCCGACATTCTGATGGATAAACTGGATAAGAAGTGTAAAGAAAACCAAGATCAAAAGAAATGTTTTTTGCAGTTTTTGTGCTAATTTTATCTCCGCCATAACACACTGTTCCTCACTGAGTCGCATGTTTTGATATCTTCCTTTTAATGGGTTTTTCTTAAGCTGCAGGAGCAGATTTGAATCAAAGTTTTGTGACAGAAACCAACGAATAACAAGCAAACAGTGATAAGGGTGCTTATGCATCTGCAACCTTAATAAGAGAGAGAGAGAGAGAAAAAAAAGCTATTTACTGCAGCTTGAATCTTACAAACTGTGGGGTGAAAACTGAGTGAGTTGTTTAAACTTTAATCCCACAGGCTGCTTCCTCGTGGCTTGACGTTGCCCTTTTAGCAAGGAGGCAGCCAACCTAAAGATGAGCCGCTGCAGGCCAGGGGAGCCAGAACAGAGCAGAGGTTGGGTTCAGCTAATGTTTAAAGCACACAGAGCAAAAAAAAAAAAAAACATAAAAAAAGCAGCAGAGGCAGCTCTGCAGGAATGAAAGATTAGTCACGGCCGCAAATCTTCCTCTGATCTTTTCTCATGCTTTGTCTTCGTTCCTTTTCTTTCCCCCCCATTCCTCAATTTCACGCTATAATTGATCTGCCTGTAAGTGACATTTGACCGTCGGGCTCCTGAATGAATTCGCGGTTTGAAAACCTCGCCCGACAGTGATGCAGGGGCCCGCTGTTTCAGCGTGGCGATCCGGCGAGGGGGGACAGGTAGAGGGAGAGCACGGGCGGCGCTTAATCACGCACTTACGGAGTTGTCACATTCACTGCGTTTGATGCACAGCTGTTCTCTTCAGTCACCTCTTTGCTAGCGTATGTGCCAGGGCTCAGAATCCTGCGCTTAGAGGTATGACTAATCAGCTGTGTGAACACATTTTGACCTGCTCACATCCTGGAGTCTCTAGAAACTCATTTAATTTAACTAAAAGGGTTCTGATTAGTTTAACGAATGGAGTTTTACCTCTCAAGAACGTCCAGCACTAAATGCTTTTAATGACTAACGGCCTAAAAGAAAAGGGTGCATATGATGTGAAAATGTGTTAAGCTCTTGGACGTATGTGTTGTGAACGGCTCTCGGCTGCCGCCACTCCACACTTCAGCTTCGTAAAAGTGACGTTACGATCGTTGCAAACCAGGGCTGCTTCTTTCTCTCCGGCAGTACCTCCGTCCCCCATCGCGCCGCCTCAGCTGCTGCGCGCCGGCTCCACCTACCTGATCATCCAGCTCAACACCAACTCCATCCTGGGAGACGGCCCCATCATCCGGAAGGAGATCGAGTACCGAGCCAGCCAGTCCCCGTGGTCGGAGGTGCACGGCGTCAACATGGTCACCTATAAGCTGTGGCACCTGGACCCGGACACCGAGTACCACATCAGCGTGCTGCTGACTCGGCCCGGAGAAGGAGGGACCGGGCCTCCCGGACCTCCTCTTGTGAGCAGAACCAAGTGTGCAGGTGAGGTTCCACAGCATCGGTCACTCTCCACCAGTTCTTTTTCTATAATTTGTGCCTTTTTTTTTTTAAAAAAAAAAAAACAATTTTAAAGCCGTAGACCTGAACATCTGAGGATTCAGGTGGTGATTCAAGTATTTTTTTTTTTTTTTTTGCAAATCAACATGGGCAGTGGCTGCTTCTGTCTTCCCAAGTTCAAAACATAACCTTCTCCCAGCTTTCATTTATATTGCATGAGGTTTGTTTTAAAGGCACCTGCCGGGGATTTCCTTGTAAGCAAACAAAAGTTATGTCTACATTCAGTGGAACTTACCAAAGTGCACTTCTTGTATCCTTGGTTCGTTGTTCTTCAGAACTCAAAAAAAAAAAAAAAACCTACAGGAAACTTCAGTATGAATAATACATCGATTATCGTCTGCCTCATCAGTATTTCACTCTGAATCTTGCAGGGTTCATGGGAGAACCATTGTTTTCTTTTTGGGGGTTTTATCAGGTGCTGGTCTTGGGGAAGAAAAAGGAACTAGTATTATTATAAACTGGGCAATGGTATTTTTTAAAAAAAAACAAAAACAAGGACTCATTCGAGACAAAGTGGCAGGGAAAATCAAAAAGAAGGAGCTGCTCAGGTGCTGCAGATGGAGTGAGAATAAGATGATTCTCATTTACCAACAGAGCTGCTCAGTAAATTTAATTGTCCAGGCCCGTGCCTATAAATATGTCTCATAAATGTGACTCCTTTGCATGTAATTAGGACATTCTAATAAAGATCCTCAGCTCAATGTACCGCTGCCCCGCGGCCTCACGCTCTAACTTATGTAACATAATGAGACTCTTTCATTATGAAGCCAAATCTGTCTCGATAATCTGCTGAAAATTCAATCAGAGAGGAGCCGATAGACAAACTCTGACTCAGTCACCGTGTGGACTTATCTCATAAGAAAAGCCACATTTGTTATCACGGATGTTCTCTGAACTCCAGAGCTGTGGGAAAGCGAGACTTTTAATTGCTGCTTGCATGGTATTATTGGTTTGAGGGTTATTTAAAAGATAACAGATGGCTGATTGCAGGAGCTAGCCCGGAGCCCGAGTCGTCGGTGGGTGCGTACTTCAGAAGATGGAAATTTGCGAGTTGAACGAACAGACTCGAGACTGGGAAGTTTCGTCTCGATTTGTCGTCGGGAAACTCGAGCGGTCCGTGCAGCGGTAACAACCGGCAGAAAAGTCGACAAGTTTTAACCCACAGCAGCTCTAACGCGATTATTAGAATATTTCCAGCCGGGGTTCTGGTGTTTCAGTGTCGAAAGGTTAGCTTCCTGTGTGAAAGCACGGCCCACCTGCTGCAGCATTTTCAGGAAAACTGGATATAACGGGTGTAGAAAATAAAAAAATTATTCAGAAATCTGTGAAAATGTTTTTTTTAAATGAAAAGAAAGTTAAGTTTGTTGAAATTAGCAAACACCATCTGTCCACTTATTGTTGATCGGACTGGTTAACATTCACCGGTGATGAGAAGTAGATCAGTGTTCTATAAACTGAAGACCTTATTTGGAATAAGACTTCGTCATGTAAACAACATTTTAATCATGTTAACTAGAGGGGGTAACTGTACATTTACTCATACCTTTTCTGGAGTTTATGGAACTTTCTGTTAGACACATGGTTCGTGGGTTACTCTTTACAGTTCAGGTTGAATAAAAAAAACAGCGAGTATGACTTTTTTATTGTATTGTAAATTTACAAGTTGACAAATCCTACCTTGCTGTTCATGACCTGCTGCCTTAGATCCTCCCCACTAACAACGATGGTTTGTTGTTTTTTTGTCTCTGCTTCTGTGAGACTTATTGTATGTAAGAAAAACCAAACAACAAAAAAAGTACAATTTGGCATTTGTTTCTTTTTCTTGTTGTACGGACCCTCAAACCGAGGTATGTACCAAAGCGTGACTTAGGCGTGCCACTGCACCCCTAACAGTGAAGCTATAAAAACATCAAACCTTTTTATCTTGGTGACATGTTATGCTGACATGTACAATGTATTTCTACATTGCAATATGATGTCTCGCTAAAAGTTCCCAACTTTTTGGAAAGCACACTACTTGTTTTCGGTGCGTGTCTGAATCTCCAGAGGCAAAAAAAAGCTGCAAGAAAAGAGGAAAACAAAGAGGTACAACAAAGAGTTTGATGGAAGAACAATATTGCAATTTAGGGATTATAGACCCAACAAAGGCTTTAAATGGGAGCAAATATTACTGTAGCAAAGCAGGATGTCATGTGGGCATGAATGCTTTTTTTTTTTTTCCATTTATACAAAATGGTGTGAACAAAACTACAGAAGCGTAATAATCTTAGCTTGGCCCAAAGTCTCCCTAAACAGTTTTAGCTTGTTTGCTTCCAATTGCCTCTCAGTTATTACCCATCTTAGTACACGTTTAATTAGTTACAGAACCCAGATTAAGTAAGATAGACATAAAACAAACAGTAATTGCTTCGTTGTGGTTTTCAGGGCATACAGTAATCGTAAGCGTGAGTAAAATCGGCTGCTTCCTCGCTGTTTCCCAAAACCTCTGCATCTCACGTCCCCGCTGATCAACGACAGCAAAGTGTTTAAAAATCTCTCATTTCCAAAACCCTCCAGTTATCTTACTGTAAGGTTGGGCAAATGCAGCAGAAAAAGTCAATTTTTAAAAAAATATTCAGAGTAATGTAGACCAGGTTGTAATATAAACATGGTCAGTAATAACCTGCCGTGTCTGTTCGAGCTCATCCGGTTTGGAAACAGCTCCCCTGAATTTATTTCTGTTCAACAAACCGTCAATTTTACTAGAATTCACAAAGTTTCAGGAAATTTAACCTCGCCAGAGGTTGAATTAAAAAAGTCAAATTAATTAAGAAATGGTTTTCATCTCGACTGTCATCCCAGTTAACTATTTGCAGATTTATTTTTTCATCTTTAAATTTTGTTGAACATTTTGTGCTTTTGCTCACATTTGTGTAACTTTCTCCGTTCAAACCCCCCCAAGGAGAATAACGGTATACATCACAGCTACGTTCCTGCTAATTTTCCACTATATGTGCAGCACAGAGCATGAAAAATACTTCATACACGGAGAAGATGCTGGCAGTCGTTAGCCCCGCCTGAATCTGCATTGTGTACATGGTACGGTCACAGGTGCGCGGAAAGGGAGGCTTCTGTTACCCCGAGGCAGACGGCAAGATTCGCGTTTTCCCTGGTCATCGCTCTTCTCCCGACCCAACGGTGTCTTCCTGCCACACACCATCCCTCACACATGTTCCGAGCCCGCTCCTCTCCGGGCCTCCTCTCCAATGACATATTAAAGCTCCTCTCCTCTCCCAACAGCCAAAGACACACCTCATTCATCAGTCTCAGTGAGTGAGCTCACAGCGCTCCGACCTCGCCTGAACACCCGCTCCCAACAGAGGACCATCAGATAAATTCACAATAAAATAAAAACAAAAAATATATATATAATAACAGAAGGCACTGAGAGGGAGAGGAAGAGGAGGGACTGTGTGGGTATGAGGAACTAAAACAGGTACGGGCTGTTTGGATGACAACCTTGAGCAAAAATTCCACATTTTTACGGCATTTAAACAAAAATCTAAAAACATATCACCGGATTCATTTGCTTCTATTTACTACTGTTACTTGAATATCATCACACATTGCTACAATTATAGTATTTTTGTTGAACATCAGCTTAACCCATTGCAATATAACTCTGATAATATAGTAGAATATTTAAACTGTGACACACAAATACACATCAAAAAACAAACAAGGCTGAAATTTTAATTAAAACACAAGTATTGAGATTAAATGTAAAGTCTAAAACTCCAGAAAGCCAGCTGGTAATTTGTTTTTAAACAAATGTACGTCAAGATGAAGGAGCTCAAGAAAAATATAGGATAAACAGCTAATAAATGGAATTATTGTTTGAATAAGTGTAATTATTGCAGGAAATATTAGTTGTCTTCTGTTGCTCTGCTCTTTGTGAAGCAGCGTTGGGAGCGTGATAGTCTGATGTTAGCGAGGTAATTAGTGGAGCTCTTAGCCTGCGGCGGGCTGATTGTTGTACCAGTGCGTACTGTAAGCTGATTCTCATAGCTTGTTGCAAACGGTTGTTTCAGAACAATTTCTCGGTAGCAAAGCCACGACCGTGTGAAACAATTTCCAAAAAGCCGGCTTAGTTTGTTTTCTTATAAGGAGGGAAATCCCCTCTCGGCCGTCAAACACAGCTGATTGACAGCCTGCGGCACCAGATAGGGGAGGAGGAGCGCTCCTTTGTATTTCATACAACTGGAGAAAATCCCACTCTGTCTCTGTCTCCGTCTCTCTCTGGCATCAAACGGCGGAGTGTTTTGAAGGCAGAAAACGGGTTTCGGGTCGATGTAGACTGAAACGGCGGAAGGGAAGTTGAAGCGATCGAGAACAGACAGGAATAGCTTTTACAGTGGCTGCGATCGGGGTTTGTTAAAGTCACCAAACTCAGACTTTACGTGATTCATTTCCATTTCAGCTGCTGTGTTAGCTCGTTCAGCCATGTGTGGGATAAGTAAGATGGCTGTGTTTGCTGAGCGGCTCAACAGCGCATTTAGATGCAGATTAATACAGAGGGTGAAAAGGTGAAACTATTATTTTTTATTTATTGTATGAAAAAATATATAAATATACAGTTTCAACAATATTGGCATTTACAAAATGAATGAAATAAAAGAAACCACTTGANATGTATATATATATATATATATATATATATATATATATATATATATATATATATATATATATGTTTATATTTTTGTATTTTTATAGCTGTAAAGCTGATAGTTAAAATTTTACCATTGGTTCACTTGCATCTGATTGACCTCTGCTTGGCTTGAATATTTTTATTTTTACTGTAAACTTTAAATGACAGTTCATTTAAAAGTTTTTTTTTAAACAAAGCAACTGGACTTTTTTTTTCTTTTTGCTTGCTTATTGAAGTCGTTTCTCGCCGCTCATCCGAGGAGCTGTCTCCATTCAAGCTGAAAAGTGCGGAGTTTCAGGTGCCGAGTTCTGAAACTTCTCACAGGTGAGCAGAAGAGAAGAACAGACTGAAAAATACCGTCATCCCAAATGTGGCTCGACATCCTGAGAAACTCAAAAAGATTTCTCTCCAAACACGATGTTAAGGTGCTTTTCAGACCAAGTAGAACTCTCAGACAGAAGCTGGTTTGCCCTAAGGATAAAACACTCCAGCTCGGCGGGGCGGTGGATGGAGTCCAGCTCAGTAAGGAATGTTTCTACATTTAGGCAAAACTAAACAAGCTTTTCAAAGACACATGGAGAGCCCGCTCTTCAGCCCAAGACTCACCATCATTTTAAAGATAAGGGTCTCATCTGGAGAACCATAATGTTTGTGTTTTGGATAAAGAAGATTGATAGTTTAAGGGGGGGGTGAAGGAAGACATATACTTATGTCAAACTAGAAGAAATGACTTTAAACAGAGGAGAAAATCGGTTTCAGCTTTTCAAAACTTAAAATGGAGCGTTGAATTACTCTACTCAACTCTAGTGTGGGGCCGGCTGGAAAAAAGAGGGAGGGTAGTGGAAGGGCAGTGGTTTGCATGTGAGTTCGGCTCGTCTAAATGGAGCAACTCACTGACGTTTTAAAAGCTTGGAACTCCGCACATCTGAGAAAACTCCATGGATGAAAAGCACGACGTCTTCAGCTAACAAAGAAAAGCGTCCTGGACGACAGAGAAGCCGCACTAACACATGACACATGCTGTGTTAGACACCGGAACAGAAGGCTACAGCAATGTGAACTTCCTCCACCTTGTTTATTTGACCCTTCTTGACCCTCAAGGAGACTTTCACCACCAAGCGAGTCCCGGAGCTCCGCGCTAAAGCACAGAGCAAACCATCTGGTCTGCGCTACCCCCGCTGACCCCACGCTCTGCTGCTAAATCCTGATCATTCCCTTTGCTGCTGACCTGATTAGGTTTACACACACGGATCTAGATGATGGGGCGATGTTGAAGAGGTGATAATTATCCAGTGAACAGAATGGATATTTGAAGAAGTGGCTTTCCTGTCCAGAAGCAGTGTCTTGCCACCGTGACTAATCCCACTCCTCCATAGTCATGCCGAATGTTTCCCTCTGTCCCAAATATATTGGACAGCCAGGTTCTCACACACACACACACACACACAGATGCATATCCGTAGAGTCGAGCTGTCCTGGTGTGGGAGGCTGTAAAACTAATGGCCGTGAATGTGAACACGATCTCCACCTGGCTCTGATGGCCATCCAGGTGTGCTTGATGAGCCATTGCTGTGATTATCAGCACGCTGCATTAGCACAGCTTGAAGCCCCTCAAGTAAATCGCCAAGGAGAGGCAAGCTTTTGTACTGCAGGTGGTCCCCAAACTATGTTAATGGGCTTCCACCTGCTGCTGGGTCACTGAACCCCTCTGGAAAGCCCCTGCCGATAATCCTCTCGGTCTGTTAAAAGGAGACAGCGCCGGAGCCTGGTTAAAACTGGGCACATGGGCACATGGGCAGCAAGGGCGTTCTGCACGTCCTGGCAGGTCATTTATTATTTCATCCTTTCCGAGCCAGACTTCCATATGTTTCTGGTGTTTGTGTTTTTGGTGTGGTTGCTGACAGGCGCTGAAGCTGCATCTAATCAGTCAGTGAGTAAAGGCCAAATCAGATCACCATTAAACCAGAATTAGGGCTTCTTAAACAGTTTACTGTGGGCTTCATGTTGGCATATTTTTCTTAAAAGAATTATGCCACTCCTCTGCCAGTAAAAAAAAAAAAACACTGTTCTTTATGTTTTTACCAAATTGTTAACCTTGCGGTCACTCATTGCTGGAGGAACCTTTGTCATGGTCGCCATTAATCGACCAAATTAATACAAACATCAGTACAGAAAAAAAAAAAAACACGTTTTCCACATTAATGTTCTACCTAACTGGTTGTCACGTCCCCCACCCCTAAAAACCAATTAAAAAAAATATGTACATTATCACAGTGAAGATAAACAGTTTTTTCTGTTTTTATCTAGCATCTTGTGACAGCTAGGTGTGTTTCAGCTATGTTGTCTTTATTTTGTCCTCCTCTGTAAGTCTGCTGCTGCTAACTACAAGTTTCTGGAAAACAGCATTCTTTGCTGCTGCTTGGTTGCACTCACCATTTTTCTTAGTGTGTGTGTGTGTGTGTGTGTGTGTGTGTGTGTGAGACTTCCTAAGCGAGGTGCACCGTTATCTATCAAAAAATTTAGATCTTCCACTTATATCAAAACGTCAGCCAAGACGATTTAAACCAAAATACATGTTTACTTTGTTTTATTGTTGAGTTTAAAGTTTTATATCAATTCTCTGCCCCAGTCACCACGAGGCAGAGGCTTCAGCCCCGGAGGTCTTAAAGGCAGTTTATGTTCGGATGTCAGATCTTTATGTAGCCAGCAGTAAAGCAACACACTGTACTTGGTAAACTATCCCCCAGCTTTCATGTAGCCAAACACTCACCTCCTCAAGATTGATTATTTCAGTGATGCAGATCAAAACACCTGTTACTGCTGCGTTTACAACGTTTTTAGCCTTGCTTAAACATAATTCTCATGTGGCGTACGTATGTAAAGTAAAATGATATCAAGTTTGCTCATCTTGCTGACACAACTCCCAGGGTTTTGCCTGCAGCTGTTTCCAGCTGCCAGTTTGGGCATATGTTCACTTCAACGGCTGTAAAAGCATTCTCTCCATTAGCATTACCTCTTTTTTTTGCTGTGTTAGCAGAATTTCAGTTAAAGTGACTGTTGTTTTAGTATTTGTTAGCTGCCCACGTACTAATAGAGCTAAAGTGACTACTGTAGGATGTAATTTGGCCATTTTCTGGAAGCAATGCTTAGTTTAATATGACATTTTTACAGTGGCTAGGTGTAATTTTAATCTATGCAGAAATTATTGCATTGTTTTTTTAGGACTTATTGCATAAGGAAGCAATTTCTCACCTCATCAATCATCAAACATGTTTGATTATATTAGGATTTAGTGATTGCGTGGGGGTTGAACAGTGATGTAGTTGGTTAGTATTGTTGCCTTGCAGCAAGATTGTCTTGAGTTTGACTTTAGGCTGGGACCTTCTGACATTGAGTTTACATTTACTCCTCATGCATGCATAGATTTGTTTCTTTCTTGGAGCTCCAGTTTCCTCCCACACTCTAAATCGTCCTCAGGGTGAATGGTTGTCTGTTTTGTTTGACTTTATGTGGCTCTTTGATGGACTAGCAACCTGTCCTCTCGCCCAATGACCGCTGGACATCAGTACCTGAGACCCTGCAGAGGATCAGGCTGATTGAGCTATAGAAATGGAGACATGTTCCACCCCACTTTTACATCTTTATGCCAGCCTTTAAGCATTAAACAGTGTTATTTGGCCTTCTGTTGGGTTAGAAAATGGTCCCACCATCGGATAACCCAACATTTATAACCACCACTCAAAAGTAACTCTTACAGTAATAGGTGTACCAGAATGATACAAGAATAAGAGCATTCCTAGATGGCCTAGAAGCCAGCCACATCTTTTAAAGTTTGATTGCTGAGCGTCGTTACCACATGTTGCACAGGTATAAGAGCCCACACCAGGTCTCTCATGTAGGCCTTAGGCCACATTAGGGCAGCTGCAGGACTTTCGCCACAGGCTGCTATAGAGCAAGTGCCTGTGGAATACAGACAAATAAGACGAGGCAAAAGGGAAGGAGTTGGCACAAATGTCCACTTTGAGAAAGCCCATAATGAGCACATTGTGGCTTCTTTGGTGGTGCTTCATCAACTCAGCAGTTAAATGCCTCTCTTTATTTAGCTCTCAAACTGTGCAGACTATCAACTGCACCATTAAGACAATGAACAATGGTACATTTACATCTCTCACTGGGTGCGGCGCGGTCTCTTACTTTGTGATTACCGAGCCCACTCATTCATCCACCGTCACATTAGTCCGGATGAGGTTCAGATCAATGTGCCGCTCATATTTTCATCTGGTGCGAGATGCCTGACAGCAAATTAAAAGAGAAGGCTGATGAGTGCCAAGGCCCTTAGTGTAGATTGAAAGTGTCATAAAATTTCAAGAGCTCTACCACAGCCAATGGGGAAAAAGTGGATGGGGAAATTATAATAATACCGAGACAGAGGAATAAAAGAGAGTTAAACAACTGTTTTACACAAGAAAGTTCACGTGTGGCGTTGAAAGCACAGCCTGCTTTAAAAATTTATTCCCTGTGATATTTCTAGTCGTAAGGTATTGGGCTCCTCTCAGTGATGCATTAGCTGCTTTATTTAAATTCCCTGCGCTAATCTGTGCTGCAGTGAGAACTGTGGCCAGCGACTTTAAACTTCACCGATGTCTACCTGCGCTCCTTATCTCTGCTGTCATATCCTGCACCCCGCCGCCATTACTCACAACAACCTGTAAAACAAATAAAGTCATATACTGGATTATGTGGCAAGTTGCTTGACAGAAAGGCGTTGACTTGGTTAATAATGGCCGCAGTTAAATGCCTGCATTGATAAGGAGGATGTCCTTGGCTTAACTTTGCCTCTCCTCAGCCTCGGACGTCCTCCTGAACACTGGCCGCTCTGTGCCCTTCGCAAATAAGAGGCGCTCTGTGTCTCTCAGTGAGGTTTGGGGGGAGCGGGTGGGGTGGGGTATCAAAGACAGAGCTGTTCGTTTATGGAAAAAAAAGCGCGGATTAACTCGTCGGTGACCAGAATTAACTTGGCGTCTTCTAAAAATACGCGCCAGGTCATCGCTTCTGACCCGGCAGTAAAAGTGACCAGTGGAGGCGAACGTCCTTGTGTAGCACTGGCAGTTTGGTGTCGACGAGGGTGGGGGGGATTAAACCTCAGGGTGGAGAGTTATAACTACTGGAGAGTGAAGTCGCGCAGCGGCGCAGAGGAGGGAACTGGTGGGAGAACGACACTAACTCAGCCTGTCCTATTAATTAGTGCAATTGGCATGAGTTCCTGCTCTGCCATCGGGGATGTGGGTGTGTGCTGCGCTGGCAGCAAACTGACCTCTGTGAAAGAGAGGAACAGCTACGAAAACTGCCAGCGTAGTACTGGAATAAAAGTACACCATCATTTGCAAGCTGTTCTGTCGAAAATCTGTCATTTGTTTCAGCCTCGGACTTTTGTTTATTGGAGTTTCGTCGCCGCTTCTCTGTTCTTTTCTTTTCTTTTCTTTTTTTCCTCCCCCTCTGATTCATCATCTTTCAACTCGTTTTCTCTATGTTCCTTCACAGAGCCTATGCGTCCACTGCGAGGCCTCATCGCCACAGATATCCAGTCCAGGCAGCTGGCCCTGCAGTGGGAGAACCTGGCGTTCAACCTGACACGCTGCCACACCTACTCAGTGTCCCTGTGCTACCGCTATACCATGGCGGGAGGGGGCGGCGGCCACAACACCACGGTGCGCGAGTGCCTGGCAGTGGAAAACAATGCCTCCCGCTTCACGCTTCGTGATCTGCCACCGTACCACAGCATCCACGTCCGTCTGTCGCTGGCAAACCCAGAGGGGAAGAAGGAGGGCAGGGAGGTCACCTTTCAGACGGAGGAGGACAGTAAGTTTCAGGTGGAGGTGACGGAGGTGGTAAAAGTGAGAGACGACAAAGGAAAGAGTTTGAAACTTGAGAAAATCTATTTAAAAAGAGTATATTTATCAGTTTTACTCATAATTTTCTTTACTTTTTGAAAAACAAGCCCCTCATAAAGTCCCGCGCAGTACAGATCATTTAAATATTATATCATTGCTGTATATTTTTTCATTTTGTCAACATAACCTCTCAATTCCTATTTATGCATACAAATGAATAATTAAAAAACCAAAAATAAATCAAGCAATTAGACTACAACAGTAAAAATGCTTCAGAATCATTAGAAATTGGAAATCAGGTGACATAAATCTGAGCATATATGTTTAAAATTTAACTCACATGAAAAAGATTCACATCAACATGGACTGAATAATGTGTACTTATACGTAAGATCTTTGCCCAAAAGACGTTGACACAGGTATATTTTTAATGTGAAGTCCCAAAATATTATCTCTAAATGTGTGCAGTTATATTTACACCCAGTATAGTGATGAGTGAACCTTTTCCCATCATCTGTGTTCTTTGTCCTCGTACAATCACAGCTCAGTTATTGAATCTGCTGCTTCAGGTTCACAACTTTCTTCCTTCTCTCCTCACAGCAGATTCTTTTTGAACAAAGCAGCTCATCTGGCCTCCATTTTACTTGGAATCTGTTTTCAAGTTGCACATCTCTTAAGAGTATTATCTTTATGAAACCTTTTAAAAATCTACATATGTTGCTCTAGATTACTTCTATGTAATTTTGATCAGAGTTTTATGCCCCCCCCCCCAAAAAAAAAAAAAAAAAAAAAAAAATTTGGTGAAAACATTCCTACATTTTATTCCTGCTTTTCTGTCTTAATCACATCATTTTAAATCATTATTAGAGCTCTTTTTAAATTTAAATTCAGCCAAAGGACATAGAAAGAGTCGTTCATGCTGCTTCAGTCAGAGGAGACTCTGTGTGAACTTCAGCCTGCAGTCAGCTGACAAAACTCCTCTCACGCTGATTGGTTGACATATAAATTGCCTTCAAGATGCCTCTAACGTGAATTTATCTTCCACTTTAAAAAATAAATAAATAAATAAATCTAAACTTGATTCTCTGAAGGCGTAACATTACTTTTTTATTCTGGTATTGATTCAGGTTATTTGATATCAAGAACACAGAGATGTTTGTGTTGCTCTGTTACATTTTTATCTCAATGAGATGAGACCAGAAATGTTGTTTTCTTCAGTATCAGAACAAACTGAGGCTCCCGGCTTCAGTTTCAGTAAAAACATTTTCACCTTGATGAAGGTGAGACTGTTGAATCAGGCTGCTCTAATTTTCAAACAGTGTACCGCTGCGAATTAAACGCTTTTATACACCACTATAGTGCCTATAAATGCCTCTTATTTAGCTTTTTCCATCCATCCATCCGTCCATCCATTATCTGCCACTTATTCTGGAGTCAGGTCATGGAGGCAGCAGCTTGAGCAGGAAGCCCAGACGTCTCTCTTCACAGCCTCCTCTTCCAGCTCTTCCAGGAGGATTCCAAGGCGTTCCCAGGCCAGCCAACAGATGTAGTCTGTCCAGTGTGTCCTGGCTCTCGTCTGGGGTCTCCTCCCAGTTGGACATGCCCGAACCACCTCAACTGGCTCCTCTCGATGTAGAGGAGCAGTGGCTCTACTCCGAGTCCACTCTTCTCTCATTCGTAAAAAAGACCCCGAAATACTTAAACTCCTCCTCACGAGGCAGCACCTCACTCCCAACCCGGGGAGAGCAGTCCACCCTTTTCCGACTTAGGACCTCGGCCTCGGATTTGGGGGTGCTGATCCTCATTCCAGCCGCTTCACACTCAGCTGCGAACCACTGCAGTTAGAGCTGGAGACAAAGGCACGATGACACCAGCAGGAGCACATCATCTGCACATAGCAGAGACGAAATCCTGAGGTCATCGAACCGGACCCCCTCCATCCCCTGGCTGCACCGAGATATTCTGTCCATTAAAGTTATGAACAGAATCAGTGACAACGGGCAGCCTTGGCGAAGTCCAACTCTCCCCCTGAAGAGGTCCGACTTACAGCCGGCAATGTGAACCATAGTAACGGACCCCCAACCCCATACTTAACCCCCACAGGGTACCCCGAGGAACACGGTCGAATGCCACACAACCCATGAAGACTGGTTGGACAAACTCTGGTGTGTGGTTTGAACAAAATGAAGACAGAAGGTGTTTAATTCTCCATCAAATGAAATCCTGCCTTTTTATTCTCACAGTATGTGTTCAGCTGTTTTCACATCTTCGGAGTGAGATGTGAAAAATGTAGCGTTAAAATTCAATAGTTTAAACCTGGAGAACATCCAGATGTAAGACTTCCTGTCACAAGTGATGTGCTGTGATTTCAAGGAATTTTTGTTTGTTCTGTTTTTGTGAAGACGGATCATTAACAGTCAAAATACACAGTTTCATAACCTCATTACTTTTTGTTCATATTGGGTAAATTTACTGTAAAACTCCTGCCAGCCCCAAGACATCAGAGCAGAGGGGGTGACCATCTGACCGATTTGAGGCTGAGTCAGCAAAACCAAATGGTTTTTTTTTGTTTTGTTTTGGGTTTTTTTCATGTTCAGATTAAAATAACATTACAAAGAGAATACTCTGGTAACCCCAAGATAGGATTTTGTGCTTCTTATCTCTTATTTTTCCCCCCCGCTGCAGCATATCATCTACACGGTGGCTGGAGGCAGAAATCAATTCTGTCGTGAAAAAAAAAAAAAAAATCAAAACAAACAAGATTTTCAGAGAGAGATACAGACACAAAGAAAGGAGATCAACAGAAAATAAGACTACAAAGAGTTTTTTTTTTTTTTTTTTTACAGCCCAGATAAAGATGAATGTACGTGTATAAAAATAGAGAGTATGCAAATAATGAGCACTGTTTTTTTGGTTTTTTTTTTTTATGTAAAAGTCTTACTAAGCAACTTTGTCCTCCAGACTAAGTGAATTCAAAGAGACAGCTCAGCTGTTTGGCTCTTTCTTTAGCCTCAGGCCTCAGTCTCACATTGTAGTCTTACTCCACACAGCAGGCCTGCAACTGTGTGCAGCAAAAATGGATCTGACTTGGAAAACTGCGACGAAAACGAGTGAAATGAATCAGGGTTAACGTATCATTTTTCACCTTGTTTCGTGCGTGTGCGTGTTGTACATACAGTGTTGTTTTTTTTTCCCGCCGTGAGCGACCCGTGCGCCGCATCGCGACGATCACTCCCGTGATGTTGACGGGACGAGCTCACCGACGGATCAGCGTTTCAATTTTCCACTAACGAGTGTTTTCTCTGACACTTTCTCCTAGTCCCTGGAGGCATAGCGCCCGAGTCGCTCACCTTCACCCCACTGGATGACATGATCTTCCTGAAGTGGGAGGAGCCTGTCGAACCCAACGGTCTAATCACGCAGTATGAGGTAATCCCACAGAAAACACCTCTGTTAGCTCGGTTCACTTTGGTGAGCAACACATCAGGTTTAAGCTTGACGTTTCATTTTTAACATGATTGATGAAAATGACAATTATTTTAATGTTCTACAGGACTATATTGTTACCTTCTGAAGTTTAAACTTCACCAAAGTGTCCATATTAGCTTAGCTGTGTAATACAAAGCAATAAGGGCTTCTCCTCTGATAGTTAATGTTCTACCTTCTACCTTTGTTTCAGTCTGTTTCAGGCTGAAATATATTGAGCGGCCTTCGACTTTGGGATCCATAAATTCTTATCTTTTGTAGTGGATCTCTGTGGAAAGTTTAGGAACAATTAACATCGTACTTGTTGTAGATAGCTCTTTGGACAAACTCAGTTTGGAAAAATCAAGTTTAACTCGGACCGGATTACCAAGATAATGGCTTTGCTGCCATTTTAAAAGAACTTAAATCGAACACAGTTTATGACGGTTCATTCAGATGTTATTTAAAAAACTGTTGCATTGCCATCGACTTTCATTAGACGGTTGTAACACTTCTGGTGCAGCCTGGGACACTTCTGGCAGGAATATCAGATCATTCTGACAGAGGGGAACAAACAAACAAACAAGTAATTAAAATTGACAGTAATGGGAAGTTCTTAAAAATAGCCGGAACATGATTTTTTTTTTTTTAAAGGTTTGGAGTTGTTTTAAGACATCGGCATTCCACTTTTGTCTTAGCCCTGCTCTGCTTCGTCATTAACCTGTCTGTTTCATCAAAATGAAGTTCTGTTTCTGTAAACTGAGGTCATTCGGAGCGCAGTCTACAACAGGTCAGACTTTTACAAACCCCACTTCTAAAATGTGAATTATCCCTTCAGATTGCTATAGACACACAAGAGTTACGGTAGTTTGCTCGCAAGGTTAGCACAGATAATTACACTAAAACAACATTCAAGGCATTTTTTATCAAGCATTTGCACTCTTTGTGTTTGTTAACAGGAAATCAATTAAAAATCACAAACTGTAGTAAATCAGCAGCGCTCTCATGGAAACGCATTCCACCATGGTGGTATTGAAGGTCCACTAAGTGCACAGAAAGGGAACAATGTTAGCGTTCGCAGCAAAAAACAGTTGAGTAAACCAACGCAGCCATGAGGCGTCTCGTGCCCAGCCAGAGGTCATCTTCTGACTTACTGAATCCCCATGAACTCCGGCCGCGATTCGTAACAAGATTACAGCCAGAGTTCGCTGTTTAATCAACAGCAACGCCACAAAAGGCGAGTTTGTCCGTGAAATTCAAACGGCCACTCTTTTAAAATTATCCTCCGAGTTTCAGTAAAAAACGTGACATTGGAAAGCCCGCGGCTGCCGAATAAAGGGATGTGTTCAACAATTTAGAGGCTTTTGCTCCACAGATAAAGTGTTAATTCTACCTAATCCTGACAAGATAACCCATCTTTAAGCTTAGGTGAGCGGATGAAAAGGAGACATCTGCTAAGTCCCTCTTTATCGGCCCGCTTTCATCGCACTTAAAGCGGAGCCGGTACCGAGTTTCTACCGATCGTGCATTAATGGACATGCAGATATAAATAACCGCCTGTGACGGTGGAGGACAAAAAAAAAAAATCTAAAAGTCTAATATCTTGTAAGGAACGGAGTGATTGCAGTATTTGGGGGTTGCTGCAGTAGCTGCGGCGTGTTGTTGAACAAGTTCTCCTTCTTCAGATACTCAAAACTGAACAGCCAGCAAATTCAGCTCCACTTTACACTTCATACCAGTGCAAGACAATCATCCCAACTACTACAGAAATCTGTTATTTTCAGAAAGTGAAATCGCTTTTTTTTTGTTGTTGTTTTTCTTTTTTAGGTATTTTTGTCTCTTTGTCTGTTTCCTGTGACGTTTTTAGAATTGCTGGTGCAAACTCGATTCAGTACAGTGTGTTCTTAATCACCACAAAAAAAAAAAATCCTCCACTTCCCCTCTTAGTGCATGGCTCGCTGAGCCTATATTCACTAAAATAGCAGCAAAGGTTGGCTCCACTCTCTGACCTTGTGCACAGGACTTGGACATAACATTTCTCGTGTCCCACTGAAATAGACCCTGACACCATTAATCAATAACTCACATGCATTTGTTTTTTGCTGTAGGGCTTTCATTTAGCTGGATAATGATTTTGTATTTACTGTACAGCCTCTGTCTGTGGTAAGCAATAAGAAAGTCTGCCTACCAGTTCCAACATTTGGACTGTTTTCCTTGACCTCCTGTGCAAAGTCGTGTCAAAGTGATGATTGAACAGAATTTCTGGTTTAACAAATAAAGTCGAGTGTGTGTGTGTGTGTGTGTGTGTGTGTGTGTATCTATAACTGTAGATTGGAAGAAAGTCTTTTCATTCCTCCCAGGCCAAACTATTGTCAGTTACCTGGGCCGCATCATGTTGTCCTCCAAGGCGTCCACGCTGCTCTCTGCTTTGTCCTCCATTTTTCCCGAACAGTACGTCTTGGTAGCAGAAACACGGCTGCCTGTCTCCGTAACTAAATGGATCATAATTTTTGTTGTCTTCATAACAAGGAGGCAAGAAAAAAAAAGCATTGTAGTGTTAGTTCAGATGTTTTGAAGTGGGGTTCTGTGGAGAGGTTATGAACAGCTAACATCCTACCTGTTGCAGGTACCTCATTTTAAAAAAAAACAAACAGATTAATTTTGACTCTTACACAGAATTCATTGGTCATTTGCAACAATAGTGGTATCAGCCTGGAACACTTCCAGCAGAAATATCCTGCCAGAATAACCATGGAATATGAAACTGGTGGCATTGTAGATGTTTGAACATTTGCATTTGCAATAACTGCTATAAATCTTTTGATATTTGGAGTTGATTTAAGACGGCAGCAGTCAACTTTGGTCTTAAGCTTCTTAGCAAACTTGCTTGCTAATAAAAAGTAACATTCTTTGAAGAAATGCATACCATCCACTGCTATGCATGCTAAAGTTTGAAATAAAACTCTAGCATTCTTATTACGTTTAGGGGATGGCTCTCAGCTACTACCGCACTAATTTTTAGCGGAATAGCTGCAAAATTGACTGAGTTAGAGCCACGTTTTAGTCTGCTGTAGTGGCCATCTTGAATCAGGTCGACTCCAGTCAGCGTCGATGCGCATCCGATGATTACTTTCTGAGAGTTTCATTCAAATCCGTCTGATGGTCCATGTGATATTTTGCTAACAGACAGAAAGACGCAGACTCTGACGCATTATCATCCGCCTTTTTTTATGGCGGCGGCAGATATATAAGCTCCGTTTCTCCAAACTGAGGTTGTTCAAAGAGCTATCTACAACAAGTACAACCTTATTTATAACCTTTTCACAAAAGCCAACTTCAGAAGATCTGAACTGTCTCTTTAGGGTCTTCTTACGATTCAGCAAAGCCTCACAGTCGGCTGGAGAGATATCTTTAGTGTGCGATGTGAGCGTACACACTTCATATTGACTGTCTGAGAGAGTTCATTCCTTGGAGTTAAGTGGATCTCCTCCATCTCGGCTGTATATACTAATGTACTCACCCTGATTGCGGCGAGGTCACATCATTCAGCTCTTGTCTATTTTAAAGAATACAAGTGGAAATTCTCCAGCAGGTACATTCATAGCAAACAGCCTCTTGAGG
This sequence comes from Kryptolebias marmoratus, assembly GCF_001649575.2. Lineage (NCBI taxonomy): Eukaryota > Metazoa > Chordata > Actinopteri > Cyprinodontiformes > Rivulidae > Kryptolebias > Kryptolebias marmoratus. Next base: position 15,799,810 of record NC_051445.1, read on the forward strand.
AAAAACTGTGAAAGATTTTACTTTTCAAGGATACTCATTTACAGCTTTTTTAGTGTGTGTGTGGTAAAAAGTGCTCGTTTAATTCATAAACACTTAGCAGATATTGACTCAAACACACGAGTATGCTTTTTACCGTGCGGTGTCCAAAGTTGTTGGCCATAATAATTCGGTACTTATGCAGGCGACCGATCACCTCCTGCAATATCTTTTGAAAAAAACCTGAGGTTTCTCATATTCTCATGGCTTAACAGTGTCAGGGTCAGTTATTCAGTTTTTCATGTCAAATTTCAAACTTTTCTACGCTATTTAAAAAACACATTTAATAGGCTGATTTATTTCTAAATTAAGGACATCATGGTGAACTTCTGTAGAGCATTTTGTGGACCAAGCTAATGACTTCACTTGAAATTTGTCAACATCTGCAAACAAATCCAAAATGTGACTGGTTGTTATAGTTACAGCAAAGATCGTTCTTTTGTTGATTTTTTTTTTTGTTCACCTACCAACAGATCAGTTACCAGAGTATTGAGTCGTCTGATCCAGGGATCAACGTCCCGGGACCCAGGAGGACAGTGTCCAAGCTCAGGAACGAGACCTACCACATGTTCTCCAACCTTCACCCCGGAACGACTTACCTGATCTCCGTTCGAGCACGGACAGCCAAGGGCTTTGGCCAGACGGCTCTTACAGAAATCACCACCAACATCTCAGGTAGCCTTTGACAGCTGGTCGTGGCTTCTGCTGTGGCGTAAAAGCTTTCTGTAAAATAAGAAAATGAGAAAATATTGGATATTATTGGAATGAGAGTTTGAGTGTCTAAAGGGCAACAGTGCAAGCCTTAGCTGGATAAATGAATTATTGTTCAGATAACACTTCTTTAAGAGCCATCAATGACCAGCTATTAGCTATTAGCAGGATGTTACTGTTGGGACAAGTTTGTCGAACACTAAAATGCAAAGTTTAATTCACAAATACTGCTTCAAATTATTGTGCAGGGGCTTGGATACGTTATTATTGTCAGCTAAATTAAATTCTAAATTTTAGGTCTTGTTAGACATAAATACAAAATCAGGTGTTGTCTGAATGAATGGCAACAACACAAAGGGATGCAGGTTTAAACATTTCAATTATTTTAGTATGAGTTGCAGGCCTGATTGTATTAATAGAGCTGAAAAAAACAGGTGAATAAGGCTGATGAGATAATGTGCCACAAATACTGGTTTCAGACTGTTTGCTATGAAATCAAGTTTGAGTAAATATAAGAATTGCTGTTAATTCTTTCAATACAGTGGCTTTTTTATATATATAAATTTGAGGTTGTAGAACAGAACTGAGCCATCGATGCAATGAAAAGACGAATAAAAAATGTAAATAAAAGATGGACAAAAGATGTTTTTGGACCAAACAGTTTTCAGGACTCTTTGGTTTATAAGGCCCAGTGTGTTTGCTTTCGCACTGCCAGGTGAACTCTGTGATTGAGCAACACTTGGCGGACAATCAGCACACTTATTCACATGACATTCGCCACCAACAATAATGGAGGACTCCACAGTTGGAGCTGTGTGTTGTGGCTCTCAGGTTCAATCTTTGAAAGAACGTTCCATACATTCAAGGAGAAGGAGTCGTAGGAGTCGTACTACAGATCGGACTAATTTGTGCTGCACACGTTCAAAGAGGAGCATGTCACAGCAGACCGCGGCAACAATTGTTGCTTCCACTTCAGCGACGTGAGTGCAGCTTTAACTGTGCGGACTCTGAAGGCGAAGCAAATCAGTTTGCGTAGCTAACCAGTGGAAGTTTATGTATGGACCATTCACATCCTCTTATGGTACCTGAGAGTCCTTATTGAGCCAAGAAGGTCCCTATCCTGAAGCAAGGGCAAAAAAAAAAAAAGTGCTGATAAATGTAGTTATAGGGACCATATGTGCAGTTCGAAAACCAACAAACTTTCTTGAATGGTTCTAAGGACTGTGAACCGGCCCCCCCCTGTGGTCCTAAAGCACCTATAGAAGCTCTGACTTCACCTTCTGCTCCGTTACCTGCCGTTCTGAAGCCTCGAGTTTACCTCTCCGTGTTTGGGTACCTTAGCGTTTCGCTATTGAGAGAATGATTCTTGAACCCTTTTGGACAAGCGCATCAGTTTTTGTGGATTTATCGTGAAATGACCACGATATAAGGACCACCAGCACACCGAGCAGACAGCATGACTAACCCATGACAACAGGATAACTGTTGATAAATATTTTTGGCAGTTTTTCCATTGAGATTTTTCAGCCCTGTTTAAATCAGTCTTTCTGAGCCAGAAACGCTGTGGAAAGCAGTCCCTGGTGACCCTCAGTGGTATCCATCTGTAAAGCGCCTTCTCATTAGCTTCATGTCTCAGATGTAGTGGGCAACATCCATCTTTTATTCACACTCTGTGTGTACTACACTAAGATTTCAACCACCATGTTCCATAATTAGGATTTGGGGATTTCTCTCTTTTGACCTTAGCATTTCTCCTTCACTAAGGCAAAACTTCTGCTCCCAGAGTATAGGAGCAATTTTTCATCGCTCCTCCAAACTTGTGGCACACTGTTGCCTCACAGTCCTCTAGATATAAATTAACTTATAGGAGGCAGAGAGGCGCCACAGAGGGCACGCTGTCGTGTGTTACGGTATAAAGGAGGATGCAGAACATTGTTGGGAGCAGAATGTCACTTCTAAGAGCCTCCGAGCTTATTAGCAGTGATAGGAATTCAGCCTTTGTGTTGCTGCTTTTCTTTGATGATGCATTTTCACTTGTTAAGGGATGAGATTACACCTCAGAGGAACATGCAGAAGGACCTTTCCTGCTCTTTCTCCCTCACACACACACACACACACACACACACCTGTCTTCTTTTTTTTTTTATTTCCTATCTCTTTACAGGCACGCCCGGTTTGTTTAATTATAGATTAAGTTCACAATTGCAGCTTATTGGCTGTAAATCACAGAGACTCCTGGCACGAATCCAGACCACAGATAGAGTGCAAAAGTCTGTGCAGATCATCCTCCTCCTCCTCCTCCTCCTCCTTCGCCAGCCCACGGTGCCGAGCATTCACTTACACTGAGCATCTCCTAAATCTGCACTGACAGCCAGCAAACACTGAACACCTTCAACAGCCACTACTGTCAGCATCTTTGAACAACACCCACCGCAGAGTACCTGACTGCACACATTTCCTCATCCGCACGCGCGCGCACGCACGCACATTCAGATGAGCGCGTTGCAGTGGTTAATACACTAACATCCCTCAGACAGTCTCCGGACCTGACAGCAGGGATCAAACTGTCTTTTAGTGCCACGGACCTTTTGACGTCAACAAAAGCTTCATCCGGTTCTCTTTAAGGCTTTAATTGATGTCAGCTCGTTTCTGCTGCACTATTAACAAACGACGTCTTAATATGATAATTACCTGTGCTCCGTGAATAGTTTGCTCCCCTTCTCCTTTGCTAATTGACTGCTGATATTAAAGAGAAACGCGCCACAACATCTCCGGGGAGGAGCGAGACTTTAGCCAGATCCTTTCAAACGAGCAAGCCGTTCACTCCGGTGACTTTTAATTGGTGTTTTGTGGAAGACAACTGGAAGGAATGTGAGAATGCGGGCACTGGCTTTGTTGTAAATGTCGTGCCTTTATGCTAATAGTAAACCGGGTCAGTTTGATTTGACACTTTAAGGCTGAGCTTGTTTACATGGAGGGAAAAAAGATGTGGAGGTACTGTTTGAACTCAATTAATGCTGCCTAAATGAGCGGTGGCTACAGCAGGATGTGTTATTTGCGAGTGTGTGTGTGTGTGTGTGGGGGGGGTCTTTTGATGTTTGAATCCGATGTGTCCACAGCTCCTACGTTTGAATATGGAGACATGCCGTCGCCGCTGAGCGAGACGGAGAGCACAATTACCGTGGTGCTGCGCCCCGCACAGGGCAGAGGAGCCCCCGTCAGGTGAGGAGACAACGCCTCAGACCAGCACGCCGTACTCTTTTTAATCCCAAAAGTGGCTCATTAAAGCCCGCATGTCCGCTCCAGCACTTACCAGGTGGTGGTTGAGGAGGAGACGGTGAAGAAAGTGAAGCGGGAGCTTGGCGTTCAGGACTGTTTCCCGTTGCCCATGTCCCACGGCGAGGCCCAGGCCCGAGGCACGCCGCACTACTACACAGCCGAGCTGCCCCCCAGCAGTCTGCCAGAGGCCAGCCCCTTCACCGTCGGGGACAACCACACCTACAACGGCTACTGGAACAGCCCTTTGGACCCCCGCAAGAGCTACCTCGTCTACTTCCAGGCTATGAGCAACTTTAAAGGGGTGAGTGACCAAACTCTAACCCCCCC
>NC_051445.1:15804199-15835778 GCF_001649575.2 Kryptolebias marmoratus
CCCCCCATGGTGCTTTAGATCTAGCAACTCTTAATCACCAAGCTGTAAGGGCTGGGCAGTAATACAGGGTACCCAAAAATAACAACGGTTTGGTTTTAAATATCAAAATCAGCTGCAAATTTAATCTCAGCCGTGTGCAAAATAAGCTGAAACTGCAGTGTACTTTCTATAAACTCTTCTTCTTCTATTCCTGCTGTACAGCAGTGTTATTTTCTTCATAGCGACACCTATCGTTTAGGAGAGGAACTGCAGGGAGCGTAGTGCATTTCAAAGAATGAACTGCAAGTCTGCCCTGTTGGCGGCAAAACTTTCTTGCTCCATGACTTACTGAGTCATTTTGCAGGCTGAGAAAGTGATTCAAAAGGGTTTATAGACAAAGAACATTACATAATCACATGCAGAAACAAGACAACACCACAAGCCTTTCAAGGCAGATGGTAGCGCAGTATACAAGGGTATAATTTAAGGCTTAACGGTTTCTAAACAAACAATACTGCCCAGCCCTACCAGCTGTAGGCATTAGTATTCAAAGTAATTCTGAGCCAGTGATGGGTGTCTGTAGAGTAGCTGTATTTTCCATTTTAAATCCTGTGGTTACAGCTTTAGGACAGTTGCCATTGTTTGAGATCACAAACCTTTTCAAAGCGTATTTCTGCTGTCACAGAAAATGTGGGATCGATAGCTTGTTTTTTTGTTGTTTTTGTTTTTTTTTTTGCTTTGGTTTTTGACAACTAAAACATTTCTGAAAGAGAAATTACTGGCATGCATTACTTCGAGCCACGAAAGCCGTGATTAGCTGAAACGACTTCATTCAGCTTTTAATTCAAATCCTTTAATTTTTTTTTTTGTTGCCTGTTGCATTTGTCTTTGTCCTGTTGCTTCACATCGTTCTTTTTCAACCCGGCCAGCTCGTTATCGTTAACAATAACTGCTAGTAGTCGACCCAAAGTAACACGAAAAACACAAAACTGTAGCCTTAACTACACTGTTTTTTTTGTGTGTTTGATTTCCATCCTGTTGGGAGAGAAACTGGGTGTTTTCAACGCTGCAGTTTTGTTGTTTTTTGTTTTTTGTATCGTTGTTTGTGAGCAGACATAGACCTCCTGACAAACTTGAGGAATGCCACGTTGCCTTCCCAAATTCCATTACTGACAGAGCTTCTGCTTTAGTGAGATAATTACTTAGGAATAATTGAGCAAAAGGTGTAGATGATCAGAGGTAGAAAAGGGCTGCTGCTTTAAAATCTGTCGGTAAAGTTTTGCTTTAGGTAAGCTGGAGTAAACCTGTTCAAGATGAGTCCCTAGAGGGGTGTGGGGGGTAAAATCTATTATTAAATGCGTCAAATTACAGACGTGGAAGGTTCTGAATTGATTTTCAAACGTGAAAAATACCTTTTGGTAATGTTAATCTGTGCCGCCACTTTAAGAAAGCCATCAGAGTAGTTGCTTTTTGTCCTAGTAGAGTTACCGTAGCCTGCTGTGGTAGAAACACGTTGCAGTACAGCTGTGTGGGGTTTTTTTATTATTTTTTTCCCTGAAAAATGTGTTTGTAAATAATGTCTAAAATTATCATAATTTGACTGTCTTTAGTAATGACTTTGAAAGATTTAATTGGTGTAAATGTCCTGTGATAAACACAATGCTAATCGTGGCGTTTTTAATGTTTAATTAGCTTCTGTGCTAATTGTTGGTCAGCCGCCTGTAATTAGGAGGGCTTTTTGTACATATGTTATTGTGCACTCTTTATCAGACCCGGAAATATGTAAATCAGTGATTATTTATGTAAAAAAAAAAAAAAGCCATAGCAATTCAAGTTTCAAGATAACTGAAATGCTATGATAATGGTTTTATAATCGCCTCACTGCCGCCTAAATCATAATGGAATCGTGAGCGAAAGATTCCCACCCCTGGTCTCTCGTGTCTGAGTATTTCAGCCCTGTCAGGTCTTTTTTTACATTTTTTTTTCCTACGTACTGTAGAGTCCCACATAAACAGGCCTGGGTGGCTCATCCCTGCCAGTATCATCTTTTTCCAACCCAGTGGAGAAACACACATCGGGACTGCAGTGTGGGCACTTCACACAACTAACCTGCTAAAAACGGGATTAGATGGTGGACGCCTGGCTTTACCAGCGGATGGGATTAGGCTTTTGTTTCCTCTGGCAGGGGGCCACTTGTCATGACCCTCAGCGAGCATGGGTTGGGGGGGCACAGTGCCAGATCACACAGCCAACAGCAGTCTTAAAAAAAAATAAATCTTAAAAATCACATGTTTTTGCCTGAAAATACAGTAGGAGTCAGTGTTTGGATCTTTGCCGCTGCAGGACCGAAACGGTTCTTTTTGAAGTGTTGGGATTTCCAAGGGTGCACAGTTTCATTGCAGAATAAAAGGATAAACATACTTTTTCTTTAATGTCAGCAAAAAAAGCATGTGATTTTGTTAATGTCAGAGAACAAAGTGTCTTGCTTGCCGTATTAGTAACACCAGACACAGGAGGAAACAAACGGGGACAAATCTCTGAAAGGCAACACACACCTGAGCCGCTGAGGGTCGCAGCAAGAAAACGTGTTAAACGCATAAATAAATAGATTTTAAAAGGGGTAAAACATGGGTGATTAGGCTCTTAACAAGCAAACCAGTCACACATCATGACACTTTTTGTTTTTTTCTTCTTTTAATAGGATTATTAACATTTCAAAGCCATCATTTGTCACTTTGCTGAGTTTGCGGCCATCTGACACGTCTGAGTGTAAATTATTGATGTTTCGATTCTGCGTGGAACAGGACGCTTTGAGCAGCTAGCTAACTGTTTGCTATTGTTTCGTGCCTTCCTGCTTTATCCTGCAGGTGTAATTACTCACAGCGAGCCTTTTTTTTTTTTTTAACTTTAGAGCACCATTTTTTTGCACTGTTACAAAAATTACAGCCTAAAACGTACACTAGTTAAAGGGCTTGCATTTCCTGAAGGAATGCATTCATGCCAGAGTTTGAGACTGAGATCAGCTAATGCTGAGAAATGATGACGTTGAAGCTGTTTTGAAAATACCATTATGCACCATCTCATACACAGTCAGGAAATGCCACCCTCAGAGTATGTGTTGTGAATGACTCTCAGCTACGACCACGTCAAATTTCAGCTCAGTGTCTGTAAAGCTGACTCAGTTATGGTTATCTTTGTGTTTGCTAACGTTGGTTGGCTGTGGCAGCCATCTTGAACTGGGTTGACCCCAAAAGTTCATCAATTATAAAGGAGCATCCAGTGATTGCTTTCTAAGAGTTTTGTTAAAATACAACCAGTTGTTCTTGAGATATTTTGCTAACAGACAGGCAGGGTTGACTCCGACAGTTAATGCTAAAATGTTAGCTGAAGATGTAGCGCAGTGTGTTGCGCTTGGAGCATTGGTTGTGAATGACTCTCCGCTACTACCACACCAAAATTTATTGGCATTTTTGTGTTTTTTGAAGGTCAGTTGGCTGTGACGGCCATCTTGGATCAGGTCTACTTCAAGAGTTAATCGGTTATAGACGTACAGTTCGGTTAAAATTTGTCCAGTTGTTCAAGAGATATTTTGAGGATGTGTTTGTAGTGGATTTTGTAGAAACGAAGTTGAAAGCGACACACTGACTGGAGGAGAAACGGGCAGCGACAGCAGCTCTCCTCTGAAAGCGAGACGTCAGAAAAGTCCCGTATGTTCCAGGAGAAAACGGCCGTCGGCGAAGCTCTCTGCAGACTGAAGTTTGGCTCTGAAGTGTCATATTTGATCATCTCTTCAGGTGTTTGCATGCCAAGCCTCTGTATTAAAAATGCAAACTGAACTGTCAGGCTGGCTTTAATTACCCTTCTCATTAAATCAGTGTTTGTGTGGTCGATTTTTATTACTTTTTTTTTTTTTCCTTCTTCTTCTTCTGCTTTTGAAGTTTGTCGAGGGCAAACATTGCACCTGATCCTCTTAAACAGTGGAAGTGTTCGGACTACGAGCCTGTTACTTGGGACCCAGAATATTTGGCATTTAAGCCACGTTTTTATTTAAAAGGTGACTGTCAAGCTCCTTTAATTGCTCTGATTGATTAATCAAAAAACAGAAAAAAAAAAGCTATTTGAAAATCTTTATGTACAGCCTTATAGGCCACAGCAACCCCCAACCCCCCTCCCTCCCCCACCCTCACACACACACTTCAACTTTCATCTCCAACTTTCAGTGAAGTGAAGTGAAATTTATATATATAGCACTTTTCGGCAACAAGGCGATCCAAAGTGCTTTACAACACAGAATCAAATACAGAAATAAAAAACATCAATCATGTATAATCTAAATATAAGATAATCTAAATAAAGTCATGAAGCTAAACATATCTAAACATGAGCTAAGACAGTCAAAATAGTAAACAAGATAATCCAAATGAAATCATGATAAAGTTAAAACTGAACTAAACAACAATTAGGAATCTAACAATATCTAAGATAAACTAAATGTGCAGGAAGCGTTCAGCAGGCTCACACACAAACACTGCGTGCTGTGGAGCCTCGCCTGTGTTGAATGCTGGCGTTTGTGTCTCGTATTCGGGTCCTGCCAGGAACTGGCAGAACCCCTCTGGCATGACTGGCGCCGCGCGGAGAAACGCAGGACGCCTCTTCCACGAAGCTCGCCGCTTCGCTTGCCCGCTGAGCCCTCCGTGCGGCGGTTTAGAGGCACATTCTAAAGATTTTGCCTCTGCGCGTCACGGCGACTTCTTTATTTTCCGCCCAGATAGATGAAACTGGACGGAAAGTGTGTGTGCGAGTCAATGTGCCAGAGCTCGTTATGATTGAATGTAAAAGTGATTTAAAATGCTTTGCAGGCAAGTTCAGATGAATCAGCTTATTTCTTTTCTTTTTTCTTTTTTTTTTCTTCTCATTTTCGGAGGAAGAAGTGTTTTGTACAATTATGGGCCGAAAGCTCAGAGTCAGCAGTCAGCGTTTCTGTAAACTCATGTAGTGGAACCGAAGCAGAGCTGCACTTTTAAGCGATAAGATGAATAATTAATAATTACAATAACTGAATAATCAGTAGTAATTAAATTAAATTATGTTGTAATACAAAAGCACACAGATGGGCGTATCTTTCATGTATATTATGCCACTTGCATTTGAAATCTTTGATCAGAAAACAGACCATGCATCTACAGAAAGCAGGTTATTTTTCCTGTATGTCTAAAATGGAAATGAATAGTTCTGGATCTTCATCCTCAGAGGCCTTAAATAAAGACTGCAAACACATCAAACTGTTTCCTTGCTTAGTTTAACGATGTTAGTATCGTTTAGTAAGGACTGGTACTACTTAATGTGAGATTTTTCTAGATATGAGTCATGCATAAACACCTTTTTATGTACGATTTAATATGGACTATATTGTGCAAAACACCTAAATCATCCCTCATGTCTTTATAATGTGCTTCCAAGAAGCCAGACTTTTTTTTGTAATCTTTTAAAGTGGTCCTGATCAATGTAGTTTTTCCAGTTTTGTCATTTTGTTTCCAAAGTTTTCATTTGGACTTTGCCTGCCGTAGCTGTGTAAAGACAGAAACCTTTACACTGAGCTGGAATAAAAGGTTTGCTTCAAACACTTTTGAGTTTAATACATTGGTGTGACTCACATCGGGCGGCCACTAACCAGCCTGTTAGCACGCTAACAACACAAAGAGATAGTCTGGTGATTTTTTAAAGTGTTGTTCTGCCAAATAGTTATCAGTAGTTAGTACGTTGAGTGGTAATGTCAGTCCGAGAACACAGGATGGGAAGAAAGGAGCAGGTGTGAAAGAATGCTACATAACTGTAGAGTTTTAATTGACAGGGTTTGTTTCATTATTATACAGAGCCTATAAAAAGTATTGACCTCCTTTGGTTTCAATACGATTTGGTTTATTTATTAAGTGCCAAGTCACAACAAAAGTCGCCTCAGGGCGCTGTACGGAAACGTTCACGTGGATTATAAAAGCCAGTTTAGTAAAAGTGATCTATCTAAGGGAGCCAGCAGGTTGAGTTGAATCTTCACTTCGTCGCAGTCTCCCATCCTCAGCAGCACGCTGGCGACGGTGGAAAGAAATGACTCCCTTTTAACAGGAAGAAACCTCCAGCAGAACCAGAACCAGGCTCAGGACCGGCTGGAGTCTGAGAGGACAGGAAAGAGACAGAGACGAACACAGAATGACTGGTCCAGGTGGAGTTTCTATTGGAAGAAAGACAAAGAAAAAAACATTAATGATAGAAGTAATTACAGTAGAGAGAGGAAAGACAGCAGCTGAGACAGGAAATGTGTTCAGTTTGTCCTCCAACAGTCTGAGCCTATAGCAGCAGAACTAATAAGGGATAACTCAGGGAACCCAAGCCAACCCTAACTATAGGATTTATCTAAAAGGGAAACTTTTAATCCTGGTCTTAAAAGTAGACAGGGTGTCAGCTTCATTTACAGACACAGGAAGTTGGTTCCACATCAGAGGAACCTGATAACTAAAAGTTCTGCCTCCTGTTCTAGTTTTAGAAACTCTAGTAACCACGAGTAAACCTGCAGTCTGAGAGCAAAGTGCTCTGTCAGGAAAATATGGAACAAGAAGATCTTTGATATAAGATGGAGCCTGGTTGTTGAGAGCTTTGTATGTTAGATGTTTTCATAGCTTTTATAAATCAGTTTGGTCACCATAAAGGGGGTGAATATTTATGCAATCACTTACTTTATGTTGCATATTTTCATTTAATTGCCATTTTGTCAAAAAGCCCAGTTTATTCCGATTTATAATAGCAATAAAAGGATAACGCATTCATAGGCCCTGTCTGTTGTTGCTTTTTTAATAAATTACATCTTTTCAGAACATACTTATTACGTAGTTCTATACATTTGGTTGGACACCGTGTCAGTTTGACTGTCTGAGTTGCATAATTTAGGGGTACGGTGCTGTGCTTCAGAGTACAAGGTCACTGCAGTTCAGAGGGCTGCCTTCGATTTGACTTCAGTAGCAACATATAAAGTTATGTCGTGTCAAACAATAAAGAGCAGCACTTAAAAGGCCGCAGATAATTAATGTTTTCCTGATGACCCTTGAGCCGTTTGTGGTTCCATAATGTCATCCTGTCACACAGCCTCTCTGCGCCTTCGACGTGGTGACAACTTAAAACCTATTTTTGTTCCGTTTCATTCTTTTTTTTCTTCTTCTTTTCAGATTAAAGCACAAAAGTAAAAGCACCTTAAAGTGTCTGTCAGCTTGAAATGGATTTTCAATTTAAAAAAAAAAAATGCAATTTAACTGGAGTTTTAAGAAAGCGCTTTTTGCTCATTTCCGAATGGGCGAATTTGCATAATTGTCCCATAATGCCCAAATTGGCATCTGTAAATTTTAATTTGATAATAAATCTCCTCCGTGGGGGTAGCAGGATGGAATTGGATTACGGTCTTGGATCTCATTAGTGTTATTTGACAAAGGTCTTTTTCATAACACTGAGATGTCATCAGCCGAAATCTGAATAAAATTAATTCGTTTTCATAATGGTGTGCTGGTCTGAAACCCTGCTTTTAATTACGCTCGCTCGCTTTCAACCCTCATCTTTTCTCCTTCATCAAGATTCTCTAATCTCCTTTACACACTTCACCACAGCTCTCAGATTTGAGATGTTTTTTCTTCCCGGTGTTGTCAGACGATTTGTCCCTTCAGTCTGAATCTTTATATTTCTTTGTCTGTAGCGACTTAAAGTTAATTCTGCTTTCCTTTGAGAGGAGGTCTTTTTAAGTTTTTGATCATTTAACATGTTGGGATTACGGATGACGGCCATTTGTTTGCTTTTCATCTTTTCAGGACAATGCGTTTGTGCGGCTCAGCACAGTGTTTCACGTCATCCTTCTTTTTTTTTTCTTTTTTTTTTTTAAATCACACATTATTTGCACAAAATGCGAAGCGACACCTACCCTCTGACGCTTGTGTTCTCTGTGTGTTTCAGGAATCAAGGATAAACTGCATCCGCATCGCCCGCAAAGGTAACGTCACATGGAGATTTCTCCTGCTTAGACAGTAAACCCTCAGCCAGAATGTGCGGCGTGTTTTCTCGTTCTCCTTGGGAGAATCCGTTTTGGACTGTTCCAGTAGCTGCCGTTGCAAAACAACATCGAAGCGTTACACAGAAACACAAAGGCAGACAAATGAGCACGCAAAAGCTGTTACATTATTGCCTGCCTTTCATGGCGACGGGCAACAATAACCACGGCGGCGAGGTTTACTTTACTGTCAGCCAACATCATTAATTACCTTCTTTTTCCCCTTCAACCACAAAAAGACAGATTTTCCCCTGCTGGTCCTTGTTGTTCAGCTGTGGGCCTCAGAGAAAAGGGCAACAAGCTGCGAGGGATTGGAGGTCAGGCTTTCATCCTGCTTGTTTGGGGGCAGACGCCGGGATGCTCAGTATCAAGGCAGGCTCTTTGTTGTCATCAGCGGCTCACCAGGTAGCTCCGTCTGAGAGCTCTGACCTCTGTGGCATCCAAAAGGGTTCTCTAGATCAAAACATCCAGATGGAGCTACCTTGACCTATCAATGTGAGAAACCCCTGCGTCCCCCCTCCCTCCCCCCTTTCATCGTCTTCTGGGTTTGGATTCGGAGGAACATAAAAAGGGCACAGAAATTGACTCTAAGTCCTGATGGCGTTAGAGTCCCTCTGCCACAGCCCGCTGTCAGATCCTGGCGAGCAAAAGTCACGTATTTATAGTTATCACTGCTCTCCAAAAGTAAGTGGAGCCCTTTAAGTAAATTGAATAAGAGGGGGTCTCTCTACCTGTCTCTCTCGTTTTTTCTGACTGCCTCTTTTTGAAAGTGACTAACGAGAGATGAGGCTCTCCTGAAGCATAAAGCCAAAAGGCAATACTCAGCTCTCACTCCATCTGCCTCAGAGAATCCAGTCGGGCTTTGATTAATTATGCCTTCTTTCTTTCTTTTTTTTTTTTTTTTTTACAGCAGTGAACTTGTACACTCTGCTGGGCTGTTGTCTCTGACACAAAACGCAAAGAAGGAAAGAAAAACACGCTCAATGGAGGAGCTAGCTATTAATGAAATCAAACTAGGGGAAATGAAAGAAAAATACGACAAAAAAACCTCAAAACAAAACAAATGAAAGGCCGTATTGAGAAGTACAAAATTTAACTGGAGAAATGACATTCGTGCAGAAAATGCTGTGTGAATGCTGAACTGTTAAAGCTGAAAGAAGCAGAACACTAGCAAAAAGCAGCAAAAAGGTAGCTAAAGGCTTAAAGTGGTAAAAGGCTAGCTAAAAGTAAAAGTAGCAGAACGACAGCTAAAAGCTAGAAATAGCATAAAGGCCCCCCTACACGTAGGAAGAGGCTCAAATTGCACACTGCTCCGAAAGCCTTCGGTGTCTGGTGCATGGAGACTGAATGGTGCTCAGGGCGCACATTACAGCATTGTCGAAGTTAAAATTATTTGAACCTGGGCGCAACATGCAGGACATCTCCGTTGGCACCTCTGGAACACATTTACAGTGAGACGATCACTCTGCTGGCTCTCCCTCAAATGATAGCTGTAATAATAGCAGCCATTATGTAATTGTGGAGAGATGGTTTTCAGCAAAATGTTAAAATCCACAAGGGTTATAAACTTGCACTGCCGCTCACTTTTCTCTTCCTCCTCCTCATCAGTAAATGTGACACCGGGATTATTCTTTGACGACCTGATAGAGGCGCGCTTAACTGTGGCTGGAAGGGAAAAAAAAGGAGATATTCCCTTTTTGATCTCCCAGAAACACCAAACCTGGGTAAAAGCTGTGCGCCCCTCTGCGCTGCTCTGGGCTCTCCTCCTGCAGAGCGCACAGTGCATACTGCTTCCTGTAAGGGGGCCTCAACAGGACAAAAGATAAAGCAAATATGCTGAAGCCGGTTTGAAGGAGAACATCGATTTGAAAGGAATTGAAGAGACCTCAGTGGATTTCTATTTTCTAAATAGTGTGAAATATTTTTGAAATAAAGTATGAACGTTAGAAAAACCAAAAGTCAAAGCACCCATCTCCTGAATGAGCTGAACATTTTGATACAAGAATGGTTAAAATAGAGCAAAATATACAAAGGTAGTCCTATAAAAAACAAGATAACGACAGTGTGAATTTTGAATCACTGTTCACACAAATAGTGCTAGCATTACATCATCATTTCATGCAGGGTGATGTAATCATAAACTACAAATCCTTGTGAAGCAGATTAATAAGGTGAAAGCTGAAGGGAGCTTTCCAATTTAAACATGCGCCAGGTTATAGCCCTTTTTTGTGTTTGTTTGTTTGTTTTTCTCGTGGCTGTTTGCGATCTCCGTGATCCCTTGTGCTATTACCATACCCCTCTGCATCATCAGGTCCTGAGCCGCTATTATCAAGCAGCCCCGTCACAAGCAAAGTGGAGGCAAATGATTCTGGCTTGGATAACAAATCTGGAGATTACATTTCAACTTCCAGGTGACAGTTTAATTAAGGATCCTCTGGCAGCCGCAACACAACAATAGACTCCCATTTCTCCTCTAAGTGCCAATTTCCACCACAGGGGCAGCCGGCAGGTGCTCGGATTCATGCAGGAAATCTATTTCATGCTCGTGTTTTTGGCTTAATAGAAATTTCCAGGCTAAATGTGGCAAAACGGGCCTTATCTGTCCAAAACATGACAAAAACCGAAATGGAGTTTCTCAGCCCCTCATCTACATTTCTAGCCGATATGAATTACCTTTATTAAGGTAATTTTGAGTGGAGAGACGCCGTGAAGAAGAAGCGGTGAGAGTCGGGGTTTATGACTGTGGCAGAAACCTTTACAGTAAATCACAAAAACACAAATGCATGCCTGGGTGGCAGTGTGTCCTCGTGCACGGATAAAAACCACAATTTGCTGGGTCCCCAAACCCTTTCACCACAAATACTGCGCACAGAAAATAAAAATAGAAGTACCTGTCAGATGCTTTTGTCTACAGACGGGACAGAGAAATTCCTGGAAAAGCACAACAAGACGACAGCCAGTCTAATATCAGGCCAGCGCCTCATTCTCCTCCACGCCAAATGCCAGACGCTCATCACTTATTAAAAAAAAAAGACCTTGCCCAATATTGAGATGATATAGTACTACTTTCATCTTTATTTGGGATAAGGGTTCAAAAGCAGTGCCCATGGCTGCAGAGAGTTGGGGCTAAAACATGGCTGTGTTTTTTTTTCCCCTGCCCTAGATCTGATTTTTTTTTTTTCATCCCCTGTAGCAGACTGCTAGATACGCTCTATCCCCAGGCGTGCTCTGACTTTCTGCTGCTCTCCTGATAGTTTGTGCCGTTCCAGTGGGATCAGAGGGGGCTGGTTTCAGGGCTGTCGTAGCCTGGAGGACAGGCTGACAGTAGGAGAAAAAAAGGGTGGGGAGGGGGGGGAAACTAGCTCACTGGGCTCTCTATAACAAGACAAAGACAGGCCCACTGCTCAGCACCATTTACATAAGTATGAAGCTTTATGCCAGAGAAACGAATAACCCGCTATTATGATAATGACCTTTTTGGTGGCTAACAGACACCAGGGCACCTTGAGATCATACTGTAGGGCTGAGTAGATTATTCTGACTGCAAAGAATTTTATTTTATTCATAACTTATTCAAAGAAATGCGGTGTATGTGTCACAACAAAGATGTGCGTTTGCATGTATCACCGCCATTAATCAACTGGACAGCCATGGGCTGAAGTTTTGTCAGCAATGCTAAGGTTGGCTTTTTATGGCTTCAGATTTTTTTTCATTGAATATTGAACTTCTGCAGTTTGCTCTAGCATGCTGGATATCAACTTGTGGTCCAGATCTTGACCGTGACCCATTGTTGTCTTACTGATGCTCAGAGTCGATCGCAGTTTGTTGGCTCCTGCTTATCCTCCTGCTTTTTGAGAACAGGTTCCCAGTGGCGTTCAGATCCGGCCTCGGGCCCAGAATTCCAACGTCCTGATCTCTGGGGCCACTTTGTTATCCTTGCTGCCTTGAGGCAGAGTGCGCTGTCATGATGGAAAATACAGATCACCGTCAAAGTGTGCCTGGATTGGTGGGACAAGTTGCCATTGGAGGAGCACTTGATACCACTTTTTATTCATGGCTGGAGTCCTTGGACTGCTGTCCAGTCCTTGTACGTCCCGCAGAATTTCAGTCCAACCTTGACGGTTTGTCAAAAGGCCGTTGTCCAGAAGTCTTCACCTCACTCTGTGTGCAGATACACTCACAGCCCTCCTGTTGAAGATGCTGAGCTCTTCACTGGTGGCAACATGATTCTGTAGTGCACTCCTCAGGAGGACACAGTCCAGGTTCTTACAGGACACTTTTAGACACCCTGAAGCCTTCTTTACTGCAATTGGACTTCTCACTTTGATGATCTTGAAAACTATTCTTTCAGGGGAAAGGTTCTTAGGAGCAGTTTCCTTTCATGTGAGGCCATTTTAATGCAAAGCTTCTCACTTTTATTTGGACGTAAATACAATAAAACACAAGAAGACAATGATTTCAAGTATATCTACCCTTCTTTAAAGCAATTGGTCTACTAATTAAATGCAAATTTCACAGTTTTACTATTGCTTATAATGTGGCTATTGAATTAGGTTCAGTCATATTTTTGGTCCAAAATCCAGTGAAATGGAATTTTTTATTGGTATAAAGTAACATTTTAAGCTAAAAAAGCTCTCTGCACTTCATTTGATCCCTCTGCACAATAATCTAAACCCAATTTAAACACTTAGAACAAAAACTGAAACTGCAATATTTGCAAAACAACATTTATGACCAAAACTTTCATTTACACTGTCAGATAATTTTGTGTAACGTTACATAAAATATCTATATTTTCGTTACAAAAAGATTCCTCAGAGGAATGGGTGTCAAATTTTCAAACACCCTTCCTCATTTTTTCCTCACACGTTCATCACTTTATTCCTCTTTAATGCGATTCTGTTCCGTGTTCCTTCCTCCAGCGGCCTGCAAAGATCACCGCGAAGCTCTGGAGGTGTCCCAGCGCTCCGAGGAGATGGGGCTGATTCTTGGGGTGTGCGCCGGAGGACTGGTGGTCCTCATCCTCCTGCTCGGCGCAGTCATCATCATCATTAAGAAAGGGTAAAAAGCTCCTGGTGACTTCTCTGTATTAAAAAACAAAAACACGCCTCATTATGCACCATAACACCACATTACCGCTTTATGTTTCATTTTAAAACAGTCCAGTGAACACTTTGTTTTTAATAAACGTGCTGAACGTTCATGCATTTTAAGGTTGCTAACTGTCAGAGTTGCGTTGTTTTGTTTTTTTTGTGTTGCACCAGAGGGACCAAACAACTCCCATCTGCAGAGCAAATCTGTGTGTGAAGTATTTAATTAAAGGCGGATGCGATTCAATTAGCCACTTAATTACGCACACCAAGCAGAGGGCTGACCCTTAAATGAGATGGCAATTGGAAGGGAAAAGGTGTGCTTTTAGAGATTATTAGCCGATAATCCCACAGGTCTACAGTAAATCACCTAAATCTCTGACTCTTCTGTTTAGATTGCACCGTCTTAGTTCCAGCCTAATTCTAAATGAAAACGTACCATTAAACAGAATGCATATCGCCCGTCTCCTTTCATCCCAGAGTTTTGAACTAAAAGGTAAACTTTGTAAATGACGTCATGTACAATCTCGTCGATATTGCGAGCTCTTGTTTCTGGGATGCGATAGCGCTAAGACAACGTGTTCGAGGACGTCGAAAGTTAGCTCAGTATCTGTAAAACTGGCTCAGTCGGAGCTGTGTTTGTGTTTGATGACAGCCTGACATGGCTGATGCTGATTATTAAACTAAAACCACTCCGACCATCGATCTGACTTTCCCTCCCGAAGCAAGTGCGAGTTTTAGTCTTGGACAATTGATCGGCAGATTAGCTGCGAGACAAAGCCACGCGGCGCGGTCCTCGAGGTTGAGCTCAACACATTCGATTGGAAAGTCCGTCCGCCTCTCGGTGTGCGTTTGATCCGTCAGCAGCTGCATGTGTCATACGGCCACCGGCACAGCTGGACGTATGAGAGGATGGCTCTCATTTTCACTGTAATCAATGCATTCTGCCCTCAGCTGACATTGCTTTCATCTTACATATCTTCTTTCTCTTGATTTTTTTTTTCCCCTTTCCTTCCTCTCCTGAACTCTTGCCAGAAGGGACTACTACTCTTATTATCCGTAAGTGACTCCATCTCTTTGCTTTTGGATCCTTTCTGCGATCCATCATAAACATGCTTGTGCTCTGGCTGTTGAAGAGGAAAACTAAACAGCGCTTCCCTCTTCACTAGTTATCTGTAATTTATCAACTTTCTTCTCTTCCTCCTTTACCTTCATGCTGTTCCTCTCAAAGAAAACATTTTATCACTAAGAAGGTTGCCCTTTTTCCTTTTCTTTTTCCCTCTGCCTCTTAACTTCCATTTGTCAAATACGGTATCTCCAATTTGACATTTGTGTCTCTGTCTCCTTCTTTTCTCCACAACCAGGAAAGCCGTGAACATGAATAAGACTCCCATTACCTACCGGCAGGAGAAGAGCCATATGGGCTCCTTGGAGCGCAGTTTCACAGACCAGAGCACCTTACAGGAGGATGAAAGAATGGCTCTCTCCTTTATGGATGCGCACACGTGCGGCACACGAAGTAAGACCCTCACACACGTGACCTTCACAACACTCAACTTTTCATGGCTGCACATTTTGCTTCCAGACTTTTTTTTTTTTTGTAATTGCAAACACATAAGACATGAAAATAAAGTGGGAAAACAGCAACACCAATAAATACAAGGCAGAAAACTTTACCCTAGACTACGAACACAGGGATGTCAAGTAGTTACAGTTGGATGAGTGAATTAACATGTGCACACTAATTTGTGATTAAGACAAAATCCGTGAACAAATATACCCCGTGAAGTCAAATAAAATTGAATAAAACTTTGGTTACATTTCATTTTAAACAAAAATGTGCTCCTCTAAGAGTTTCTGTTAGCTGTTCTGAACAGCAGCTGACACACAAAGAATTTAAATTAAAAAAAAATGCAATAAAAGAAGACTGCATGTTCTGAATGAATTAAAATAAATATATTTGTACTATTGTTCAAACCCATCTGTTTTCCTTTTCCTTGTTATCACAAAGAAGGAAAATCAGGAGTGTTTATTTAGAAGGTTATCCAAATCCTGTCACTTATTATGTGAGATGAAGCTGCTGATTTATCTAAAATAAGATCTAATCTTATGGAAAAATGTTGTCTGCGACATACGATTGTCCCGGGTGTGTTGGCATGGCTGTCTAAAGATACGAACACCGGTAAAAACAGTCCATTGTCCCAAGGTAAGATTCAGTTGTAACAAGAGTTTGGTCCATTTTTTATCCCAACCTGTCGGGTTTGTGAATTTGTGAGTTCCAGATTGTCACCGGCGCTCCAAATGTTTCTGTTTGTGGTTCAGGTGACGCTCGGAGTTCAGTGAACGAGGCCAGCAGTCTGCTGGGAGGCTCCCCGAGGCATCAGTGCGGCGGCCGCAAGGGCTCCCCCTACCACACGGGTCAGCTCCACCCCGCCGTCCGAGTGGCCGACCTCCTCCAGCACATCAACCAGATGAAGACCGCCGAGGGCTATGGCTTTAAACAGGAATATGAGGTGAAAGGGCACCGTTCCAGCCTGTTCTTACACTCTGACATTATAAACAACACGGACAGCTTTATACTCCGTCAGTGGCTCAGGAGGTAGAGCAAGTCGCCCACTCTCCACAAGGTTAAAGGTTAATGCCCGACGTCTCCGGCCTGCATGTTAAAATATCCCTGAGATAAAAACTCACCCTCCAGAGTGTGTGTGTGTATGTGTATGTGTGTGTGTGCGACTGAAAAACTGCTGCATACCATGTAAACTCACGCTGCGATGATATAAAATGAACAGCAAACACGTACTGCTGCCGGTGCACTTCTCAGGAGTGGAAAATTAGAACGCAGTTTTGGAAAACCAGATTATTTAGAAGAAAGGTATTCTGTAAAATGCTTGTCACAGCATAATTGTTCTGTTAAATAAGCAACCTTCGGGGTAAATTCAGCTGTAAATAAAACAAAACTGTAGACATGGAAATGAGAAGTTTGGTCAACATCAATTAAAGAGAGAAACTATGAATCTAAACCTCTGACTCCAAAAAGTATCCCACTAAGTTTTTATTTATTTATTTTTGGCTTTAATCTGTTAAGATTCAAAGTACAGGAGGCACTTTCCTATTTCATTTACAGGTGGAGGTGTAAACGGGAATATACCACCCAAGCTTAAAGAAAATTCACATCTACATATACATTCAGTGTTTGACATTTTCTTTCCCTGAGAAACATAAGTCAGAGGGAAACATACCAATAATTTCAGACTTAAGCCAGTATATACCCTGATTTTCAAAAGTAGGTCACAAACAAATGTGGCCTCATGGCTTGCTGCTCACTCGGTTGCAAACACTTTGAAATCAGTGAGGCTGCAACGGAAATTTCACCCATTTCCTCGCGATATTTAGGCAAATTTGATTGGCCTGCTGGTCTCCAACAATCACATCCCGGTGAGATACCGCCTTAAGGACCTGTCTAAACTACACCAGATGCTTTTAGAAATGGGAGCTTTTCTGCTGCTTTTGCACCTCCCATCCACACAGAAACTGAGTTTTTGTTAAAAAAATATATATATATTTTTAAACTTTTTTTTGAAGCGGAGATTTTTAAAACCTCCATTTTGGGTGGATCCTTGTAGACAGGAGGTGTGGATCTTTGAGAAGAAAATGACAAAGAAGCTTATTTAATGCATGCTCACAGTCATTTTGGGGCTTTGACACCAAAACAACAAAGGAGATGTCTTTTTACAATATTTACATCTGTTTTTCTTTATCCTGATCAAGTCGCCTTTAAACTTTCATTGTGTGCTAAAATGGTTAGTAACCAAAAATAAACTGCAAACAGTATAAAAAAAAGAAAACCGCTACATAAGCGTTGCCTAAGAATGTTACATCTTTGTATTTTGATGCTGTTATTGTGAACATTTGCACCATGTATTAGTGTGGCATGGGTATTTCTACAATTTTCTTTAGAACGTATGCTTGGAGAAAAGAAATATAAACAGAGGAAAGAAATATCCCTTTGTGGTGCCGACAGGGCCGATGACAGTCCTTGTTGTTGTGTGAACCTCAAACTGAAATCGTTCCGCACCAGTTTCATTCTTTGAAGTGTTACTGATCTGATAATATCTGTGTATTATCCAGTGTTGTGTAAACCAAAGTCTGGCAACCCATTTACTTGCATAAAAAAAAAGGAGTCTAGTCATGTTTTCACCTCCAGCTATGTTCCTAAAATAACAACAGCTAACTGGCAAACACAAGGCTTGTTCTGCAGAGCAGGAGGTCAGCGTTGGTCAGCGGGTGAGAATATGGTGACACGAGAGTCTGGTTGTTGTTCTTAGAGATGCTCTCAAACACTCACTGCAGTCTGAAACGGTTGACGTTGCAAAACCAAAGCTGTATGTTGTTTTTACATTAGCATAGTTTCAACTTGTCTGCTGTAAAATTAAGAAAATATTAAAATCCTTAAACTTTTGTAATTGTTTTTTAAATGATTGTACATTTTATTGGTTTTGCTAGGTCATGCAGAGGTAGACTCTTCTCTTTTTTTTAAACAAACAAACATGTTAATTAATCAATATAGAGCAGATTAGAAAAGAAAGAAGTTGCACAACCAGCTGAAATGACACCAAAGTGCTCGGTGTGCCACGTATAACATTAAATTTGGTGGCCCACCATTTTCAAGAAACGCTGGCAATTGTAAAATAAGATGAAACTTCAAACCAAGTTCACTCAAAGTTCACAGAGTTCGCTCATAACCTTTCCAGAGAGCCCCGCTTCAAACTATCTGAGCTATCTCTTTAGAGGTTATGCTTGGGCGGATCTATACCTCTCCTCTGTTAGTCTACAGCTTCTCTGATTTTCTGTTTGCAGCCTTTGTACAGCATGGACCGAACTGCTGTGTGTAGCCCTGATGATGTTTGTCATAGCACTGCTAACGTATGCATTCAGCCGCGCAGCTTTAAAGCTGCTTAACTGGGTTAAAGTCACGACACAAAGCTTCCTCTGGGGGGTTTTCTGGTGGCTCCCTGATAACAGAAAAGTGTCACCTCTTGGACACGTTTCAGTTCTGTCCTGGGGACTTTCCCAACAGAGACGTTTGACCTTAATTGGCAACATGTTAGTGCTGAAAGGAAATGGACGGGTCCCTGCTTGTTTACTCATTAAAGGAAGGTGCACTATTGAAAGGTGGGGGGAAAAAAACTAATGCATGAGGAGCAATAGTTACGATTTGGCTACACAAACTAGATCAGTGTTGAATCTATGAGAAGAAAAGCTTAGATTTTGATGGATGTCGATATTAGTTACATAAGTTTTATGTCTTGATTACAACCATGCAGTGTTGTTTTTTTATTCACCTTCACCTTTTTTGAAGTAGAAGGAGAGATATATACATATGTATCCCCAATATATTGGCGCACTGCTTCCTAAAAAAGACCACATTAATCATGCTTGATCCTGTACAGGTCTCTGAACATTCATACACTCTCCTCAACCACCCAGTGAAATTAATTACCAAGGCCAAAAAGACATCTGAATGACACTGCTGCCGTTCAGATGAATAGATGGTCCTCATTTGAGCCTAGAGGAGACCTTTGTTGTGACAGGGAGCCTGATGAGGTTAAACGCCTCTGCCTCTGCCTCTGTCTGCCGCTAACAGATTGCAGCGACGAGACGGAGGGACAGTCTGGGAAGGCTGAAGAATGATGAAAAGGCGCAGAGAGGGGAGTGTGGCGAAAGTAAAGCTCTCGGCTCACTTTTCCCCCTTAATCCATTAAAAGCTAGTCTCTCTTTCTCAGTAGCAATGTTAGTCTTTAATTCTCTTTGTAGTACGTGGTGCAATGTATGTGCAATAGAAGCGTCAACAAAGATTAGAACATTTTGTCCTGTAGAAATACACGTATTGGTACAAAGACTCACGTTGTCCCCAATTGAGCGCATTTGATATCCCCAATTGGTGATAGGAATTTAGAACATGTAGTCATGTAGGAATAATGTTTGAGACAAATGACTTCTCATACATTTCAGCCGCGAGACGTTGGAAGATTAAAGTCTGTTGTAATGATGGATCCAACAGAAAGGGATGCTGTAAGGATCCACAGTGTGATCAATAGTGTCTTTTATGATGAGGGGTCAGATTTAGAGACTGTCAGAAACTGATGAAAAAGGTATGAGGTGTCTGTGGGTGAGGTAATGTCTGATCGTCTTGCTGAACTTCTTTAAATCATAAATATCGGTTCATCGAGTGTAATGTGAATGGAGTTTTTTTCAAAAATATGCAGTTTTTTTTTACATCTGGCTTCAGAACTATAAAGGGCAGAAAAGTCTCATGTGGATAAACGCCATGATAAGCTCAGTAAGAGTGACATGAAACTCAGGAAATGTAAGTGAATGAGTTTTTTTCACGTAATCCATTTTTACCCAGATTAATTTATGCCTTTTATTTTTTTATGGCTTCTGTGTAAAACTGGTCACAGCACTGATTCTCATTATTTTTCTTTGAACATTACTAACTTAGTCCAGAATTTGTGATAATTAAAAAAAACAAATCTACATTACCAATATTTGTAAAATTGCAACTTGCTCACAAAAATGTGAATATTTTTTCTTATTTCTAATAAATTATGAACTTTTTTCATAGATTATGGGCATGAATGTAGCCAAGCAAAGATTTGAATAAACAGACAACACTTTGTAGCAGTGGTGTCATCAAATGGGAGCCGAGGGGGGGCAATGGCAAACCCTATAAAATTGCTGTCCCAGCCACTCGTCCCCCTTGGCCATACCGTCTTATATGCATATTATTTTTTATGAGTATTAATTTAACAGTAGAGAACTTCCAACAAGTGGGAGAGTGACTGTGCTGTTCTCAATTAGGAATATCAAGTGTAAAATTAAATTAAAATAAAATAATAAAGCAGGCCTACATCAGAGGGGAATTCTCTGACTCTTGAATTGCCCTATTTTATTTTATTTTAATGGCATATATATGACAACAGCAAAGTAAAACGCAAAAGCACCTTTTAGAGAGTTTTTTAAAGGGGTGGCCAGATGGGTGCCACAATGTTCACCAAAACTAAAAACCAGAACAGAATTTCAACAGTTTTACTTTGCTGTTGTCATATATATGCCATTAAAATAAAATAAAATAGGGCAATTCAAGAGTCAGAGAATTCCCGTCTGATGTAGGCCTGCTTTATTATTTTATTTTAATTTAATTTTACACTTGATATTCCTAATTGAGAACAGCACAGTCACTCTCCCACTTGTTAAGTCTTCTGTACTGTTAAATTAATAAATACTCATAAAAAATAATATGCATATAAGACGGTATGGCCAAGGGGGACGAGTGGCTGGGACAGCAATTTTATAGGGTTTGCCATTGCCCCCCCTCGGCCCCCATTTGATGACACCACTGCTACAAAGTGTTGTCTGTTTATTCAAATCTTTGCTTAGCTACATTCATGTCCAGAATCTATAAAAAAAAGTTCTGCTGAGCCCTGTGTCGGGCCAAGTGAGCTCTTTGGGACACATAAAAGTAATCAGACTTTGAATGCACAATAGATAAATTTGTCCTGTTTTTTCCTCTAAGAGATGTTAGCAGGAGAATAAAAAAAAGAAACTCATTGCAGTATCCATTGAACCACTTGTAAAATCTAAACGGCATAAGCCAAATGGGATATCGATTAATTATAATACCCAGGTCAGTGTTGTCCTGAAATGTGCAGCCAACTCCACACTCACTGTCTATTTCAACCTTTTTGTTAGGCCCCCTTTTTTCTTTTTTCTTTCTGCACTTTTTGAGTTTATTCATTGATCGATCCATAAGTGCAGACAGATTTCCTTTATTCTGCCGGAGTCTGTAGCTGTATAATTTGGGTAACACAATGAACAGTCCCAGAACTCTGAATACCTCTCCCGAGTGAAACAATTGCAGCTGCAAGTTGAGTTCACACCCCAGGGAAAAGTCCATCTCTGTCACCCCCAGCCTATGGCATTCGTGAAAAAGAGAAAACATCTTTTGTCTCAGGTACATGGTGTCCCCCTCTGGAACTCTGCTTGTAGACTCATTAAATGGTCCCTTTTGGACAAAACACACTCCAGTCTAAAAAAATCAATACACACCTCTTTGTTTGAGGTTTTTTTTTCCTTTCCCCTCCCTGTCTGCGCTAGGAGTATGTGTTTTGATGGATTGTCTCTCGCTATTATAAAGGAAAATGATGAGGGCTATTATATTACACCCCCCCCGCAGGCATAAGTTTTTATTTCCCCGAGGAATACCTGCTTTCTGTAAAAACATTGATCAGGAATTTACTGTGGGCTGTAAAGAGGATCGCATGTGTGGCAGCTGCTGTCATATTCCCACTGCAGAAACTTACGAGGGAATAACAACGGAGTTTCACGGGAGAGCTGCCATTACATCACTCCGAGAGGGGTGAGGCTTGGAAGACGGATGGACTCGTTCAAACACTAATTCACAGTTGCGCGTTGCAGCAGAAGCCACAGAGTTACCGAGTCCATTTAAACTAAAAACAACGTCTGATGCAACGTTTTCCGTTGCCGCTGTCGGGATCATTTATTCTGCTTTTGCCTCCGGAATATTCTGCTTGATTCTCCAGGAGTGGAAGGGTCTTCAAGGACCGAAAGTTCACTCAGAAGCTGTGATGTTAGCGGAACATTAAGATGGTTAAATAAAAAAGAAAAGGTGATTAATTCAGTCACTAATTTGACTCATTTTGTGTGTGATCTTCCAAATCAACCCACCTCACTGATTTCCTGCGCTCAGTGTTTAATGAGCCTTTCCCCAGCGTCCCCCGCTCTTACTTCCAACGAGCCGCCTCTCTCTGTCTGTTTCTCTACCTGCTTTTCCCCCTCACTGCTTCTCTCCTCCCTCTTGAGAACTGAGCACAGGAGAGGTGGGAGAGACGCAAACCAGAGCTCCGACAACTTGTGTCAGAAGATGTACGGTAGGGAAGAGAAATAAGCGGGAAGAGGTGGACAGGGAAGGAAGCAATGAAGAGCCATGAAGGGGAGGAGGATTGGGGGGGTGATGAGAATTAGGGATTCAGAAAGAGAGCGCCACAGAGCGACGGTATGAAAGAGGAGGAAAAAGTGAGGAGGAGGATGTAATCCCAGGCAGGATTTGACTGGTTCTTGGCTGTCTGTGGAGGGAACTGCTTTGTAATCTCCTGCTCCCCCTTCAAACTTGGGCAGAATTTTTGCAAAATTCATCTACGGGGGTAGATAGCCTCAGAAAGTAGACCCGTACGGATGTACTGTAGGCTGATTGCTGGTTTGATTCGGTCCAGAGTCGCTTTATGGCCCCTCCTGAGAAGACATCTAAGCGTGCTGAACAAACTGCACGCAGATTGGCAGACTTTCTTTTTTTTTTTTAATTTAATTTTGTTTTACTGTCACACCTACTCACTGAGCAGGAGGCACAATTTCAACATTAAGTCTACATGTCTCCACTTTTTTTAACACCTAAAACGAATATAACCCAAGCTATTTTATCTACTCAAACCACCAAAAATACCTGAGACACACAACCAGAGTCTGGAACTGGGGATTTAACATTGATTAACGGTTGATTCGTGGTCTGAACAGCTTTTGTTTCCACATTATTTAATTATTGACGCTGTAACATGTCAGGAAAAAAAATATTAATTAATTTGTTCAGTGCTGAGGTAAAAAAAAAGAGATTATAGTGGTTAATATGAACATTTTGTATCACTGGTTGACAACATTTAAAACAATAGTTCCGATTGTTTGAAGTGGGGCTTTGTGTAAAGATTCTGAACAGGTAATATCTTACCTGTTGTAGATAGCTCTTTAAACAATCTCAGTTGGAAGAGACGGTTTAATTCTCAGCAGATTGACGAGCTGATGGCTAGTCTTAGCGGGGCCAAGACCAAAGCAGATTGCTGCTCTCTTGAAACAACACCAGCTCACTTCACTTCTACTTCAGAAAATCTGAACTGACCCTTTAATGTGTCATTAAAGACGCAATCATTACCGGCTGTTCGCTAACAAAACACCCCTGGGACATTTAGAAAAGATGAAGGTAAATTTGTTTTTAGAAAAACATAAAAAAAGAGCAAAAATATTTAAAAAAAAATCGTCTGATTGTCTGACCTGATCAGTTTATCGTTGGACTAGTACTTTGTGGTTTGTTTCAGGTTTGTTCAGCTGCATGTAATATCTGTCTTCTAGTCAATCTCATCTAACTGTAGATGTGAATTTGAGGTTAAAATTGTGTTTTTAGAAAACTCCTCCACTTTCACTTTTAGACGAAATAAAGCTTGATTTGAGTCCGTATGTTTGTGGATATTTCAGATGTTTAAATGTCTTTTCAACCCCCCCGAAATGCTCAGTGGACTATTTTTGTCTGTTTTACTTTGTTAGGCACTTTGGGTTACGTTCGTGTTTGGAAAATAAAGCTGAGTTGAAGTTGAGTTTTAATCAACCTTCTGGGTCAATCAGAATCAGCTTCACCACTTGGAGCGTTTTTATGCAAACTGCTGTGTGGATGCTAAATTAGAAGTTCTTTGATTAGAGACAACACCTGATTTGGCTAAAAAAAAAACCAGAAAAACCCAGCAAAAACAGAGAGGATGTGCTGTGAAAATCAGAGAGCTTAGAAGCAAGAACTACATTATACTGTATAGTGTTTTCTTTAAATCCCCTTTTTTCATGCTTAAAGCACCAAAAATCTCTACAGAATGCTGTAGCTCCTGATTTATTCATGTAAAACCCTACTGATGGCGCTTACAAATGCTACCACGGAACACAAGTCTCTTTTTTTCAAGCAAAACAAATGTGCTGAAACTGTGATTTTTGTTGATTTAGGATATTAAGACCGTCCACACACAGAGACTGTGTTGAAATCTGTCTCTTTACATCTCTGCAGAGCTTCTTTGATGGCTGGGACTGCACCAAAAAGAAGGACAAAACCAAAGGGAGGCACGACACCTTGCTGGGATGTAAGCAGTCCTGAAAATTTGAAGCCATGAAGAAAAACAGTGAAAATGACATGATGGTTTGGTTTTTTTTCCTCACTTTTTTTTTGGTTTTCGTTTTTCTCCATCTCAGATGACCGCCACAGGGTGAAGCTCCACCCTCTGCTGGGCGATCCGAACTCGGACTACATTAACGCTAACTACATTGATGTAAGTCTAATCCTGTTTTCCTGCCTCCGATTTGTAGGAAATGCAAATCTGCCGAGTCTCGAGCTCTCACAGCCCGCAAAAGCCACAGTCCATCTCTCTCTCTCTCTCTCTTTCATTCCTCTCTAAGTCTGCTGCCCCACTTTCACCTGAAGCTTTCATCCAATCACACACCTCTCCCCACAAGTGTTTTGCCAGATGCCATCGCTGTTGGGTGCTGCACCAGATCCCTGACCCTGAATACCTCTGCTATCATTTTTATTAAAATAGACAGGAATAAATGCATTTAATGCCTATAGAGGAGATGAGCCTTCCTGTAAGACGCTACAGTGCAAATCCGCCTAAATTAAATAGACATCGCTGCTGTTATTCAATCTCTTAAAAAAATAAAATAAAATAATAACAACAACCCTGTCACACGTCCAGCGCCATGATAACATCGCTCATGCGAAACACATGTACTGTACGTGTTGCTAATATGTCATTCATGCGTGTTTTCATTCATAAAGGTTTCCGACGAAAGCTTTTAATCAAGTAAAAAAAAAAAAAGACAATAAAACAAATTTACGCCTTGAAATCGACACCTGTAGTTTATTTCTCCTGTCACAGGCCTTTGTTGTTACTATTTATTTGAGTTCTGTCAAGGGAAGCCTAAAGATCTGATGCGACTTCTTTATCTCGCCAGATTTATTCTGCACGCTTCTCACGGGGAATACTGTAAAGTAAATATGACACTCTGCGAGATGTCGAGGCGGGCTGTTGTACTCCCACTTCTGCCTGCAAGTTGATAAGACGCTGGAAGATCTCATCTCTGTCAAAAAGATTATGCGGCGTGTATTTGAAAAATAGATGATATTGTTTTTCCTCATTTACAGAAAATTGCCCGCTACACGTTTGATTCGGTTTTCCGTCGATCTGTCCTTTTGGCCAAATTGTATCATGGAAATGCTTGACACGGCAGAGTGTATTTCCTCTCTTTAGTTCTTTGTAGAGAGCAGCCGGTGGTGGTGGGGTTTTCAGAGAGGTCAGTACAATGAGAGGGCATTAAAGACCTCGCTGCTGTTAGGCTGTTAGTTATTGTGAGGGTCTCTATTAGTGTTTAGGGCACAGAGGTGCAGGCATTAGAGGGAAAACACCACTCAGCAGCCACTACTGTCGGTGTCAGTGCTGACGACCCTGACCCAACACGCTGAAATACCCGAAACCACTCAGGTTCAGCAGAACATATTATAGACAACTTGGTATTATTTCATCAGAGGCTAAATAAAAAAAATGTTCCCCTCTTTTCAGACAGGGAGGAGAAGCTCTGCTACCGATTGCCTAATTATTCTCTTTGTTGTAACGTGTTTTCTTTTCAGTTCGTTTTGCACATTGAGAGCAGTTTAGTGCTTTGTATTTGTTGCTGCTTTGTGTTTTGTCTGCATCGGTGTGGTGTTTGTGGCAGCTGTAGACTGGACGCACAACTCAGAACATGTACACATATGGGCACACATGACTCACATGGCATTAATCAGCTTTAGGGAATGCAAAAATCTTAAGTCGTTTTTTGGTGTTGTATGTTTTCCTTCTAAGCAGCCAGATTTTCTTGTAATCCCAATAGTTCTTCAGGCTTTCTGAGGGTCTTTTGGCTACATTCTTAGTCCCATACCTGACAATTTTCAGATATTTTTTTTTTCTTTGTTTGGTTGTTAAGCCACTTAATTCTATAAATTATCCAGCCACAAGGCTCCTAAACTCAAGGGATGAGCCAGAGTTGTGTTGACTCATAACAGACAACTTAGCAAAGAACCTGTTACCACTTTGTTCCCAGCAGCCCGCTCCGAAGTTCCCGTTTCTTTAGTCTAAGCTAAGAAAAATACCAAAGTAATAAAGTTTAACAGACATAAACTAGTATTTTAGCACCAACAGGAAGATTCCTATAAACCATCAGCTGGAAATCGGGAGTAGATGACCGTCTGAAGGATGATGTACCTCTCAGGTCCTGAGTCAGGTCTTTGTGGATTTTATCCATGACTTTCAGATACCATTTATCAGCTAGAGATAGTTCTTTTGTTTTCTACCCATTTAGTTTTTATTTTTAGTACTAACTGCACAGTATGCTGCCATGATCAAATTACAGGAACTGGACCGTAAGTTAAGAAAAAAAAGCAAACTTTTAAAGACCTTCAGAAAGTCTGGAAAACTATCAAGCAAGACCACTTTGAAAGATTGCTGGAAAGTTTGCCTTCTTAGAAGCAAAGTATAAAAAATTACAGGCAATTTAACATCTTTCCACAGTTCTGTGTGTGAAAAAAAAAAAAATCTAGTCATAAGTTAGACACCGACTGGTTTACTGTACCCAAGTTTGTGCCGCTCCGTTCATGATTAGCAACTATTTTTGATTCCTGGTTAAAATATTCTCCATTTATAAGTAATGAAGCACTCTGATACTGCTGGTCTGTCTCAGAATCACACCCAAACACTCCTACTTATGTAAATTAATTGAGATTTTCAGTGGTCAGCTATTAATAGATTAAGAAAAAAAATCAATCTTTCATTCCAATTTAATTACAAATTTAAAACATTGTGAAAGAATAACTGTGGAAAGTCCTTGTTCTCTCATACATCTATTTACTGAAAAACCTTTCAAGCAGATATTAAAAAAAAAAAAAAGAAAGAAACTCAGAGAAATCTTTTTATTGCCCAGTAGGGAGCTGTGCAGAGCCTGTCTTTAGTCAGTGTCAGCCAGAGCACAGATGTATAAGAGAAGTTTACGGATGCTGAGGAGAAAAATAAAGGGGGCCCACACGCTGGAATAAAAATTGCCTGCCTGGTACATTGACCAAAAAAGTTGTGTTGATATATGGTTTGATTCTGTGTGCACCATCCATCGCATGTGTTTCCAGTTTTCTGAGCTCTCGCCGCTCATACGCTGTGACAATGTGACAAAAATTACTTGAGAGCTTTTACAAACCTGAAACCTTTCATAAAAATACGTAATAAAAGGAGTGGAGATCAGCCATTTTAGCAGCTTGAAGGGTCGTATCAGGAATACTTCAGGGTTTTCTTTAGTTGTATTTGTTGTGCTTTTTAAGTAGGAAATACAATTTGTCAATAATTTTATTTGTTAGACATGCAAAGAAAATGTTATAGATATCTGTTTTTAAGGGAATCAAAAGTAACAAACGGATTTCACTATTAAAAATGTTACTTAAACTGTTATTTCCTAAAATGACCAATTTAGTTCTTGATTTACCGACTTCACAGAAGCCACAAAGCTGTTAGAAGGAAGGGAAAATGTTGGGGTTGAGATTTTCCAATTATCAATTAGAGAATCCAACCTCCATTTCAATTTCCTTTTGATTTTTGCCTTCTTGAAATAATGAAGTTTCAATTTTCCACTTCTTAATCACATGAGGCATAAAGCAGCTTGTAATCACCAAGATAAATTGTCACCAAGGCTGCTGGTGCTGTTGTATCCAGCTGTCTTCATGCAATAAGACCAGGAGTTTTAAAATGAAAAACATCCTCAAGTGTGGGGTACTCATTTCTTTTTTTTTTCCTCTCAATTCAAGCATTAATTTCCCTGGTATTTAGTGAGCTGAAAAACAGCATAATTACACTAATTGTCCAAAAATGCCAGGAACTGCCGCAGCTATCAGGCTCAGATTGTTACTTCAAAAATTTGGCAACATCATGAATACAATGCCTATAAAAAGGATTTGTTTACTTCCATTTCCAAGCCAATGGCTCCCAGTTTTCTTAGCATTGCTGGTTGAGGTATACTTATTAGGGAGTATTCCTAATAAACCAAATAAAACAAAGATACCAACATCCTAAACAATTAAAATGTTTTTCTATCTTTTTTTGATCAGTTTATAACCATTACGTTCATGTCTTTCAACAAGTGTGGTAAAAAATATGCTATAGATATTAATTTTAAATTGAACTTCTCTAGATCATTTTAAGACCCCTCAATCAGTATCTGGACCCCCCTGAGAGGTCCTAGACCCCAATTTTAGGAACCACTGGTGTACGTTGTCTCATTTTAAAGACAAATAGGCATCAAGCCAGTCCAACTCCTATCTAACCATTGATGTATTTATTTTTATTTATTTATATTTGTGGGTCAAATGACATGTCAGTGGTTATAAACCTTGCAGCAAACTTTGTTGTACACCAGTTTTTGTTGCTTGTTATGGATTACATTATACCAAATGTAATACAAATAATAAGTCAATAAAAATAACAAGTTAAATTAGACATTATAATGGTTGCAAAAAAGTATTTTAAACAAAGTAAAAATAACAAGTTTGTGTATTTCTTTACTTGTGCAGCTTGAAACCCTTTTTCTGCAGCGTGTTATAAATTTTTCAGTCATGCCAGAACATTGCACCCTCTATGTCATAAAAAGAATTAGAATACTCCTTCCTTTTGGAGTGCAAAGCATAGAGGTGTAAAAGAAAAAAAGATTTCCAATATATCTGAGAACAGAAAGACAGAGAAAAGAGATTGAATAAAGTCAAAATAACTTGACAAGAATGAGTTTCAGTCAATAAAATCACCGCCACATTCTTCCCAGCGAGTTTTTCTGTTCTTGAAACAAACATTTTATTAATGTTTTGAAGTGGTTCATTGACGTCTGGTTTCTAGACCAAAATAAGCTTTAGCTTCAACTTGTCGATGTCCCTTAGAAGTAGTTTGTGAAACTTGCATGAAGTAGCACGCAAAGCTTCATTAACAACGTTTGATTATAAATATTAAGCCCCGTTGGTTTGTTTGGGCCTCTTTCACCACTGTATGACGACCTTCTGCAGGCTGTGAGGGCCTTGGTGAAGTCTTTAGGAACATATGAAGAACACAGAGGGCTCCCTGTTATTCATGATGGAGCATGATTGGTCCACTTTGGTTTTGAGCATTTACAAAACCCACCACAGCAAGGTTGTGGTGGTTTATCGTTGTGGGTGGAGCAGGGGAACAGTGACAACGTAGTAACGAAATGGGTCCCATTCGCACCACGCGCCTGGGTCATCGAGAGTTTGAAGCAGGACTAGCCGTGCTGGCCTCATGCCTATGTGGTGATCGTGACAAGATCATGGAAAAAGCCTAGTGCAGGCATGAAGCCGTGGCAGTAGCATCATGCTAGCGTGGCACTCATCAACCAACCTGACGTGGTCCGTAGGTCGTGGAGAGCGTAGCCCTACAAAAAGCTCCATTTTTTTTATACTTTAACTCTGGTATGCTTTTCCAGTCTTCCATATGTAGCGCTGCTCTCACTAATGTTTACACTTTCAACAACTCTGCTGTAGCCACTTACTTCCCACAAGATCTCACAGCAGGACTTCTTCACTTACAGTATAGTAGCAATCTGAGCCTGGCAACAACAAATGAAGGCATTTTTGCTCCCACATGATTTCCTTACGTTGTTACATCGCAGCTAATACTGCTCACTGCATGGATTCTGGCTAAAAATGAGACTGCAAAGATTGCTGTGTGCACTCCTAATTTATACAGGAATGCATAAACAAAATACAGCTTTTAAAGCAAATCCTAATTTGAGATTAAGTAGGAGAAGGTGCCCAATTTAAAAAAAAAAAAAAAAAAAGACGCATCGCTTTTGTTCTCCCTTTTCAAATACCTGTCATGGCAGTGTCAGAGTAGCGTCATTTATTGCTTAAATATGGATTTGCAGTTTTGTTTAACTAGGAAATTGTCATCAAGGTATAACATCAATTGTTCTTGGGGATTCTAGATAGAGGCGTAGCTACAAGCAAAAACAGACTCATGTAATATTTTCATGACAATTACAAAGTTAGTAAAACATCAAATGAAATGGGTTCAAAGACGGGGAAGGATATATAAACCATACAAACTAGCTTCTACACATTTTAATACTAGGTAAAAACAACATATTCTGCTGTTGTTACACAAACATCTGTATACACACAGGCCTCCCACCTGTCTGTAACTCCTAAAGCTTCTTTCATTAACTAGCCTATATGTCTTCTTTTTCTACTCCCCATCCCACTTCCTCGACCTCGGACCCTGTAGATTCGGATTAACAGGGAAGTAAGTACTTCACTGCTCATTCTTCTGCCTGCCATCGCTTTATTTTTGCTCTTTCCCCTCTTCTCTTTCCACTGTCCTCTATCCACAAGTGTCCCAAGATCAGAGCGTTTCAGGTGCACGTTTGACCAAAAAGCAAGAGCAACAAATTAAGAAGCCCTCAGTTGATGGAATTTAAATGAACACAAGGAGATGTCTCCTCTCTGGACAGAGACGGTCTTGTTGTTTTTGTTAGCTTTTTTTTTTTTTTTTTGTAAGCGCCCAAGAATCGGGAAGTTTAGTTGCTATGGCAACTGTCTGAAGAAGATGATAGAGTTTGGCCAGGGCCTGAGGAATTGTGGATAGCAGGCCTCACAGCAATGGTCATCCATCTCCATTTCAAACTTGTCCCTGTTTCTTTCTGACCGGATGCAGTTCAGTTCGGCAGTTCATTAGCAACATGGGCAGACTCGGCATATCAGAAAGATGCAAAAAGACAAACGCTGTTATCTACAATACATGGAGAGCTGTTGGGCTATGGGAGTTTATTCAGATCGTTTCGACCTGCTCTCTTCACTCCGCAGCCATTATAGTCATATAATTACAGCATCAATTATCCTCCAAGCTGCTCCTTTTAACCAACGCTGAACCCCGGCAAAAGTGAGCTTTTCAGGGTGACATCTTCAAAGAATCACAAAGGTTAACTAGGCGTTTTTTTGTTTTTTTTTATTAGCACTTTCTTTGAACAATTTGCTCATCCTAAAAGTGTTTGTAATTGAAAGTCCCTCGTGTGATTTTTGTTGTGTTTGTTCGCCTCGAGGCTGTAGAGGTGACATGTCTTTGTTCATTCATATTCACCCCATATATTCTGTGTGAAAACATCTATCATCTATATCAAAAGCTGCCGCGTCTTTTGATATAATGGTTTTCAGACTACTTCGCTCCTCATAATTAATTTTGCTCTTGAAGGCAGTTTATGTTCATATCAGACATTTATATAAAAACTGTGTAGGAAGGAAGTCTTACATATAAATGCAGTTTGGGTTTGTTAATTTATCATTTCAGCTATAGCGCACATTGAACCTTCAGTGGAAATTGATTTGTTATTTTATGAGATAGTGCTTTGAGAGAGATGTTTCTGTAGATTAGACAGTTGAAATTAAAAAGTTTGAGCTTTCAGTTTCCAGTGTGAGCTTTTAGTTGTCATATCTTTATTAAATTGCCTCGGGGATTCAGGCATTGTTCGCTCAGCTTCC
>NC_051445.1:15835807-15970829 GCF_001649575.2 Kryptolebias marmoratus
TTTTTCAAAGATGTCTCTGCATAATATTTTGCCTCACATGTTTGAAACTCTTTGTGTTCTCACTGAGGGCAAAGACATCTGGATTTATCAGGTGCAACGCTGGGAAATTATAAACATGCTTCGCAGCTGCAGACGGGGGTCAGTTGGGGGGAGGGGGTTAGGAAAAAGGGGGACGCAGAGAGAGATGCCCTCCCTTACAGCTGTGCCCAAGGCTCAGATGGCTTACTCAGCATGTTGTTGCTCTTTTCTCTTTCAGGGCTACCATCGATCCAACCACTTCATCGCCACTCAGGGTGAGTATCCCCACCAGGCTTTCATGTGTGTCTGTATGGATTTGGTGCTGCAGAGCACTTTGGGGGTTTTTTGGGTCATGGCTTAATCATTTGAAGATGATCTGACGCAAACAAGGCCTCTGCCAGAACCAGCCGTATCCAGAGCTGATGGTGTGTCAATAAACCCCAAGCTCTTGTTGTCACAAACTAAATAATAGAGATTAGATGAATTGTTGAGCAGACTGATGGCTTCTCAGTCTCTCCCGCCCCAAAACAGGCAGCTGGGCTCTGAATAGTGAGCAAATGTTGAAAAGTTTCCCCTGCTAGTTTCTCTACCCTGAGGAGAATTGGTTTCTATGGCGTTCATTGCAAAGACAGTGAGGATCTGCTTATCTTGCAGCAGCACCCCTCTTCCCCTCCTGTTCCACTCAGAGAAGCAGATGAAACTTGCAGGAGAGAGAGGAGGGATGTCAGCTGCGCTTTTTGTCTCGCTCAATATTTTCCTCCCAGTTTTCAAGCTGTCTTGCTTCCTAAATGTCTCCCCTCTCAGATGACAGTGAGTGACTGGTGGTCCCCCAGACTTTCATCATCAGCCACTGTTGTTGCTTTGTCACCTATTCCACCACACACACACACACACACACACACACACTCAGACACCCTCTCCTCTTCTGCCTCCTTGGAATTCCCAATAACTTTGTCCAAGGCACAATCTTGAGAGATCAGAACCTTGTCATCTGAGAAAGGACACTTGGGTCACAATTATACAAGATTTCATGACAGCGAGAAGTCCCTTCTTGAGAAGGCAGGCTTTGATGAAGCGTATTTTGTCTCTTTTTCTGTTATTTCTCTCCTCTTCCCTCTAGGACCCAAGCAGGAGACTTTGTATGATTTTTGGAGGATGGTGTGGCAGGAAAACTGTTTCAGTATCGTCATGATCACTAAGCTGGTGGAGGTTGGCAGGGTATGTTATCTACACTCTTCCCTTATCCTCCCTTCTGTCACAAACCCTGTGTTCAGAGGCACACTGAAACCATCAAAATGAAACAGTCTGGTGTCTATATGAAAAGCTTTTTACGTCTCTGAAGGACATATGTCTTGGAAAACCTTACTGTTCGTGCAACTGCAGCCTAAAAGCTGTTAGTTTTGGATGATGACGCGCTTTAGACTAATAAAAAACAAACCAAACTGTTGAACAGGCTGTTGAAACTTCGTATTTGGAAAGTGCAACGCTTACTGAAAGTTTGGTTTAAAACCTGATATCAATTAGTGAATTTCAGCCTAACAAACAGCTATCCAATCAAATCCATTTTATCTACAGAATGCATTTAAAAATAAATAAAGTTGACCAAAGTACTGTAAAAACAAAGACATGAATAGTCAAAAACTTAATGTATAAAAGCAAATTACTAAAATTATTTGCTGTTAAAAGCCAAAGAAAACAGTTAATCTAAAAATAGGCTGGTTGATTACAGGACAATATTAATGGTGCATTCAGTTTGCCTCAGAAAAAGGAACTCAGGTTTGAGAGTTATGTCCAATCCAACTTAAACATGTTCCAGTTTTTAATTATTGACCTCAGAAACTGGACCAACTACCATTATCATGTTATGTTTTCAAACACTCCAACAGGTTCACTCATATAGGTTGTAAAATACAACTGATTTAGTAAATACAAATTGCCAAAGCTGCTAATAAATCACCTTTTTTTAAAAACAACTTATTATCTGCAGGGCAGCCATGTTGGGTTTTAAATTTGGGGCTGGTCTGAAAACTCACTCCAGTTTATTTTTTCCAACTTAGCCAAAATGATTACTTGCAAGTGTGAGGCTTACTGGTACTAACTACTGTTAGGCTAACTGGTTAGTAACCAGTAGTAATAAGTTGGGTTGATGATTACTAGTTAAAAGTAATCAGATACTTTAACAAAGACTGAAAACTGTTAGCGTTGTACAAAAGTACTAAATCCCCAAAACAGCAGCTTCACTAACAGATTAAACCAAACAGATACATGTTGTATTTAAAGGACACAATGATCTGTTGGTGCTGTTGTAATAAGAGTTTTAAAAACCTAATCATTAGGAATACCAGATAAACTGTGCCTCATTTGTCTATTTTGGAAATACTGTGAAGTTTTAATCCTGCTTTGTTTTAAAAGTGATAAGAATGTGTGTGGGGGGGCAGGAATCTATTTTATTCTGGGATTCTGTCTGGTAATGCAGCAAGCATAATGTTCCTCCACACACGTGCTATAATTTCCACCTCAAGTATCCCATCCATTTTTTGTTCTGGCAAGAGAAACATATCACCTCAGCAGATGGTTAAAATGACACCATTTTTCCTAACGGAAGCTCTTCATCCAATTTGGTTCCCCTTCCTCACAATTCTGGAAACAGTCGATAAATGAGAAGTGGTCTGTGTGGCAGAATCCAAAAAAACACCTCCATTAAATGAAAAAAAATTACCTCCACTGTATCTGGTAATGGTTAAATGAAGCCCTCCTGTTCCATTATGCTGTCTGTCATTATGTTGTTATTTTGCTCCCCCCCTCCCTCTCTCTCTCTCTTTGCCCTCCAAGATAAAATATCTGTAGAGGAACAGGTTGTGTTTGTTCCGCTGCAGCATTTGAAGGGTAACTGCTACATGCTTTCAACTTGCAAATACAGAAGTAACAGAGAATGAACAGTGTTGTGTTTGATAACTCTAATTTTGAATGGAAATTATATGTGCGAGATTGGTTTGTCCATTTGCCTGCAAGTACAAGAACAAAAGTTGTGATTTCAGACAGTGCAGAGAAAGTTTGTGTATTTTTACATGGCAAAGTGTTGTTCACAAAAATAGAAGATACTTTAAAGCTTTGTAGGATTTTTTGCAACATTGGAACATCCATAAACCTGCCAAACGAACTGATCTTTAGCAGTTTTGCAAATGTACGTGTCAGGAACACGGAGACCAAATTCGGCTAACTTTAAATTGTTGCATCTTTGTTTAAAAGGTGAAGTGCTGTAAATACTGGCCCGATGACAGCGAGATGTATGGGGACATCAAAATCACCCTGCTTAAAACAGAGACGCTTGCCGACTACACAGTTCGCACCTTTGCCTTGGAGAGGGTGAGTTTGTGTCACATTTATGTTTTCCCTCATCCAACTGGTTCACTTCCTTTTGGTCATTTTCATTTGCCGTAATATTCTTCATCCAATTCCTGCTCTTTTTATAGGAAAAGTTAATCTCTCAGGCAGCACGCGCGGTTACCTATCACAGCAAGAAGCAAAATTAAAAGCAGCGCATTAACAGAGGGGATTAGGAGACGTGACGGGACTTTGTGCGGATGGACGTGAGGTCCACCTTTTAAACTGAAAGGAATTATCACCAGCAGCTATGTGCATGCCCCTGCCGTCTTTCCGAGCGCAGCTCCTAGAAAGTTGTGTCTCTGATGGCCTCCGTCCTGTCAGTCTCCTGGGAAGATGTCCCGTTGGACTGGCTCAGAGCGTCGCTGCAGTGACAGTGGCACAAACACTGGATTATCATCACACTGTCACATCCGCTCTCGCCGGGCACACGCCGCTGCTTATTCAAATCAGGATGAGTTTGGGAACTGATGACAGCTCTTTCGGATAAATATATATAATATTTCTGTTTCCAACAAACAGTTGGGGGTGAAGGAACTCCAACCTTTCCTCAGCTTCTCTCAGTAATTCCTTTCAATGTTTTCCTGGCACTAAAGTTGAACCACTGCTAAGAGGAAGCTCAGTCTTCTAGTATTAGAGTTCCAGCCTGTGAGTAGTGTTTATTATCTTTAAATGTTCTCACGGGACCTTGGTTTCCTTCGACAGAGAGGATACTCTACCAAACACGAGGTTCGTCAGTTTCACTTCACATCCTGGCCCGAGCACGGGGTGCCCTACCACGCCACTGGGCTGCTGGCTTTTATACGAAGAGTGAAAGCCTCCACGCCTCCTGATGCCGGCCCGGTGGTGGTCCACTGCAGGTAACATGAAGTCACCCTGGAACCACCAATAATTATGGTTAAAACAAAAAGTTTAAAGGTGGAGTGTAATCTCGTCGACATCTATTAGACATGTTTCTCCTTTTGGAAAGTAAAAAAAAACCTCTAAGTAATGACCAACAGTCTGTGAGAGACACTAGGTTACTCTTCTTTTTTTTGTTGTAATGCAATATCCAAAGAAAGACGGAGCCAAACAGGCTGTTTACAGCACATTCATCAACAGTCTCACAATCCAGCGCACGCACAAACACAAAAATGCCAATCATCCTATAAATAAAAGGAGTGAAAGAAGCACTACATGCGTAATGAGGTGTATACTTTAAAAACAAAGTGCGAGGTGACTTAAGTAAGCAAAACGATAAAAAAAATGATTTCAGCTTTAACCCCCACAGCAACAGACAGATGGTGTTCTTTTTTGTACATTGTGGGTGCAGCAGTCTGCTGTTTGACAAGCTGCTGGGAGCCCCCACTGTGTTATTGAAGGGTAAGAAGTGTTGTTCATGATGGATTACCGTTTTGCCAACAATATCTTACCACTTCTTTTTTTTTTTTCTGGAGTCCATAGGTCAGTGTAGGACCGAGCTGACCCCATCTGACCAGTTTTCCTCCTGGTTCTCTCAGAGCTTCTGCTGAATTAAAAAAACAAAAAAAAAAACTGCAGAAGCCAACACAGTGTCAGGAGCTTCTAAACTGTTCAAATTCTGACTCACAAAAACACATGGTTAAAACTTACAAACATGGCAAATAAGCCAATTAAAATGGGCACAGAAGCAGACCGAACTGTAATGAATCTATTTTTTTACCCATTTACAGTTGTCATTTTATGTCTCAGATTTAGGAAAAAAAAAACAAAAAACTAAATGTTACCAGCAATTATTTTTCCATTTAATTTGATTTCTGGAGATCATCTCCCGACTCTCCACTCGGTGTCTCATGTCTCACAGCAAGACACGCTCTGCGAGAGTGTCCTGGATACGCCAAAGAACAGGATAAAAATACCATCCGATGGTGATTTGCTTGAGGCGCAGCACACCTCCAAAGTCAAATCCCAATTTTTCTAGATAAAAGCATTTTCTCCCAAGTGCGCAAAATTGCCACTTGAGTAGCATTTATTGTGCAAATACCCAGCCTTACAGGGAGACACGGTACTATGACTTACTGACAGCGGAACAAAACATTTTAGAAGGTGATGAACCTCATCACCTTGTAAAATGTTTTTCACAGGTTGTGGAGCTTCATGACAGGGGCTGAGTTTCCCCTTCATGGGCATTTTAGCACATCTCTCCCTCACAAATACACATTTCCTATGACGGGACACACGTTAAAAAAGTAAATAAATGCCCCGTCAGCCTGCGTATGATGTTACGTTGCACCCGAAGCATACATTGAGATCTTTTTGCTGCCCGTTCTCTTGTGATGTAAACAAAAAAATCCTGGAATGGATTGAGACTCCAAGTCTTCAGATTTAAAGAATCAGTCGTTTAGAGTCGAGAACAAGAAACTCTGTTGCCTGTTGAGTTTACAGGTTGCTGTTTGAACTCCTAAACCGGCGACAGTATGAGGTGGTGCTCGTCAGCGACGACATCCTGAAAGCTTGTTAATTATTAGAGTGGGGTCTTTATGGGAGGGTAGCCTCGAAAAGACATAAAAGAAAATGTTTGTTTCAGACCGAGGGGCTTCATAAAAGGTCAGCATGAGGTTAAAAAAAACGAATTGCGTGGATGTTATTAGTACCTTTAGCATCGCCACAGCAGCTTGTTTTTGTTGACACGGAGCGGTACCTGAAACTCTTGCCTTTCTTGCTGCAGTGCGGGGGCGGGGCGCACCGGCTGCTACATCGTGTTGGACGTCATGTTGGACATGGCCGAGTGTGAAGGCGTGGTGGACATCTACAACTGTGTGAAAACCCTCTGCTCTCGACGCATCAACATGATCCAGACAGAGGTCAAAACCCAAGTCATACGTTACACAGATGCATGCACGTAGTCTGCGTTTCCTCAGATGCCCGGTCGTAACACTGTGTGATTAAAAATAAATAAATAAATAAATCTGTGCATTTTTACTTGTAGACAGTGTTGAAGACCGTGCATCTTTTCCCTTCCACTTCACAATTATGTGGTACTTTATGTTGTTCTGTCACATGAAATCCTGGTAAAATACATGGAAGTTTGTGGTTGGAAAAGTTCTGGGAGAGTTGCGTAGTTTTAAAGGAAAAGCGTGACGTGTCAGTGCACGAGTTTTTAGATATGCTGAAGATCATGTAACTCTAATATAAGCTTAGCTTTCATATACGCTGCATCTGTGGTGATTTGCAGGAGAGCACTGATTAAATAATTCATGTCTTTGTGTAGAAATCTAAATTTA
The DNA here is from genome assembly GCF_001649575.2 of Kryptolebias marmoratus. Taxonomy (NCBI): domain Eukaryota; kingdom Metazoa; phylum Chordata; class Actinopteri; order Cyprinodontiformes; family Rivulidae; genus Kryptolebias; species Kryptolebias marmoratus. The sequence continues at coordinate 15,842,452 of NC_051445.1, forward strand.
CTCTCCGTCAGCCTGGAAACATCACTAACAGTTCATTTTTTTGTTTGTTTGAAAGTGTATTTAGATGCATTAATGTCTGGAAGCTGCTGCTGCATTCACGCCCCTCTTCTGTGTAACCCTGTCTGCAGCCGGCGTGCTGCCTCGCAGCGAATCCCCAGGAATCCTGCAGGAAATCCTAATAATTCATTTCCCCTCTTGTCTCCTCAGGAGCAGTATATTTTCATCCACGATGCCATTCTCGAGGCCTGTCTGTGTGGAGAAACAGCCATCCTTGTGAACGAGTTTGCGGTAACCTATAAGGAGATGCTGCGGGTGGATTCTCAGAGTAACTCGTCTCAGCTGCGCGAGGAGTTTCAGGTGGCTCTTTTTTTCTTTTCTTTTTTTTTTTTATCCACAGATGAGCTAAATAAGTCACTGCATTCGCTCTGTTGTAAAGATATACCTCATCTTTGTGTGTCATGATCGGTTTCAGTTGTCTTTCCGTGTGGGTGACATTAAAATCCTCCCCCGCTTTAAAGGAATGCGCTCGGAGAACGTTTTATCAGATGCTGATTTGGAGAGCCAGCTGTGTTCCCACATGCTTTACCTGCTTCATCTGTTGCTCAAACATCAGCTGCACTGATTTCACGTTTAGCATTTCAAAGCGACGGAGAAAAAGGATTATGCTCCTTCTCTAATTTTGTTCTACTTCATCCTCATACAATATACATACAGTCGGAGCCCTGATGGATGGATTGTTTATGATTAAAGACGGGCGATGTAGGTGGTGCAGCACTCAGGTTACAAACCGTTTCCTCTTCAGAAAGAAAAAATGTTCCATTCCTCTTTGATCGTGTGAACTCATGTGTCTGGCATTGACTTTAAAAGCCTCTTCACCACCAAATGAGCTTTTTATTTTTGCCTTTTTAGGCTCTAATCAGTAGTACTGAGATCAGCAAGTCATAGATTTATTATTGATGTGGCATATTAATGATCCAAATATTTTTTCCACTTTGTCTAAAGTAATTATGGCAACAAAACAACAGAGTATTCATCATAGAAAATTGATTTGCAGCGTTTTCCTTTTGGTGTTTTGCTTCTTGAAACTTCATCACTTTCATTTGAATAATGCAGTTTGTCCAACTTTTTCTGTAATTCTGCTAAGCCAGTTTCTCCAAGCATTAGCTTTAAGTTAAAGCAACAGTTCAGACTTTTTTTTTTTTAAACAGAGTTTTGTGGAAAGCTTATAAACGATTAACATCTTTCCTGCTGTAGGTAGCTCTTTGATCGCCTCAGTTTGGAGAAATAAAGATCAATTCTGAGCAGACAGATAAACTAACAGCTAGTCTTGGTGCCATCTTAAAACAGCTCTGTTCTCAAAAATGTCATAATTTCAGTTCACGTGAACGGTATCATGTAAACCTTTACACCGCCGTCCGTTTCACATTACACAGTTACTTATTTAATATCCTTTGATAATTTGCAGGTGCGAATAGCAGCAGCTGGAAGAAAATCAATTTCCGGGCACTGTTAGATGAAATCACTCAAACAGGTTTATTTATATGTTGTGCCCAAAATATAGAGAGCATTAAAGACAATTAAGAATTAACATCAGAGTCCCAGGTCCGAACGGGGAAGCTCCGAATCAAAGCTCTGCCCCCCCAAGTCAACACAGGAGCTTTTATTAAAGATATTGAAACACTGGACCAGAAGGAGGAGTTAGGGAAAAGCAAGGCAGTCTGGTTCCCATGAGGAGAAAATTCAACAACATTCCTGTAAACAAGTTCATTCTGTGAGAACCCATAGAACTTGGAATAGAAGCCATAACAGCATCAGGACTTACCAACAACAGGTGTTAACCTACAACAAATCCTGCCATTACAGCGCTTGAGCTAGTCAAACTTTAACTCTGTTTTTCCAAACGTAAGGTAGTTCAAAGGGCTGGTAAGAAATTAATTGTGCCTAATCTTTCCGCAAAACCCCACTTTAAAAAATGCGAAACATCTCTTTGACATTGAGTTTAGCACCTTGTGTCCCTTTCTTGTTATAACATCTGCAATTCCCGTCATGCCTCAATGCCTCGTTTCTCTCCTGAATTTCCTTTGCTCCCCAGCTCACCTGTTTAACATTTCCATTTGCAGACTCTGAACTCGGTGACTCCCCACCTGGACGTGGAGGAGTGCAGCATCGCTCTGCTGCCCAGGAACCGGGAGAAAAACCGCAGCATGGACGTGCTGCCGCCTGACCGCGCCCTGGCCTTCCTGGTCACCACGGAGGGGGAAAGCAACAATTACATCAACGCGGCGCTCGCTGACAGCTTTCACCGACAGGCTGCCTTCATCGTGACCCCTCACCCTCTGCCGGGCACCACGGCGGACTTTTGGAGGCTGGTTTTTGACTACGGTTGCACAGCAGTGGTCATGCTCAACCAGCTCAACCAGTCCAACTCTGCCTGGGTGAGGTCAAAGGCTTTCATACTTCTTTATTGCCATTGATTTGTTGACGCTACAAGGGAGCTGAGATGGAGCAGAGTTTTTGAGTCAACCCACACACACAAGTTTTCGTTTGAAACTTTTTACTCTCAGAATCGAGGTTATATGAACTTTACATTTCCTGACACGCCCCGCCTGTTATTATTTCTGTATCTTACTGTGCTTGGGATTAGTTTCTTCATGCCATTTTGTTGGGCTTTGATCCCTGACCACATTGATCTCAAGGCATGACTAGATAACACCCGTCCCAGTTTTTTTTTTTTTTCCCCTTCAATCCTCAAGATCCATCTCAGAAGAATATATTTCCCCCCAGCCACATTTCAAGGTTCTTTTTTTTGCCGGCCCACTTTTTTCTCATGAGCATATTTCTTCCTCCGTACTGCAGCTTTCCCAGTTCCATCTTTAGCTTTTTTCGAATAATCTCAATCAGAGCAAGAACGACTTGCTGCTGAAACAAAGTTCAAGTTTGGGTCTTCCAGAACAAATGAATGTAACAAATCGTTTTAGTCATGCGTTTCTTTTTTTAAATCAACTCAAAGTTCTGATGCATACAGTAGGTTTAATGACGTCTATCTGCTCGTTTTGTTTTTTTCCAAATTAAAACCATCCTTGTTTTGAACAAATTAAGCTATCCCTTTGATTTCTGAGTAAGACAGACGTGATGGTTATCAAGCTGATCACTGAGCACCGTTAGTTCTCAGAGGATGTGTCGGAGGTGACACTCAGCTACTACCACTCCAAATTTGAGCTCAGTATCTGTAAAAATGAGTTATCGCCACCTTTGTGTTTGCTAAGGTCAGTTAGTTGTGGCAGCCATCTTGAATCAGGTTGATTCTAAAACTTAGGGTGGTATCTTACTGGTCTGCGACTCGTGGAGACTAGATGATGACTCGAAACTGGAAAAAATGTGAGTAAATTAGCCGATTTTTGACATGAGTCTCACTGAATTCTGAGTGTTTGCCAACAGTCAGGGCCTAGTGAAATGCTACCTTTAATCAGTTGTTGATGCACATCCAATGATGTCTTTCTTAGAGTTTCATTAAATACCATTCAATGGTTCATGATATATTTTGCTAACAGACAGACAAACGCACACACATACAGACGCAGGCAATTGCACCCACCTTCGGTAGCAGTGGCTGGCACTAATGTAGATGATTAGATCATATTTCAACCACCAGATTTGCAACAATGACACCATACTTGGTTAAACTGGTTCAGTTTAACTTGACAGATGTAGGTGATGTAGGTGAACACAGATTCAGAAATCACCTGAAAAGACTCAATAATAGCTTACAGCAAATCTAACCTGGTGAATATCTTACTTTGTTTTCTGTGAAACAGGATTGTTTTTAATTCCAAATTTTAACCCTATTTTCAAGGTTTTTTTTTTCGTGTCTTTACTTCTTAAGCTTCTTGATGAACACTCAGTTAAACAGTCTGCTAAATGTTCACATTTCTTCGAGGCGATAAAACAAAATAAAATCCGACTGGGTAATATTGACAAAACTTTGTTGGCTGAAAGGCAATTTATTACTGTGCCAATAGTTTCATTAGCATAGAGTTGCATAAAAACGTCAGGACAGTCTATTTAAATCCGATAGGTTGCTGTTTGCAAAAATGTTTCTGAAGCGTTTTAGAGGTGTTCAGGTTATAGAGCCTAAGTCTGATTTTCTCTAAAATTCTCTTTAGCGTCTTTTAACAACTTAGGATGAGTAGGAAAAGATCATTTATAGTCAGTTGTAATCTGCCGTTTGTAATCCTACAGGTTATAAAATCCATGAGAGTTGATAACCTGGAGAATAAGAGCTTTTTTATTAACAGCTTTTTATACGGTGCAAAAAAAAAACATGTTGGAGTTCACAATGTTCGTGTTTACGTTGCTGATAAACCTCGTCTCTCTCATCAACCATGTTCCCCACAAAGCCGTGTGTGCAGTACTGGCCGGAGCCTGGTTTGCAGCAGTACGGGCCCATGGAGGTGGAGTTTCTGTCCATGTCAGCGGACGAGGATGTCATCACTCGTCTGTTTCGGGTCAAGAACGTCACAAGGGTGAGCGGTTATGACACAGTGCGGGGCCGCGGGGGGACATGTTGTCCCACAACACTTATCAGAGCCAGTTGTCGCAGTCAAAGTGCTGCTGGTTGTGCATCTGGTGCCTTAAAATCTGAATCGATGAATTGAGAAAAAACAGGTGAATTTCTACAGTCTGTCCTTCAGTATTATTCCTGTTTATTTTTCCCGAGAGGACATTAAATACAATACACTTCGAAATAAACGTTCTCTGTAATGCAGCATGGCGGGTTTTTTTTTCAGAGAACCACAGGAGTGTCTATACATGCAACAAAAAGGATTTTGTTTGGCGATTCAGCAGCCCATAAAATTGGATCAGTTCCCATACAGGTGATTATAATCAAAAGAATTTTCTTCCCATAAAAACACGCAGGGAGAAGCCCATTGACATGCATGCTATAAAGGTCACTCTGCTCTTTTCAATTTCTGTTTGTCATTACTCAGATAGGTGTCTTCCCTTCTCTGGTGCCTTTTGGCATATTAAAAGATCAAACTTTCATTATCGTAGCGCCTACCGTATCTCAGGTGGAGTATACTTCTTCATGCCCCAAAGCAGATTTTCTCTTCAATTTGCTCACAAACCTTGTCACACATTTTATTTTAAAATGCACTGAGTTAGATGAAGCTCATGAAATAAGCCAAATAAAAGCACAGAGAGTTCTGTCCTAGTGAGAGGAGCGTTGTACGTGATTAATAATTATTTTCTCAACTAAAAAAACCCCAGAAAAAACAAACATTTTTGGCAGCATTTTGCATAAGTAAATGCATGCATTCTGCTCAGGACACCGTCAACCAATTATAGAAGAAATCTGTATGCGAGGCACACCCCCCCCCCCCCCATGCCATTAGAAGCAGCGTGACAACTTCCCTTCTTGATTGGCATCCTTACCTCCTCTGTCGGCTGCCCTTGTCATTCCCCTCTCTACCTGTGGCACCTTTTTTTTCCCCCCCCTTACTCAGAGCACATCACAGTCAGGAAAAGGGCAACTTAATGCAGCACGGGAGGAATTAAATCAGAAATAACACACACCCTTTTCACTTTTAGCACCTCTCTCTGAGCGTTACTGTGTACGTTTCTCGTGTGTGACAATGATGTACAAGGGCAGGGAGTAGAAGTGTAAGGAAGTGCACTGTAAGCATCTGCCTGTGTGGGTGTGAGGGCTGAACAAAAAGGGGAGGGGGGTGAAAAAAGTTTAAATTCCCACCTTCACTGAGGGTGTTCCTTTGTGCATCGTTGGGTGTCTTTGCCAGCCTAATTTGCATGAGTTACAGTTCTCCACTGGTTCTTAAGTACTAGGTGAAATTCTACAGGACAAGGTTATGAACACACAGGGACCTCTTTCACACTCAGCACGGGCCCCACTTACACCCACAGACACATATATCTGGAAGTCAGACTGCTGAGTGAGCACAGCTGAAATGCCAGCGTGCAGTCTGGAGAGCAGTCAGAACTGGCACGTTTAGGCAGGCCGGAACGATATTTTGGTGCATTACGGACACGTGCGCGGAATCTTGACATGTGTTTCATCTGATCTGTGCTTCTGAAGCTCCAAGAGGGCCAGCTGGTGGTGTGTCAGTTCCAGTTCCTGCGCTGGTCGGCGTACCGCGACGTTCCCGACTCCAAGAAGGCTTTCCTCAACCTGCTGGCTCAAGTGCACAAGTGGCAGAGGGAGTGCGGGGAAGGACGCACCGTTGTACACTGCCTGTGAGTTGTCGTCCAGGAAGATGTATGAAGTGTTTCAAATTAAAGAAGAAATGTTGAAGGATGTTCATTGGCTGAAATTCCAACACACAACAGTTTTCTTCCCTAATTAGGAACCTAATATAAGATCCACTCATTCAGAATCTGCTGAGTCAGTGGTTGCCATGGTGATTTTCGCTTTTGCTTTTAGGGCTGAGGGAAAGCTCTAAAGCAAAAGCACCACTTCTCATCAGACAGGCAGACAGAAACCAGAAACTGAGCCTCAAACAAACGTTCGCTGTGTAAAAACCTATAAGCTGAATAAAAAGAAATGTTTGAACCGTGAGTAACGAACCCATCCAGCGGCTGTATGCCTGCATTTTTCTCTATCTGCAGAGCAAAGTGTAGGAGATATGACAGGTTAAACACAGCCTCCACTTCAGGTTGCAAGAGAAAAATTCAGAGCTCAGATAAAACGGGAGTCAGGGAGTTTGGGTGTGTGCTCCCTGCAGTCTGGGGTCCTATAGGCAGTGGCACACACACACACTTGGTGAAAAAAAGACATCTACATTTTGATGTATAAACCATATAAGAAGTGTAAAACTCTTGGAAGTGAGAAGAGTTTGCTTAAGAAAATCATCAAAATACAACTTCATTTGTATAAAAATCATTAGATATGTTAAAATGTCTCACTCATTTGGCTAATTCTGACATTTTTTAGTGAATTTCGTCTACGCCGTGCTGCCAAATGTCACAGCAAACTCGTTTAATTGAGCTGTATGTTTTGATGTTTTTTTTTTTCCCCTATGGGTTTTTCCAAACCTGCAGGAGGAGTAGGGAATTAAAAATCATGATGGAAATTGACGACTAATCACCAAATAGTAATCAGGGTACTTCAATGCTCATGTGTTGGCACGTTTTAAAAACCACACAGAGAGAAGGCAGAAATGCATTCAGCCTCATCTGAAAAGGTCCTACACAGCAAATTACAGCTGCTCAAGGCTGACATTTAAAAGTGCATTTAAAAACCAAAGGCTTATTCACAGGAGGGGTGCATCACAAAAAGCGTGTGTAATAACATCATGAGCGAATCTGTTTGATGAGAGACGAAGACTGTGTCGAGCCTGCTCTGTCGCTCGGCCCCGACAAGGAGCGGCGCGATTCATCACGCCACTGATTTCTAATGTGGAAAATCTAATTCTGCCGTAATCGCTGCGCACTGGTACTGTATGGTGCAGTGTGTACATGGCACGGTACACTCCTCTGTTGTCCCCGGCAGCCCCCCTCGAGCAAACACCCCGCTGATGAATATGAATGGGCCGTCTGCCTCATTGCCGACCCGTCACACGTTCAGACCCCTCCCCGTCCGAAAGCACATCACTCAGCGCTGTCACACAGTGTTACCCACGACAACCAGGAGGGAGATTATGGAGATCAAATCAATTATGGCTTAATACAGAATGCGATGGCTCTCACTACACTAAATCCAGCACTGCCAAAGCTCTGACGACGATTGATTACTTTAATATTGCTTGTATACGCTGCAGAGTCTCCCACACCCACCTTGGCCACGTCTGTCTCTGGAGGGAGGAAGTGGATTGTCCTCCAGTACTTTATAGATATTGCCTTTCATTTCTGATGACCAGCGCAGTATTTCACAAAGAAATGCCGCTCTGTGCTGTTATTCCTCAATTTATGGTACCTTATAGTGTTTTTAATATTGCTATATATATATATATATATATATATATATATATATATATATATATATATATATATATATATATATATATATATATATATATATATATAATTTTTTATAAATTTATTATATTTATAGTTTGCCTGTGCTGAAGGAGCTGTATCAAATTGTTGTTTTTATGAAGTGTTAAAACGGTTTTATCAGATTACATGGATGTACCTTTTTTATACTCTCTTCCAGAACTTAGTTAAACGTTTTAAAAGCCTTTTTTTTTTTTCCCCCTCTGGAGAGGTAAACCTATTTTTGTATATCGATATCATCTATACAACATGGTTATAAATGTGGTACCAAAAGGAGTGGCATCTGCACACAGATGGTCAAACGTGGATTTTCATCGCCTCGCTGTAACGATTAGTAGGGGACGGGAATCTTTAGGCACCTCACGGTTCGATTTGATTCTGATTCAGAGGGCCGTGATGCAGTTTTAAAATGATTATGAAATGATTGCGCTTCAACCAAAAACCCTAAGAATAAAATCTCTCAGACCTTATAGAAAGAAATATTTAGCTTTACTCAGATTTTGGGAACTAAATCAACAGAAGAAAAAGGGTCAAAACGCTGGCTGTCCATGCATCACATGTCAGAGTTATCTTACCTGCTTTCCTCAGTGTTTCCATGTCTTTGTTTTCAGTCCCGTTGTAGTGTGTGGTAATGGCTGTGTTAGTATATCTTTGACTTAGAATGAGCTCGTTCTATCGTGGCTCTGAATTAGGAAACATGGAGCACAAGCCCCAGTTGAATGCTGTCGGGAATTTTTTTGCAATAAAACTTCACCTTTTCCGAGTTAGGTGGAAACTTTGACGCCTCGATCCTCCTCTGGCAGCAGTGGCAGCTAGTAGTTTTCACCAGAGTGATGTGGCTCTTATGTATGTCAGTCTTTACCTTTAGCTTCAAAGGAGCTAAAGTACTTCCAGCTAGAAAGTCCTGCCCCTTCACCTTATTTCGCTTCACAAAAAGAATCAGGACATCCTCCCACTCCCGGCACAAAGACACAAATGGAGGAGTAGATGTAAAAAGTCAGTGGAAGGGGTGATATGGGACGCAGCCTTACTGTAGCAGAGCTTGCTGTCCTCATCATCCTGACATGCTCAGGGTTTTCATTCTTGGTTGAGCTGAAGCATTAATCACAATAAGACTGGATCTCACTGAATACGGCTGTCTTAAAGGAAAGTGTCACACATGCTGAAGTGATGAGGGATTATCGTATCGGAGTAAAGTTTATTGATCCAACCAAGGAATGCATTTCATTTTGAATTTGATCTCAGTCTGTCTGGTAGTTGGGAAGACATTTCACTCAAAACTGCAAATGTCATCTTCATATTGGTTCTGCAGGAAAAGTCAGGGATCCAGGAAGTGCAGAAAGATTCAGCCTTTAGAGATCTTTATGGTTCTGTACTAAATCCCAGAGGGATTCAGATTCTGCTTACTTGGCTATGCAGTCAGATATAGTAAACCAAGCATGGGTATTGGTATTTAAGTCATTCTATATACAGTTACAATCATCTCTTAACAGCTAAATATGCCCAAGAAGAGCCCAGTGGGATGAGAAGATCTAGCCACACCAGAGCTTCACACGGTGGTGCAGTTCCATGTGTGATGTGGTCAGATTCTGCTGGTTGTGACCACAGCAGGTGTTGGGATAACTTTGATTGTTGCTGCTGAAGCATGAGTCTGAACCACTGCAGTCAGAAAGATAACCAGACGAGCTGATTCACCCACCTCTCCTTCCCTCCCTCTCTCTCTCTGGCTCCTCGACAGCTGCTGAGTCTAATCGAGACAGACTGTTGCTGTAGTTATGACTGTAGTCGTGGGATGACACGGCCTGTCACTGTGATTGTGTCTGCAGCTACGGTTGTGCTTCGGTTGTCACGATTATGACTGTGACACATTGGTATATAATGGGTCAAACGCTTGCTACATGCCGCTGTTTCGCCGCAAACTGGGATGGTTGTTCCTATTGAGCAATGCACTGAAATCCTCTGGTGTTTTTTTTTTTGTTTTTTTGTTTTTTTGCGGGTGGGGTCTCTTTTCTTTTCTGAGCCTCACTTTGCTTCAGCTATTTGCTGTGATACTGCTGGACCTATCAATAAACCTGAGAGATATTCTGGCAAAGTCAGAGCGCTGGTCAAAGTCACGCTGACAGAGACCCTGGGCCCTCTCTTCGAGGAGATCGATAAGCAGTAAACACCTCTTATGAAGTGTTACTTATTATCTCCTTTAGGTAGTGCCAACAGAAACTGAACACCTGCAAGAAACAATATCAGGAAAGGGGGAAAAAAATAAAAATCACCTACGCAATAGATGGCACAAAAATCTTGCAAAGGAATGGAACATCAACTATTTTCGAAGCTCTGACTCCTCTGCTGTCTGTGATTTATTTTTAACTACCTCCCCCACCCCCACAGTAACGGTGGTGGTCGTAGTGGGACCTTGTGTGCCTGCAACATCCTCCTGGAGATGATCCAGTACCAGAACATGGTGGACGTCTTTTATGCTGTCAAAACTCTACGCAACTGCAAGCCCAACATGGTGGAGTCTCTGGTAAGAAAAGCTTTATAGATATAAAAACAACGTGTTTCTCAGCAGAAAGAAAGCTGGGGTTTATTCTTTGATTTGTGTTTTTTATTTTTTTTCCAGGACCAGTATCGATTTTGCTACGACCTCGTCCTGGAGTACTTGGACTGCTTCGAGGGCAGATAGCAACTAACAGTTTACGACAGCAGCCGGATCCCGTACGCCGCAGGTTTGCTTTGGGGCCACCCAGTGACACCCCATCTTCTTTAAAGTTTGGACCTTTGGACTTTAAAGAAACACGAAGGAAGAGGAAGGCGAATGAAAAGAAAACCTCGATCAAGGTTCTAAATTTTAACCTTTAATGTACAGCTGTGATTTCCTCCTTGTTGGTGATGTTTCGTTAGTTTTTGGTTCCGTTCGGTCCACTCTGCCTCTCGGACTGAATCTCTTTCTGTAGCAGCAGAACGACACTGGACCTGTTTATACCGAGGAAGGCTCGCCGCGGCCGTGCTCCATTATTTCACTTAAACGGCGAGGAGGCTGGGCGTTGATTCCAAAGTTACCCGAACTTGGAGGCACTCTGTTTTCTCTGAAGAGCGGCAAGACTTATGTACAATACCATAAACTGCCTTACTGTTTCATGTTCAGAAAAATGGGTTTAAATTAACAACCTAAATCCAAAGGATTATCATATAACTTGAAAAAAAAAAAAAAAAAAAACGAAGAAAAAAAAAAGAAGCAGCAAAATGTTTAACAGACGAGCAGCATTACAACTGACCAGCCTGGTTTTCATCAGTACTGAGGCATAAACTGTACAGTATTGCATTGTATTGTATTTTGCCATAACGTGTATGCTGGATTAGCATGTGTGCTGGGACTAGAAGGGGCTCTGGTGTCACCACGAGAGAGCTCCCCGTCTCATTACTCTCACAGTGCCAATCCTGATCCCACTGACTGACTTGAAGCCTTTTTTTTTTTTGTTTCTGTCGCTTCGTTTTGATGGATGTCTGCAAACATACAGTATGATCCAAGTGATTGTTTGTAATTTTTTTTTACACGGTATGAAAGAAAAAGGACCAGCGTTGAAACTGCACCGGGGTACCATAGTGCTGATGTGAAACACGATGTTCCAGAAATCCTGCGGTGATGTGTTTTACCAGTTCCAGCGTCGCAGGTTCGAACTCGTTCGTTCTTTAAGCTGTTTGGTTCTTCTGTAAATTATCAGCCAAGTTTAAACCAGTTTGAGCTTGATTGTTTCAGGTGTGAGGCCCGTTTTTGAGAATTTTGCCATGAATTTAGCTGTTAGTGGTGTAAATCAATAAGAAAAAATGACTGTATAATAAAAGAGACTGATCCACTATGCATCACCACTTGTAACTGAACATTTTGGTGTTTTGGCACCATTTTTCTGAGTGAGACTGATATATTATGACAAAGGGGGAATATAAACATTTTGTCCAGAAATCCTGTATCTATTTCTCAGCTACTGGCCAGTCTCAGTGACCACTGGAGCTCTCTGGAATATGTGATTCACATAAAGATCTGAGTCAGCTTTGAAACAGCCTCTGGAGAGGCCACTTCACACAGACAGGGAGCGAGCAGTTCTTGTTTTTTTTCCAGGACCTCAAGTAGAATTTTCTTTTCTTTTTTTTTTTTTTTAATTTCATTGTTATTCCTTAAAATACATTTCATTTTAACCATGACTCCTGAAGCTCCTTTAGAAGAAGATTTGGCAGGTGGGAGGGGGCGGTACCACAGAACCCACCCTGATAAACGAGAGGAGGCAGCTTGGCGCCCGGAGAAGCTGAAAACTGGCCCGTCCACCGAGCGTCAGAGAATCACTGGATCTGTGTTTTACTTGTCAGACAACAGAAGCTTTCTTCTTTGTTAGCTCATCGCCTCGTGTGATTCCTGTGCTATAAGATTTCTCACAAAAATCAGCTAAAAGGTTATGCTCAGCGGAGGGTGAACGGACTGCAGAGGCTGTAGTCCCGTTTTCAAGAGGCTGACATCTGCTGTCTTGCAACACACTTTAATTTTTTTTTTTCCCCATCTACCATTAATAATCTTTCACTCCTGTGCTTGGCACAAATCCGTTTATAACTTTCTGCACCTGGCGAGGAAATTCTTCACTCGAGCCTCGATGGTAAAATGTGATGATGAAAAGCAAAGGAAGTCTCCTTTACACGCCGCTGTATCTTCGGTGCAGAGACGAAGGTCGAGTGCGTTTCAGCCACACATGACGATGCTAATTACACATTCCACCTACCTGGTGGTGCGCACATGTTCATTTCACCTTGCCCGTGATGCGTAGGGAATCCAGAGCGCCCGGTGGAGTCTCCTTGAAGAACTTGGATCGGTTTTTATCCCACCAGTTCCTCTTACACCTCGTGTGGAGCTCCGTACAGGCAATTCATTTATCCTCCATTCTGAGTCGTTTTTAAGGAAATTAAAAGGCAGATTTGGTTTGTCACCCTCATGATTTATTTGTACACTAGCACAAGGTGGCAGTTTTGCTAAATTTAGTGGGGGAAAAAAAAAAATAGTTCTTCGAAAAGAAATCGCTGGAGGCGATGAACCAACAACAAAGAAAGTTTTTGCCATCTGATGATAGAGGCAGACTGGAATCACGTGACTCTGATGCTCGCTGGATGAGCTCTATAGGCTCATGAGTGTCTGCTTTTGGTGCCAGAATTGTAATTGTTTGAACAGAGCAGCTCGTTTTTGATAGGAAGAAAAGGCTGAAAGGAATGTGTACATACAGATGTATATTGTTCTGTGAATACTATGTGAATAATATATTCTATGTTTGCCCTGAGTAAAGATGTTCACTGCGTAACCACAAAGCTGAATGTGCTGTAAATGAACATTTTGTGAGTTTTCTTTTTTGTTTTGTTTTGGGGTTTTTTTTCCCTCCTCCGACATCATTGTATGAGCTGAGTCTTTTTGCAGTATTCAGCTCAGCACTCGGAGCATGTATGAATTATTATTCTTTGCATTCAGTTTCATTGATTTCAAAAATAGCCGGCGCGCCGCGAGAATTATTTCATCCGCTTTGTGAGTGCGTTGTACTTTTACCATTCCAGAGCTTTCTATTGTGACTGCTGCCAGCGCAGGATCACCGAATTCACTCGTTTGTTTTCTGTATGACCCCGAGAATAAGTGACTACTGTGTTTTTTGAACATTGTATTTGTGGAGATGAGGGGGGGGGATGTGTTCAACGTGAGAGACGGCGAGGACGGGATGTGTATCGGGGTCAGGAGGAGTTGGGGTGTGTGTGTGGGGGGGGAGGTTCTTGGATAATGATTATCAATAAAAGAGGAGAAAGAGATGCTTTGTTGAGAACTTGTCATTTGATGTTGGGGTAAAAATGCACACTCGGCTGGAAGAGAATATGGTCCATGACTGGTTTGTCAGCAGAACGTGGGCTTCCTGCCTAAAAACCTGCGACCCAGCTGTGGTTCCAGTCGTCTCAAACCACATTGACCTTTAAATCTTACCCCTCTGTCTTATAGCTCACCTTATTTCCTTCCTTTTTTTTTTTTTTTTAACATAGCACCCCCCACCCCCACCCTCATCTCTTATTCTATTAATTTCATTTTTTCTTCTCATCTTTCTCCATTTGCCGCTCTGCAGAGTAATGTGACTCTGTACCACAGACTTCCTCCGCCACCCACTGCTGCTCTGAATAATGCAGCAGTCCTGCAAACTGATCCAGTGTTCCAGTGCGGAGGGACAAGTCAGATTAATTAGGGGGCAAGACCCCCGACTGTTGGGTTTAAGACAAAGTAGGCCGTCTGGATTTGCTTCAAGATTGGCTGGGGATTGATTAGCCTTCAGAAACAAACTGTTTTTTGGGGGGGAAAAGCTGGTTCTTAAAAGAGGAAGGTTTATTATCATGTCACTGGAAAGAAGCAGGAATTCCTTTCGGTGACAGAAAAAAAAATTAAGCAGGCAAGTCCTTTTCATGATAGTACTTCAAGCAATGTTTCAAATCTTTGTGAATAATAATAAATAATATCTTACCTGTTGTAGATAGCTCTATGAATGACCTCCGTTTAGAGAAACAATTTAATTCTGATCAGGTTGACAAGCTAACGACTAGTCTGAGTGGGACTGCAGCTGTTTTAAAACAGAATTGACAGTGATTAATGCAGAAACTATTTCAGAATCCTTCTACATAGAATTCTCTGGTTATTTACCAGCACAAACGGTGGCTACCAATCTGAATTAAATACCTGTAAAGTTTTCTACATTTGCCTTTTTCACCTTGGGAAAGAGGCTTTCAGCCACAAAACCCCACACTAGTAGTTTAACTCAGAAGGTATCTGGAATCCTTCCAGTTATTTCTGATGGTGTAATCACTGCCACGATCAGTAAAACTCATCACCGGGCCAAGAGGGTTTTGTCTTTTCTCTGTAGGTTTCCTGTCTTAATACTGTGCTGACAGGCTTGATGAATGTCTCTTTCAGCTGCCCAGTGAGTCTCACCAGATACACTCAGCGTTATGGTATTCTATAAAAAGATGTGCTCAAGTCAGGACTATTGAGAGAGCGCGGTTCGACCAGAGTAGTGTGAGTTATGCACTTGTTTTTCCAGTCGTACTGAAGTATGTTCACTTCCGAATCTCCTCTTGATGTTCATCACATTCAGTAATGTTCTGCATCAGTATTTTCTACCAACCTGTTAGGTTGAATTAATCATTTCAAGCTGATTATCCCTACTCAATGTCAATGTTCACCCACACAAGCTACTGTATGTGGCAGAGCAGCCAAACTCATCGAGGATTCTTGAGTGAACTGGCGACATTCTTACACATCTCTTTATATTGTTCAGCCTTTGAAGGGAAAATACACTTTAGAAATTTCAGGTGAAAACTAAGAATCCTAACTTCTCATAGCACCGCTGATCCAAAAACGCAAATTCCCAAAATATTAACCTCAATTGATTGCAAATATCAGATTATCCAGTAGTTCTGGCTGACTAAGTGCCACTTCTTAAAGGTAATATTTGGAATTTTTCCACTCGTTTTTTTTTTTCTTTTTCTCTTAGAGTAAAATTATTGATAGGCTCAAAAAGCAATGAAATTGGACCCGCAGAGAGAGAACTCTGAAACCTGCAACTACTAAAAGCCTGCAGTGTAATAACAGGGTGAAATCATTCACTGCAAAGTCAGAGTGCTTGTAATTCAAAATTTCGAGTTCAGGGGGATGCTCACAAGTGCTCGAAAAAGAGTACAGGAAACATACCTCACGATGATGAAGGCTTTTGTTTTCATTTCTTCTGGTCTCAATTTGGTGTGTATGTGCAAATCATTTCAGTGTGCCAGAATATTTAGATGGCCGATGACTCATTAATGAAACCACATGATATTTCGCAGTACAGTTAGATACAATACAGCACAATATATTATAACATGAAAGTTTGTGTTGGAAATTAAATTGAATTTAGTGGCCATAACAACTTATCTGAGAACGGTAAAAAGGAGACATTTTAAGGGAGACAGCAACAGGAGCTAGAATTAAGCTCCAGCTAACAAAATGACCTTTTCCCTCCGTGAAGTCAGTCTCATCTGTTGGAACACCTCCGTTTGGTCATAGAGAGTTGCTTTGGTGAAGGATATCTTCTGTTTGAAAGCCGAGAATCCTCCAAGTCAGACTTAAAGGGCTGCATTAACCAGCGTACGGATGGAACGATTACAAAGAGTTTGCATCATTTTGCAGCAAAACTCCCCACAACTTCAGGTTGGTTTTCAGAAAGTTTTGCATTTCATCTCTGTGAAGTTGCTCTACTTTTCCTCTGCTCTTTCTACCATTTTAGGCTGTTGGTTTCAAGCAGAAGTGGTTCCCAAACAAAGCGTCTTCAACAGCTGTCCGTCGTGGCGTTCTCACACATCAATCTGCTTTCGAAGATCGCTGGCCCCACTTTCAAAATTCCGGTCCTTTCTTTTGAAATTAGCTCATGACTTTTAGGTGCGCGGATGGTTGCGAATTGGATTACCTTCACAATCTCCCCCATGGTTGGGAATTAATACGTTAAGCCGCCTTCTCAGTTGTTTAGCAAAACAGGTGCAGGAACACGGGGCTGGTTGTAGGATTGTTGTTCTTCAAAACCCCATGATTTCACTTACAAAACGTTTGTTTTGTGCCAAATGCTTCGCTAAAACATGCAGATAAAATCCAATATTCTCTAAGAGACTATTGCCACCAAAGCTTTTCATCGCAACCTTGCCCCCAGACAAAGTCAATAAGTCGAAAGAGAATATGCATAATGTTCCAGGCTTTTAGGAAACTCTTTTCTTCTTTCTGTACAGACTTCTCCCGTGAAGCACACAAGGTGGAAAGTGAACACACATACACACACACACACACTTGGATTATCTTGCCTTACCATCCTGGTGATACTCCGCTTCTGGTGAATAGTGCAGCAGACAAGACAGGTGGCCTCAGCTTTGTGCTCAGCAGAGCGAAGACGAAGAAAAGCTGTCCAGATGGCTCCGTCCACCATGTTTTCTCACTGGTTCCACCACCGCTACACGTCTGACTGCAGCCCTTATCTCAGCCCTGTGTTCTCAGCTCAGTGAAAGTGGTGGCTCACTTTAACAAGGGAAAAAGATGGTTCTAACCTGGATCAGTCGGACAAACAAGGAGCTGGCGACAGATAACCAGAATTTGTAGAGTGACTCATTCAGCCTTTTTTATCACACTCACTTCTTTCTGTTGAGAACACAGAACCGGCCACATTTAACAAAGTCTGACTATAATGATGGCTGAAGGGTCTCCGTCTACTTTCCCTGTACAAAACTGAAGCCGTAATTGTGGCTGCCATGTTGTATCTTTGAGTCTCATATTATAGAAATAAATATCTGAACATGTAGCAGCAAGGTGAGAACTTCAGGAATCAACTGAAGTCAACTCCTGGGAAAGATTATCTGAGATGTATTTTTTTTTTTAGTCAAAAAAAAGGCTTGTTTGTTTACACAAACTACTTTGAACAGTGGTTTTGTTCCTGTGTCTGCTAATAATACATGTCCGTGGCTCAAACCATCGAGATGTATTATAACTAAAGACAGGACTGGAAGCCGGAAGTTGAAGCCACAAAAAACGAGAGGAGTTTTACTCTCGCGACAGCAAAGAACATTGATTTCTTCGTTGATGGAGATACTAACAGAAACATTGTTAGCTTTAACTAACTTTACACTGTTAAAGAGGAGGACAGAAATGAACACGCAGCAGAAACTGAATCTACACTTTTTGTTTATCTACAAGCTAGCATTAGCACTGCAGCACAGCAAGGCACTACAGGAAGGTAGAAGAGTTTAAAACTCCCATCAGCCACTGATTCAAAGAAAGGCATTAACTCACAGGATTGTTGGTCTGTTTATTCATTTTAGCACTGTGGTAATATTCACTTATTGGAGAGTGTGTTATGTAGTTTCAATATTGGTGTTTCGAAGAACGTTGTTCTGATGCTGGCAATTAATTACTACCTTGAAGTTCCTCCAGCTATGAGTCCTATTCTGCCAGTGTTCACTGTTGAAGGTAAATATGAGGAAAAAGTAAATGTAATTTAGGGTCTGCCACTGGCAAACATTAGTACTGAAGTTGTTCACAGCCCTCCCACCCCAGGAAACAGGGAGCTTCCTGTGTGTCTGCTTTGTGGGGTGGAATTTTAGCCCAAAATAGGTCTCTCCCGCTCCTCTTTTCGGTGACAACCAAACCTCACGTGAAGTGGAACGTCGAGCTATTTGGCTCCAAGGATAACGTCACGTTGTTAGCACACGTACAGTGATGTTGTTGAGCCTTGAGGGGTCCGGGGGGGGGGGGCTTGTAAATGATTGTATGTCAACATGAACAATTTCTAGGTTGTGGCAATAAAGCTCCTCCGAGCTGCCATAAATTTGAGAGATGAGCTTATCAAAAGGTCAGCGCTTCAAGGGACTGGCTTAGCAACTGGATTTATCCTTCAGTTTATTTGGAGCAGAAAAACGGGGCCACAAGCAGCGGCTGAAATCAATCATACTTCACTGTGATCCTTGACAAACTGTTAAAGAAGCTTTTTTTAATTGATGGTAATAATCAGGTAAAGTTAACCTTTTTTCTGCTAACAAAAACAAACCAGAAGCATTTCTGGAAATAATGAAATAAACTCGTAAGCCTTTTCTGAGCTGGGAGCTTGTCAGACCCAGTGAATGATTGCATGTTTCAAATGTTAGTTTTGCCTTTTTGTAGTTGTTACAGCTGATTACAAGTGTTCCTATTTGTGTCTTTAACACCCCTTATTTACCCCAGTTAAAATTAAATCTTTCTCCCCCTCAGAGTATTTATTTTCCAGTTTGTCCTTTCCAGTTTTTGCTCATTCACTTCCTCTCGTCTCGTTACATTTTTCTCCTCCATCTCCTCTAGCGTTTGTTGTAATAGATGTAGCCATAAGGACAGCTGTAGAACCGATAGTTAACCTCAGGGAGAACATCATCATGCCTCCTCATCTTTCTTCCACACCTTCAGTCCGCCACACCCCAAACATCCCCGGAGCTCCCGTGTCCTACAGCTCGTGCGTCCCCCCCCCCAATGGAAATGACCGATCTTCGGTCTGCTGGGACAGTGGTTCCACATTAGTTGCAGAAACGATTGCCAGCCTGCATCCTCCACGAAAACCCGAGCAACGTCTCCGCTCCTTCTCAAGCCTTGCACACCTGCGTTGTGTCACTCAGTGTCCTCGTTCTGAGAAACACCTAAGCTTGCAAAGAACGTTCACACTCTTGAATGCACCTGCAATCACTCTTTTTTTGTTTTATCGAGGCCGGTACATAATGTTCGTACGCATGGGATGCAAAAAAAAACAAAAAACGAAAAGAGACACAAACTCACCCCAAAAATCTGTGTTGACCTACTTTATTTGAAGTTAGTTTTGAATTTGTATGATGGTTTTTACTTTTTGATTCTGTGTCTGGTACAGATTTAGATCTGGGACCATCTGGGATAATTATATCATCCCAAATTAAACGCAAATTTGTTTGTAATTTTTAGGTAATTTCGTCGGATCCTCATTATCCTCTCCATCAGTGTGGCTCGTCACAACAATCAGTCTTCTGGATGTTGTTCCAGGTTTGAGTACGTCTCTTCTCATAGATGTGGAAGAAGAAAGAAGAAAATAATCTGGGGGTCATAATTGCTGACTAGCTGCCTGTCTCCCCAGGGTGTGAATTAGACAGAAATGATGGGTGGGAGGGGGATGTTTGACTTAACTTTCACATTAGGGCAATCTGGCCAAAGTCACTTTGAAAGATGGGTGTTCATGCCTGTGTGTGTTTGTTTGTTAGCAAAATATCTAATCAATACTGTATGAATTTTAATTAATCTCTTAGAAAGTTATCATTGGATGTATATCTACAGCTGATCAACCTTTAGAGTCAAACTAATTTAAGATGGTCACCACAGCTAACATGAGAATGCTATGACTTAGTCACTTTTAGAGCCCAAAGTTGGTGTGGTAGTAGCTGAGACTCATTTTCAGTACATACTCTGAGTCAGTGGGCAATATGCATTCCTACAAAGAAGGAACTTAAATTATTTCTGTATTCTTCATGTTTTCACATAATGTCTGCTACAACATAATTATAAATTACAATAAGTTACATTCAGCTGACCAGTTCAAAGGGCACAGAACACAATCATATCTAATCAAATGTCACAAAAAAAAGTGTTCTGGAGCAAAACTTCCATCAAAACAGGCCCTCAGCTTACAGGAGCAGACTTACACTTTCTACATCCAAACATCAACATCACATAGAGCGAGATCTTGGCTCCAAAGGTCAAACCACTCTTCTCCCATCTCCACGCAGCTGTTACTTTGCCCTGTCGTTTTGCATTCTACGACATAAAAAAAAAAGGAAATGTGTCTATATCTGACTCAGTTTACCGCCCAGCGTTTGGTACAACCTGTGGTCTGGTCTGGTGTTCGCTCAGTCAAAAAAGACATGCGTCACTCCATTACTCACTGACCTCCACTGGCTGCCGGAATCAACATCAAGTCTCTAACACTTGTTCACAGCGAGACAACAGGGTCAGCACCTAGAGATCTGAACTGAGTCACGCACAGGCTCACACTTCATCCTCTCGTTTTACTCCGTCCCTACCTTCATCCGTGCTGATGGCACAAACTATGCGAGTCGGAGCGTCCCTCTTTACCTTTAAGATGACTCATCATCACTTCAGAGAACACGTTGTCTCCTCACACACCAACACACCTTACCTGCTCCATCTGGACTGTCACTTACAGAGATTTAGCACTTGATGTGTTTTCTCTCGCCGCACTAAGGCTTGAATGTTTGTCCTCACTTGTAAGTAGGATGAAAATGACAAAATGTGATTTACACAGTCAAACTGTTAACAAGCACGCAAACTTAAACACAATCAACAACACAGAAAAACCACTTAACATGGGCTGTAGGCGCCGCTGTAGGCTCTGCCTGAAAGGCGGTATGATGAATAAATGAATGACTGAGTTTATTTGGATAACATATTTAATTAAGATAAGAATTATATCAAGCTAACAAAACATGACCACTGAAAAGCTCTACGCTGATTACATATAATTCTGTTTACATTATAAGCCATGACAAACCTTTTTTCTTTTTCTTTTTTGAACCCAATTACTGATTTACTCATGGCTGAGACCTTTCCATTATTTGACTGCCAGAACTGAACATTTATTGGTTTTCACTGGACATCTTTCAAATGTAAACACCCCTCTTAAATTAGAATATTCTCCTCTTAATAAAGAAAACTGAATGGGACTAAGAAGGCTGTCATTCACATTAAACATTTCTACTGTTTTTTAAATACACAACATCTGTAAATTTGAAGAATGTGGAATATATTCACAAAATATGTTCATTATATAACGTTTTATGTATTATTCTAAGAGCTATTGTTAATATTATAGCTATGGGCATCTATATCGCTAAAAATGAAATGGACTTTCTAAACTTTTCATATTTAAAGTGAGCAACGTCTGAGGTCTGTACCATGTCGCAGTAATATTTCATAACTATTGAGTCTTTTAACTTTATACAGCCTATATTTTGTGTGTTACTGCTCTGAATTGGTCCTGCAGACATTGCTCATGGCGTTCTTTTCTTTTCCAACCAACAATCCTTTATACAGAAAGTCAAATAGGTCCACTTTTAGTGTGCCAAAAATGAAACAAAAAAATATTTAAACAACAACTCTGAACAAATAGGGATTTCCATATAGAATTTGCAACAAGCACAGACAGCAGCATCTAACTGACAGAGTCGTAAAATGTTATAAAAGAACGTTTGCATAATCGGCTGTGAAAGTTTTGAGATTGGAGCTGTTTCAAGGTGGCAGCAATCCACTTTGGCCTCAGCCTCACTCAGACAAGCTGGAAGCTCCTCAGTCCATCCAAACTGAGGTCGTTCAAGGAGCTATCTACAACAGGTAAGATATTTATTAAGTGTTCACAACCTTTCCTTCGAATCCCACTTTAAAATCTCTGAAGCAGCTCTGTAATTTCTTTCTTCCTTGATGTAACACTTGGTTTTGATTAGTTGTCTGAAAGCATGTTGCTTTAACTGCTCGTTTAGTCGATGGGGGAAGGATGGTGGTATTTTGACATAAATTTCCTCCCCTGCAGGTCACTGAGACTGACTGACTTTGGTACAAATTGGTCTGCGGGTTTAAGAGTCTTGTCTTTTGCCCAGAGAGAGTAACTGTCTGTGTCACGCTCTGCTCTTTCACAACCTTCAAATCTAATTAGATGGAGGAGAGAACTTCTTCTCTTTATCTCTCTCTTTGGCTTTTCCATTTAATACTGTGCCGGAGCCACAGAGAACAGGGATTATGCTGTCATGTCATGTAGGCCGAACCCTCAGCTCTGCTCGCATGCAGATATGAACTCTTTAATATTTCATTCAACAGGTCGGGCCGCTCGTCTGTACCTGACTCGTTCCTCTGCTTTTAAATATAAATCTCTTGAGATTTCTGTCAGACGGGATTACAGCAGAATTATTCATGGCAACTTTTGTGTGGCCGTAGCTGAGAGTCCTCCCCAGCACATGCTCTGAGCACAAACAGATGTGGAAGAGATCTTTGACATTCACCATGTCTGTCTGTTAGCAAAACAGCTGATGAGCCACTGGACAGATCTTAATAAAGCGATCAGAAAGTAATGACGGGATGTACATCTGCAGCTGATTAATAACTGAACTAAACCTGATTCAAGATGACATTGGGAAACTCAAAAATGTATAAAAAAAGAGCCATTTTACCAATATCGATCTTGTCTGTTAACAAAATATCTCATGAATCAGAGAACGGATTTGAATGAAATTCTAAGAATGTAATCACATCTACAGCTGATTAGCTTGAGTCAGCATGATTTAAGACGGCTGCCATAGCTAATTGATCTTAATAAACACAAAAATGACCTTAACTGAGTTGATTTAGCAGATATTGAGCTCAAATTCGGTGTGGTAGTAGCTGACTGTGATCTCCATTAAATACTGTGAGCACTAACAGATCTTGCAAACATTTGTTTAAAACTTTGGCATGCACGGCGGTGGGGGATACGCATTTCTTTGAAAACATTTCCCTAAAGTTTAATCATGCACTCGTAGCTTTCTTTCATCATGTTTTTTTTCCCCTCACCATCTCTTCCACCATCTGCATGTTTTTGTAAACTTCCTCTTCCACACTCCACTCCCTTTTTGTTGTCCCCTCACTGCATTTTTACCTGCTCGATGTCAGGCAAAGATTGGTGGAAGTGCGGCTCTCTGACAGCTGCTGCGGCGCTTGTGGAGTGGAGTTTTTTTGCCTGCTGTCTCATCAGCTGTCTGCTGTGCAGCGCGGCAGAGGTGACGGGGTCGTGACATGTGTTGCGGAGGCTTGTATTAGCTGTTGCTTTTGTCAATCAAAGCGTGAAGAGAACAGCGAACACTCACCGAAGGCCACCTTTACGCTGCACACTGTTCCAACCTGGCAGCTCTGCTCCTGTCACGGCGTCACATTAAACTTCAGCGGCGATGCAAAACACCAATTTATCAGATGTCTTGGCGCTGCATGAATATTTGAGTTGTCACTGTGTTTAAAGAGGTGCTGCTTTGCTTCTGAAAACAACAACAACAACAGCAAAAAACAGATAAAGAGAGTCACGCACTCCTCAGGTGTGAGCAGCAGTGGACTCTAAGCCTCTTATGCTTAAACGCTGTTATTTAAAGACTGATGCTCGGTGGCACTCCTACCTCTGGGTTTGATGTTAATCTGCTGGAATGAGACGAAAAATGAGAAAACATTGAACCGTGAAGCATATTGTGTCGACTTAGACGTGCGTCCTGAAAGTAACAACAACAGGCTGTGATCGTCATGAAGAGCCAAATGTATTGCTTTGCAATATAAATGAAGAAATATGGCAAGCCATTTGTGTATTTATTCAATATCCTTGATATCAAGTGTCATTTTTGCCCATTAGTTTGTGACTACCCTGCACTAGCTTCACATTTGATGGCCTAGTTCAACAAACAGTCCTACTAGTAACACTTTTTTGCCAACCAGTGACACTTTTGCCCATCTAGTTAGAGCAGAAGTTGTACTTGTCGGCCATTTTGCTGCAAGAGCAGCACAAAAGTCTCAACTAGTTGGCTTTCCAACCCTCTGATGCAGCGGTCCCCAACCTTTTTTAGCACCACGGACCGGTTCATTATCAGACAGTATTTTCACTGACCGGCCTTTAAAGGTGTGGCGGATAAATAAAACAAAATAAAATGATACGAGCAGCATGAAAATTGTTTTTTTTAAGACATAATAAATGTAAATCCAACGTGTCCTCGCAGCTTTGTTAGCTGCTGTCCTGGTGTTGTGTTACCAACATGAATAACAGCCTCTCCTCCCCCTGATGTTCTCTGTGTTTAAACATGTCCTTTAAAATAAGAGCCACCACAAATATAAAGTGCACAAAGAATACAACTCACCATAACGCTGAATCAGTGGAGCCCTGAGCCTGTTTCTCAGTAATGAGACGGTCCCATCTAGGGCTTCCAGAGACGTTTGTTTTTTACTCATTTTGCTGCTTGTGGGTTTGTTTTTAGCAGTAACGCATCACGTGACCTAGATAAGTGTTTTGACAGCATCAAGAGTGAGTCAGAGACGGATGTAGTGGAGAGAATCCGGTCATTTTTCAAAATAAATCATTCAGACTCTGAAAATAAAAAAACGGAAATACTAAGTTATTTATTCTTTATGTGCGGCCCGGTACTAAATGACCCACGGACCGGTACCGGTCTGCGGCCCAGGGGTTGGGGACCTCTGCTCTTGTGGTGGACCACTGGCCCAAACTAGTCAACAGCTGTGATGTATAAGTTAACAAGTAAGCATCAATACCCCTTGCATGCGTATTAGTGACTGTCAAATGTCGGCACGAGACAACTAGTGCATCGAACATGTTTACTAGTCAACTGAGACCAAATTTGGCAATAGTCAGTTTGTAAATTTGTCACTAGAGTGACTAAATTTGGCACTTCTAGTTGACTAGTAAACATTTAAGATGAAGTACTCATCCTGCTCTCAGGTTTTAGCCACATTAGTTAACTAGTAAGGCCAAAAATACATCAACTGGTCAACTAGTAAGAATTTTAGTATTCACCTGTTAATTATGTAAATGTTAAGGTGCACTAGTCATTTAGTGTGCATATTTGACAGAGATGAGTTGACTAGTGCACATAATTTGTGTTGACAGGGTAACATGTTGGTTTTTTTTGATGCTTGCTAGTTAACTTGTGGATTACAGTTGTTGACTCTTTTGATCTAGTAGCCCACTAGTGGGCTAAAAAGCCAACTAGTTGGGAGTTTTTGGCTAATAAGGTGGCAAAATGGCTGACCAGTATGGCTTCTGCTCTGACTTGTTGGACAAAAGTGCCACTAGTTGGCAAGAAAGTGTTACTAGTAAGAGTGTTTGCTGAACTAGGGCACCAAATGTTGAACTAGTGCCACCAAATGTGCAAATAGTGCTGTGTAGTGGGCAAAAATATCTCTTGACATCAAGGATTTTGAATATACACACAAATGGCTTGCCATGGAGGAACTCTGATAACATAACCCTCTTTACTGTTGCTTTCAGATGGCAGCTATTTTTCTACTCTCTACTGAAGAAATTGATGCAAAAAGGAAAAAATAAATCATGTTTCCATCTCAGTGGCTGGAGAACATCATTTGTAGCAGTGCTGTGCTGTTCAAACATTTTGTAAAAGAAAGAGAGTGAATGAGTGAACATGTCTTTGATTTATTTATGATCACTTCATCATCAGCGTTTGCCTCCGTCTCACTTCACTTCTTGTCAGTGGGCTGTTATGGCCCTCGCCAACGTGGCTGCTTTCGGCTGCTGCATTCCCATCACACTCAGGCAAACGTGGAGGAATCAGTCTGCACAAATACATCCAATCCTGTCAGACAACAGAGGCGTAGGCGCAGCATAGTGCTCTCTGTCTTTTATTCACATGAATGCCTGCTCACAATCCCACTGTGGACAAACTCATTTTGGCTAACAGGGAGGAAATCTCTGACATGTTCAGTAGTTTTGTCTGTCCAGAACACTAATTATTTCCCCTAACCCTGAGGCATATACAGGGGAGATTAATGGTTTTGCAAGGTGTTTGTTATTGTCACAATGATGGTTCTCTTTGAGAGTCTGGGCCCACACAAGAACGTATGCTTTAGAGTACCCCCCACCTGCTCTGAATGAGATTATTTTAAGAGTTTTCGATTTAAAGCAACTTTAAAAAAATGTCCTGTTAACAACTCTGCTCCTAAACTACAACTGTACAGTTTCAACCTATTTACCTTTAAGCATTTTTAAGTTTTGTTACATCATACCTTATTTGTTTTTTAAATTGTATAAATGTCTGTAGAAACAAACCTGTTTGAAGACTCTACCATGCTTCTTTTTTCTGTGAATGCATGAACAGCTGAAACAACATAAAACAATTTGCTTCAGGGTCTTCTAACACGAGCATTGTTCTCACCACCATTTGGGAGAACAATAATGACACGCATAAATCTCCAGTGAGGTTCTCATGTTGGAAATTAAAAGGAGACAATGTACACATGCTGCAGTGCAAAATGAAAAAAAAGTAAAAATATAGAGATTTGCACAAGTCTGATTCCAAAAAGACACCATCTAGCAATCGCAGTAATTAAATAATATATAATAATCTTTCTTATCTACCTTTAAATCAAAGTTTTCTAACAGGTATGCTTTCAGAAATAACCCTTTTATTTCTAATACTTTTGATTTTTTTTTCTTCCAGTTGCCATAGCGCAATTGGGATTCTCCTTTTTAAAAATAGAGCTGGAATTCCCAATAACCTCGCTCCTGACCAACATAAACTGAGTTTTCTAACCAGCACTCTAACAAACAGAACTAGCTTGTTGCCAGGCCTGGTGATAAATTGTCAAGTTTCAACAAACTATAGATTATTTTGAAGCTTTTGAGATGGAGAATTTGAAAATAATAAGAATTTGATTTAAAAAGAAATTCTCATAGTGACTCATTTTGCCCACACAGGTTACAAATGATCATAACGGTGAACAGAAAGCTTTAGAAAGAAAATTTGTGCTTGCAAAGATGAAACTATGCCCATTACCTCTTGTTGGGTTTTTAAGGTTTTACTAAGCCAGCGAATGCACATAAAACCTTGCATCGCTTGCGTCTCTTCATTTTGACTTTTTCAACGATATTGACAAAAGTGAGCAATGTGGAGAACAAAAGGAATCTCAGAAGGAATATGAATTATGAGTTTGAATAGCATGCAGCGTAATGACAAAGAGCTCAGCGTTGCGATGCCTCATGTCCTTGCTGATATGCACCATTAGGGTTGAAGCAACAGGG
The DNA here is from genome assembly GCF_001649575.2 of Kryptolebias marmoratus. Lineage (NCBI taxonomy): Eukaryota > Metazoa > Chordata > Actinopteri > Cyprinodontiformes > Rivulidae > Kryptolebias > Kryptolebias marmoratus. The sequence goes on from NC_051445.1 coordinate 15,869,859, forward strand.
ACTCTCCTCTGATCTCCTGCGAACAAATGTTAACTCCGATACTTTGGTCCATTAAGAAAAGCTATTTGTCATTTAGAATTCAAATTAGGCTAATTTGTGTTTTTGCAGCAATTACTACACGTAGTTTCTAACATTGCTGTTCATTGGATCATCACACTTTTGTGCAACTCTTGAAATAAAAAGTTAAATTAATTTGTTTACAAAGATGTTACGTAAAAGCAATCAGTTTGGAGGAGATATGGTGGGTCTTTTCCTCTGAATGAAACCCATGTGGGGCCTGGATTTAACTTCACAAACCTTCTGTCAATTTAAGGTGTAAATTGAAAAGGACAGTCTCATTTAAGTCTCAAACTAAGAGAATGAAACACTAACTTATCTTCCTAATTTCCTGTCCAGTGGTTCTTCAACACCAGTCCTATTAGTGGGGCAGCTTGGCAATAACACTCATGACCTAGTGTGGTCCCTACAGCACCAAAATCCAAACAGCAGACAACCTCCGAAACATTAAAACATCCATATTACACTTAAAATATAATATGTACAACTGTGATTATCAGCTCACGGGGTTGGGTGGGGTCGTTTTTGGCCTCGTCGAGGTGGGGGTGTTTGGATTTGGTGGGGTGTTCAAATTCATTCAAGCTGCAGTTTTCCAGGTCAATGTTGCATCTGAGGCTTTTGAAGTGTGACATTTTTCTTCCCAGCCCATGAAAAAAGGTTATCTTCTTGCTTCCTACAAAGATTTTCTGCCAATAACCAGACTGGATGTACAATAAAAACCACACAACACACACACACACCCTCACACCAACACACGCACACACACACAAATCTCCTGCTGATAAAGATCATATTGTGCAACTATGTTTCCAGAGTTATAGATTTGTCATTTTTCAGCAAACTGTCCAATTATTTTGCAAGCAAATTACTGTATTAAACATAATCATTTCTAAACTCCAACTGGACTTGTTTTTCTGTTGTTGTTGTTTTTTTTTTTTTCTTTTTGAAGATGTTCTGCTAATCATCCAAGGAACTTCCTCTATAAGGGAAATCTGGACCACATAAACACTGAAGTTACAAGATGTGCTCATATACTTCACATTATATTTTGTACCAATAAAAATTTTTATTGAATCATATTTTTTGAACTCATCCAGTTTTTGTTGCTACTGTAATAAACGTTAAAGCTTCTAACAAAAGTGTAAAACTTTGACTACATCTTGTGGCTAAAAAAAAAAACGTAAATAAAAAGAAAGCGTCAGAAGAAAATGGACATTTTTTTTACAAACACTTTAATACAGTTTTTATTTTGCAAAGACAAATAGTGCATACAGTGACAAGTTACAAATACATAAAGGTTTCATACAGTAGCAAAAATGATAAAATAATTAAAATATACAGCACTATGGCTTTACAGTTATCCCTGCAAAACTCCTTGGTATTCCTGCAAAAACATTTCAAACCATTGTAAATACTTGAAGACATTATGGAAACTTGCAGCCAATTGAGGTACACTCTGGATGACTGAGAACCTACACCAACATTAAATATGATTTAATAAACAAACATAGCTCCCTGCGACCCAGAAAGGAGAAGTGGGTAAATAAAATGGATGGATGGATGATAGATCACATAAAATATGACAGTATTACTCTAAACCAGTGGTCTCCAATCCTGGTCCTGGAGGGCCACTATCCTGCATGTTTTACTTGTTTCTCTGCTCCAACACACCTGTTTTGAGTCAATGGGTGATTAACAGGCTTCTGCAGGACATGAAGAGGTAATTTAACCACTGAATCAGGTGTGTTGGAGCAGAGAAACAAGGAAAACAAGGAAAACATGCAGGATAGTGGCTCTCGAGGACCAGGATTGGAGACCCCTGCTCTAAACAGACAAAACTGGTTTAAATATTCTTAATATTATTTATTATTTTTATTTTTAATATTATGAATACATCTAAGTCTGTTAGGAAAACGTCTGCCCCCTGAGTGAACTTGTTGGTGACCCCTATTGTACAACTTTGCAGTCTTTCATTGTAGAACATACACAATATGTTATAATTATCATTTTCTGTCAACCCAACAGTTTCAGGTGAACCAGGCTGATTTTGACTCATTCCCCACCACCTGTCTCTACCTGCTCTAAATAGTCCTGCGTTTTTCTCACCTGCCTCTGAGCCTCCGTGGCTCCGACTCTCAGCTTTCTGTGAAGGCTGCTGCTGCGTAGAGACTGTTTGCAGCTGCAGACACTACCGGCTCCGTTCCAGGGGAAAGGAAAAAGCAATTCCATGCTTGGGCCACAGTGAATCCGTCTCTGTCAGTTCCGCTTCTTGATGCCCCCAAATCACATTCCCTCCCCTCCACCCATCGGCGCTCCCATCAGCCTCGGCTGCTCTGTGATCGGGGAGTAAGAGACCATCAGCCCAGAAGTGAAATGAGGATGCGCTTTACATGCTCCCTTACCATGCCATCCTCCTTGATGTCACTCACTTCTGTTCCCTGGCACTCGCAATTTCCCGCTCTGCAATAAAACTCCACACTTCACAGAGGAGAAGTCACAGCGTACAGTTATAATATACCTTCTGCTCCGTCTATCAGCCTACGCGAGGTGTCAGCCTGTGATAAATACACTTTACTCAATTCACCATTTTTGCTTCAAATGCAGATTCTCTAACAAAAATCTAATATTTACCACAAAGAGCTGTTTATCTTGTTTCATACTCCTGTAAAACTGAGATTATTTTTACCTTCATCTCTGCTGGAGAGATGAGCAGCTTTCGAATCATTTGCCAAGACTCTGCCTTGCCAAACTATTAATATTTTGACTGTGACATCTTATGTAACAGATGAATAGCTTTGTATCCACGCACTCAATCAGTTTAAGGCTGCCAGTCAGAAGGCGCAAAGCAGCAAACACATCTCACAGTTACTCACGTCAGTGAGTTGATTAGAAGAAACCTGGAAGCTGTTACCTCACTGTGGGTCAGCACCTAAGAGTCTATTTATATTTATCTTGCCTTCAAAACACTTAAATCATATTAACTACCCATTATTGATGGTTGGATGCTACATCTTGAATCATATATGGGCAGAAATTCATACTTGTCATCCAGAAGTTGTCCTGGTTTACATTCCACTCATTTTCCTCCGCAAACATTTCATCATCATTTCTCTCCCTGTTGACTGAATTTGTTGCTTTGCCTTTGTGGAAAACACTGACACATAATTTTTTAAAGTGATGAAGGCACACAGAGTGATTGATGGCAGCATATTGGATGGGAAAATAACATTCTGGGCCGTTAATTTTACTGAGTCAAAGAAGCAGCCTCAGACCGACAACACAGGAAATGAGCAGGATTTATCTCTGGCCTGGTGTCTGGGCAGCTTTCTTGTATTGGATGTATTTTACGGACCACAGAGACGGGTTGCAAACTTTGTTTGGTACACATTTTAAACTAAATTACTCCTGGTCTTTAACATTTTTGTTTTGAACAGACAATGGCTCAGTCTAAACTTTTAAAATGCACCAAAGTCCCATGAAAATAACCTTTACCTTTTTTACTAAATTAATGCAGAACAGCTGAAGGTGGTCCTGAAACCAGCCTCAGTCAGACCTCATCTGCTAGTGCTGTGCATCTTGGATACAATACATATCTTAATGAACAGCTAACTGTCTGATCCATTAAAGATACAATAGACAATTTAATACGATCTAGCCTTCAATGATTTAATATGAGTTTGATTCAATGCGCTGAAATTCAATTCATCCCACTACAACAAAACAAAAGCTATGTCAGTTATTAGGATTATTTTTACTGCCTAATAACAAATGATCACTTCTAAACTTCTGATTTTCCTGTAATATCAGTTGATTGACACAAACAGGGTGAAGCACCCTTTCAGTGTTTGTTGCTGTTTATATCAGCACTGCTGCAGTTCTCCTCCCGATCAGTAAGTGTCACTAATGAGAAAACAATAATGCTAGGAAACAGGAAATACAACCAGAAGATTAGTTGTCCACCATCTGCATTTATTATTATACTGGACCCTATTGAATCCTGAAAGTTGAACTCTGAATGAGACCAGTGTCCCGATAGCCTGATCTCAGTACAGTACAGGCTTTAAGTCCCGCCCCCTCTATGTAACTGAACAATATTCTGCCTTTATTAAAAGAAAAATACACCTCAAATGTTTTTTTACAGTGTCATATTTTTCTGCTATATGTTCTAATATTTATTTTTTAAATTTATTCAGCTGTAATTCAATATTTCATGCTTAAAATAACTTCATGTAACACCATGATTGTGTGTTGGGGTAGGTGAGATTTATAGCCCCACATCCTTGGTGTGCAGACTCTGGTCCCAAATATCCAACATGGCAGCTCCCATAAATCGAGCCCTGCTGGCTTCAATAAGTGAAGGTGGGACAGTTCGCCTAATATATGTCGATGTTCATCACACACAAGCGTAACTATACTTTAAAAAAAAACAACCTTCCTGCCACTGTGTGCGTGCCTGTCCATGAATCAACAGAATCCAGTTAATCTTCACACCAACTACACTGTTTTAGTTATTTTTTTCTAAATCTTTTTCCTTCCATTTAGTAAAAAGATATTGATCAGATGACAAGCAGAAAATTAATCAAAATGCTGAAATGCTTATTTGTTACCCCGATTTAAAGTTAAATCCGTTCAGGCTCAATATAAATGTCCAGACCTTTTAGAATACGCACTAACAGTGCCTTTCATGTTTAAATAATGCCACACACGGATGTTACTTCTGAGATATAATCATGAAAAGTTGTTACCTACGTTTCGGATTTTAAAAAGTTATATAAGTTCTGAATACTTTTGAGCGTCTCAATGCACATTTCTTGTTTGCAGTCAAAGCCAAACACAAAGCCCAACCCAGCACAGAACAGCTGGAGGTTTTCTGCTGTCAAACCTCTATCAGAGGCCTCTGTGATATTCATGCAGAAAATGTATGATGTTTTGCTGCTCGCTGCTGCATATAAGTATTATTAATAGCTTGGTCTTTGCCTTTCCATACCTGCGCAAGATGAGAAACGTTGCCAGAGAAGCTAAAGTTATGAGCACGTGTTAAAGGCCAAGGAGCGGCTGTTTTGTGGCTGTCAGGATGTATGCGGGCGCCGGCGCTGCTCACAGACAACATTTGATTTGATCCATTAACACCCCGTCAATCGCACAGACTCCTCATTTCAGAAAAACATATAAAGAGATGGCCTCGATTGTTGCCTGCACTCCGAGGGCTTGAACTCAATCTGTGCGGGAGGAAAGAAGTGCCGCCACATAGACTCGGAAAGAGAGAGGCGGCGTGCAGTCCTGATTGCTACATAGTTACACTGTTATTCCCAGGAGGAGAAAGGGTGAACCACAGGAAACTTGCTATTATTACTACCTTGTTTGTAATTTCAGACTAGACATGACAGGAGAGTGGCAAGTGAAGATGTCCACTGTGCCCTCAGAAACAAAAAAGTGTGCTATATACCCTTTCAGAGCATTTTGAAATGACTACAAGGCTCCTTATGTGTGGTTAAAAAAAATGTTTAAAGCAAAATGTCTTGAGGAGCGTGAAATACAGAAGACCACAGAAACGGTGACAAAAACAGCATTTTTTAGAAACTGGATTAATATCTATAGATTTTATGAACAATAAATTGATGCAGTTTAATCATTAAATGGATAGTTTGGCCATTTTGGAATGTGGTTCTGAGGAAAAGCTATGAACAATTAGTTAATATCTCACCTGCGGTAGATAGCTGTTTGAAGTTCACCAGGATTCAGGAGCTCACAGCTGCTCTGAGCGAGGCTGAGACCAACAAGGAGTGCTGCCACCACAACTTCAATTTCTAATGCTATTTGCACTTCCTATTCTATGTACATAAACATGTAAAGTAAAAATTTACGACAAATAAATGTAATAGTTTATCCAATATTTCTAGCATTTGCCTCAAGGAAATTTTGGAGATTGGAGTTGTTTTAAAATGGCAGCAATCCACTTCAGACATAGCTGCATTTGAACTCCCCCCTAGCTCAGGGGTCTCCAACCCTGGTCCTCAAGGGCCACTATCCTGATCCTGCATGTGTTACTTGTTTCTCTGCTCCAACACACCTGATTCAGTGGTTAAATTCCCTCTTTATGTTCTGCAGAAGCCTGTTAATCACCCATTGATTCAAATCAGGTGTGTTGGAGCAGAGAAACAAGTAAAACATGGAGGATAGTGGCCCTCCAGGACCAGGATTGGAGACCACTGGTTTAGCTCATCAGTCCTGTCAGACTCAAACTCTGTTTTTCTAAACAGAAATCTTTCAAAGAGCTATTAACTAAAAGTAAGATATTACATTTTCCACAGAAGCCCACTTCAAAATGTCCAAACTGTTCATTTAAGGGAAAAGATAAATGTGCCTGTTGAAATGACAGATTATTTAAAAGATTTTGAGGAGGGAGGAGGGTTTAGCCCAATGCAACAAGAAATCATTGTCTTTGTTTGAAAGGTGTTTGCAGTAACTGTACTTTGCTCTGTTTCGATTTAACAACTAAAATGTTCCAAATGTTGGTATGAATATCTTTGTAGACCTCAAGAACCTTCAGCATTTGGGTAGGCAATTAGCAACTTAATTATTATATAAACAAATTAATATATTATTTTTGTGATATTTGATAGTCGGCTAATGTCAATAATCAGGTCTTCTTTGCTGAAACGTGACATGATGTTCACACTGACTGTGGAGAGGTCACATTCATTCATATTCAGAGTGTCTGTTCCTTTTAATATGACTTTAAATTTTTTTAAATATCTTTACTTCATGTATTTTTGCCACTTCTTAATATAAAATAGGTCTGTTACAGTTTTTCTTACTAAGCATGTTGTGTTCTTATTTTTGCCGTCATGCTTTTAACAAGTTTAATGCAACCTTGTGATATCGGTTTGATTAATCTCGCTCCTTTCTCATTAGAGTTCAACAGTGCAGCTGACAGCCTAACACACAAGTGACCGGGGACTTCACAAATGGAGAGATAATTAAATACAGGGCTTTTCCATTTAATGGCCCTCAACCAAAAAAAACAAAAAACATAAACAACTCTTGTTATAGCTGCTCCGCTAACATCTACATGAAGACTGGGGCGAAATTAAAAAGATGGGCTTTCATGTTCGAACAAATCCAGCATGTAGTTTTATCACCTTGAGTTGGCTGTTTTTGTGTTGACTGTATCATGAGTTCTCATTAACCCTATTCTTCATTAAACCATTAGTGTAAAAAAGAATAGTTTTCCAGCATTTCAGCAAAGCAAATATGTAAAAAAAAAAAAGTTGATAAGAGGATTTGACATAAAACGAGTTTTAAAATACAAGCCAAACACTTGTGAGACATTTCGAGGCGTAAAAATCCTCACATATAAAGCTCAGCCCTGTTGGTTCTCCACCTCAGTTCTTGAGTTGATGTTGTGGCTCCATCTGCTTCGGATGCTGCAGCACGAGAGGCTATCCATCTGTTCTGTTTCCACATCCTCGAGCGAGATGGTCTATTCTGAAGTCGAGTACCCAGGTGTTCTTAGAGCTTATAAAAGACAAGTACTTCCAAGTATGGAGCACATATGTCCCATACTGACTGATTTCCTAAAGCAAACACTCACTCCTATCCTTGCAATGTGTTTGAATTAAAATCATGCTCAATTACAAAAAAACAAAAATATTTTTTTCTTTCTTGTTCGACAGAAATCAAAATCACGCTTTTCAGCAGCAAATGGAGCTGACAGAGAATAGATGTACGCTGGTTTTGGTTTAAGCTCTTTCTGAGGCGCAGCTTAACTGAAAGGCAGACACGTTGAGAAGACCTGTTATGGAAATTGAAGTGTGGTCTGGTGGGAATGGAGTGTGAAAGACAGACAATACCTGTAATCTTGCACCGTATAGGCTTCTTCTCTGCTAGCCCTGAGCGTGAGGGTATTACACAAAAACCTTCATCCATCCAATTGAGCCTCAAAGCATCCTGCAGAGGAGAGAGGATGTTGTTTCCCATTGCACGGTACTGAAATCCCAACTTTCTAATTTTTATCACCTAAAATATTATTTGGGTTTTCTTTTATTGACAAGAACTTTGCATTTTAGCCTCACAAACATGCTCTGACTGTCTTTGAGCTATGTCATTATTGTTTTCATCTTTATCAACAAAAAGGTTCCTCAAGAAGCATTTGAGTTTTAAAGCTACCTGTAATCTTAGTCTTTGTGTTACGTATATGAAATTAAAAGGAGAAACTTGTCGCTTTAATGATATTAACCTTTGACTTTTATCACATTTAGTTAATAAAGATGTGGTCACTTTATGTATTCCTATAAACCAGCGGGTCAGGATCTGCCTAAAATTGACAAAATCCACATACCTGCATCTTGTAAGTCTACCAGCTGATAATAAAATTTCTATTCCACATGAAGTGTAATTTAACTACTTTTACTTTTTAGTCATGTAAAAAAAACCTAAACTTTTGTTGCCGAAGGTAAACAGAATTGAGATTTTATCAGTGTTATCGCCCTCCAAAAAAACAATTTGTAAAATACCAAACTGAGTTACTTAAGCAACAATTCAGCTCTTTTTAAATGTGTTTTGTTTTTGGAAGAGTTATGAACAATTAATATATTACCTGTTGCTTTTTGAACACCCTCAGTTTGAGAAATAGAGCTTGCTCTTAACTGGACTGATGAGCTAATGGATAGTCTGAAGATTAGAGGAGACTGATACCATCTTAAAACAGCAGCTCAACAATTTCAGCATGTAAACACTACGTTATAAATCTTTATGTTCCCATCAGTGTTTCATTACATGCTTATTCATGGTTGCAGACAGGATTTTGTGTGTGTGTAGGTGGTCTTTTTTTTTAGGATAAGTGGTCCTTTTTAGTCAGGGCATGCTTAGGTCCACATTAGGGTCCAGGGGCAAAGTCCCCCTGAAGCTCCTGCATTTTAGGGGTTTAGAAAGTTAAAAACTGTAATTCTGATGTACACGTTCTGATGAAAAGTTATCAATGGACTCTTAAAGTTATGTGTAGTTTAGTATCAAAATGTTATTAGATCAAACACAACCCAGAATTAAGCCACGGTCGCTTTTGCCTGAGGAAAAAATGTTTCAAATACAACACATAAATGCAGAAATGCTTCAGTATTTGTAGAATTTAAGTAAAGGTGTCAAAAGGATTTGTAAATTTTTATTTAGCTAAAATTCTCCATGAAGGTGCGTTTGTTTTGCCAAATAATTCTTATTCTTGAAAAGTCAAGACTACAAGCAGCACAAATTTTAAATTGACCAGGTATTTTTCTGTTTCTCTGAAACAAAGTTGCCCAGGGAAACCCAATTTTTGGCTGCTCTTTATCTCCCTCTCTCCTCCTGCTCACGTCTTCCCATCCAGCACAGAAACCTGTAATACTGCTTTAAAAAAATATTTACTTCATATAACATGTATTATGAATATTTTCATTTCTTAAAATATTGGAATAAATTTGCAAACACAATATCACTCGTGCAGAAATATTTTGTGTGCAGCGCTTTTGAAACACAATTAAAATGTGTTTACCAGGTGCTTTATTTGGGGAAACACGCATTAAAAAGGTTTGTTTTCATATTTTACTATAGAAAAAAGGATAAATAAAGCTTCTATTTAAAAAAATATGACAGCAGTACTTCACCTGTCGATTCAAGCATTATAAAATGGACAGCACTTTTCCCACTTTTCAAAGCCTGCAGCTGATGCAAAATTTAGGTGCTCTTGGTTTCAGGCTTTGTGTGAAGCAACCACATGTCCTCCAGCGATGAACCTTAGCTTTTTGGAAACAGGAAAGAATGAGGAAGACGCTGCTACCATTTATATCATTAATGCTCCGATTAGGCAGAAATTAGCAGGAAACGGGAAAAAAAAACAGAGAAAAATGTTACATAAAAGATTATATCACAGGTTTTATTTTACATCCCTGTTTTCTATTATTACTTGCCGATCTCCTGGAAACAGTAGAGATCATGGACAAAAGTTACACGTTTACATGGTGCTGCTGTGCTCTTTAACCTGCTGTAGTTGCCATGCCAGGCCACTAGTTGGAGCTCACACACACAGACACCAGTCTCTCAAGCATGTAAACAGTTCCATCCAAAATGGTGAATACATGGACTTACAGTGAGGTTGGGCTGCTGCAGCATCTTTCACACACTGGGGCTTCCTTTAAAATGCAAATGAAGGGGTCCGAAAAGTTTCAGTGTCAGAGAATCCGACTGCTGTTGTGGAGAAAATGAACAGCCGAACTCCAACGTAAATGTTACAGTTTCACTGAAAACCAGCTTTGTGTAAATGGCCCCTCAAAAAACAATAACAAATGCTACAGGCGGACATTTTTAGGCAAAGTGGGCAGTTCGTCCCAACCCCACGAACCCCCTCTGGCTACGGAGGTGTTATTTACATCGATTTTTATCATTACTTGCATGTGCAAATAGCAGCAGCTAGCAGTTGCACTTTGACTCAGGGTGCGGCACTTCCTGCAGAAACAACACAATATTTCTGACAGAATAACCATGAGACGCAAAGTTGACATGATGTAAAGATTTATAAAGCATGGTTTGCATGAAGTGCCATGAAATTTTTATTACTGAAGTTGTTTTAAGACGGTAGAGATCCACTTTGGTCTTGGCTCCACTTGGATTAGCCGTTAGCTCGTCAATCTGCTCAGAATTAAACTATTTCTCTGATCAAAGTGTTATCTACATCAGGTAAGATAATAATTGCTAACCCCATCCAAAAGCATCTGAAGTCTTTTTTTTCAAGCAGAGTCATGAAAACTGAGGCTTTCATAAAGAGTGCTCTAGTGTTTTCACAACATTCAAAGTTAAGCTAAAATCAATTGGGTGCAGTTATAAGGCTAAATCCCAGAAACCAACGGGTTACTGACCTCAATCTTTGAGCTTTAGTGTCAGGGGAACTCTGGCCGGTTACTGCACTTTATCACCATGTTCCAGGCTTCTGGCTTAGTGCTGCACGGTTTGCCCTTTAGTGAGCGTTAATACAACAGACCCTCTGATATCAGATGAGATGACAAACCTGATGGGAGCCACTGTTTCAGTCCCTGTAAGTCTGTTGGTCTGCTGCCTGTGTCCACAGAGCTTCTTCTCCAGTGCCAGGGGGAACACAACAATCCTCTAACACCTGTCACAACCAGAAAATTGTCCTTCACAGCAGCTGGGTGAGCAAGCAGCCTAGAGGTTTAAAACAATATCACAAGTCCAATGATTTTATTTATAGCCTCAACATAGAGGCGAGTTCCTCTGCTCAGCATCGTCCCTGGGGCTCACGAGGTCGACCGACAGTGTCACAAAATGTTCTGGCAAATTCACATTCCCAGAGACAATGACCCATGCCCTTAAAACTACACAATGGGCAGAGAAGGGAACCTTTCCTCTGCGCCGAGCCCACACAAGCACTAGAGAAACGCTAAAAGTAAGTAAGTGATGGACACACATACCCTGTGCATGTGCAGACCCTTCATGCCTGAGTGTCTCCACACTTTGACTTTTTTGCGGCACAGTTTCAAGGGTGAAATGACAGAGAAATCGGCAGCCATTGATGGTAAAGTAAAAATCCACTCATAGACTTTAATAATATCCTGTGAAAGCGAAGGGTGCAGATTCATGTTATTGCTACACACAGCCGGAGAGCAAGGTTGAGAAATTTAACCTCTGGACAAAAAATAAAAAAAAGATACAAAACGTTTGCATATAAAATGTACTTCACTGTAAAACGTTCCACACCATCCACCACTGTGTATCATCCTTCCCCAAGTTAGAGAGATGTCACACTGTTGACTGTATTTTAGCCTGTCTGTTTCTCTGGCCTTGGACCCACTCATGCAAAACTGTGCTTATTCATGCCTGTCAGTGTCCCTGTGAGTAATACCCTTCCTTTAAGCGGCTGCAACAATATGCATGAGAGTGCAATCTCACTGGAAATGTTTCCTTTTACTGCATTTTTTTTTCCACCGGCGTAGTCTCTGAATTTATGTATGGCTGCTTTAAGCGGGCAAATGCAAGCATGTTTAACATTAAAGCCACACGTTTTATATCACAGTGTTAAACATGCTCGCGTTTGCCCGTTTAAAGCAGCCCTACATAAATTCAGAGACTATGCTGGTTGGAATCTCACTAACAAATATATGTATATATATATAAAAAAAACTACAAGAGATAATATTCATTTTTTTCTTTTGCTTCACCTGAAATGTAACACACTGAAGCTACCTAATGCACACTCTTCAAAAATGTACCTCAAAATGTAACAAAGTTAACATGTTTTTTTTTATACAAAAAACTTATTTTTTTTCTCAGTTAAAGGGACACTGTGCTTTGATTCCAGCTGAGCTAAAGAGAAAATTGAAACCTGCAGCTTTGATATGTCCACCTGAACACTTCAGGCAGAATGCAGAGCTGAAATGTAATGTAGTTAATTTTATTATGATGATGCATTTGTTTTAATGAGATATTGGAAATGTTTGATTTCTAGAGTCACTCTAATTTCCTTCTTAAATTGTGCTACCCCCAAAAAACAAACAAACAAACATAAAACAAAAAAGGTAAATAATATTGTCCCAGTTTGACTTTTTTCTCAATATTCAGTTTAGAGGTCAGTATTACAGTATCTTGTGCAAGTTATGTACTTGTTTTAAGGTCCTCAGTGGTTCTTTCTAGCTTATCGCTCACATTGATTCCTATTTATAATTTACTGATCACCCCTTCCAGTGCATATGTGTTTTTATTTCGACAGATCCTCTGCTTACTGCATTTACTTTATCTGTTTATGTCTATTCTGGCTGGGTAAAGTCATGCTGCCTTGCTTTCTCTGGTTTAAATGACATACATTTGTGCTTCAATGTGATTTTACCTCCTGTGTGGCTGCATTTGGGTCAATCTACAGTTATTTGTGACAAAAATAAACTGATTCTTTTGTTTTGTTTACATCTAATTTATTAGACAAAAACATCTCACCAGAAACTGATCAAATCCAGGCACCAATCAAGCCTGTGATTCTAAGGGACAATGTTTAAGTAATAGTAATAAGGGCATAACAATAACCTGAACTACAGTATGTTCACAGTTAGTGTTTTTGCATGACTGTATAATGCACGCACACACTGCGGTCGCAGTTTAACTTTAATTACAGTACTTGTGCAGGTCTGGTGCTGCATGAATTCTTGATGATTGTGCATATGTGTCCACTGATCCTTCACAGGGTGTATGGGCAGTAGAGATAGTATTATCGAGGATGTCCAAAAGACCAGGCCGTGTCACTTGGTGGGATAAGACTGAGCCAGCAATTGAATAGAGGTCCATTATTGCCAGCAGAGGATTTCTGATGATGTTTGTTAAAGCCATTATGATGCAGAAACGTAAAGAGCTGAGAGCACAATACGGTGTGCTTTCAACCAGCTCTGACTGTTAATGTAAAGTGCTCTCCCAAGCATAGAAAGCCAACCAGTGTTGTCTCACACTGGAGAGGGGGGAAGAATAAGGAAGAATATGTATATTTTTGAAAGAGAAAGAACTCATTCAGTGTGATTTTTTTCTTTTGTTCAATAATAATACAAAACCTGCTGTTTAAACTCGGGTACTTACAGTATGTATTCCTGATTAAAATAAGACCAGACCTTTTGAATGCAGCTGTATTTTTCTTTAATGCTACAGCTTACTGTGTTTGATTACCCCACTTTAAATCTGTAAAAGTCAGAACAAAAACTAAATCTGGAAAAACAAAAATTAGTATTTATGTTCCGGCTGTAAAAACTCATCTCAGTTTCTGAAGCTAACCGTAACCCATAACAATAAAGTAAAATTAGAAATTATAAACCTGAATTTTGAATAATGACAAAAGAAATGTCACAAAGAGAAAGTTTCAACGTTCTGAAATAAGGTTCTGTTGAAAGATTATAAACAATTAACAGCTTGCGTGTTGTAGATAGCTCTTTGAACGACCCCAATTTGAACAAACAAAGTTTAGCTCTGAGCAGATTGATGAGTTGATGGCTAGTCTGAACAGGCCAAGAACAGAGTAGATAGTAGCTGCCGTCATAAAAAAACTACAATCTTAAAACTCTCGAAGCCGTACAGGCAAACACTGTTTGATAAAACTTACACAGAAATCTCACAAACAGGTTATTTGTGAGTGCAAATAGTGGCAGCAGCAGCTAGCAGTAGCACTACCAGAAGGAATATTTTCATCTTTTTTGAGAAATTGATGACACAGTAAAGACTGATAGAATAACATTCATATCAAACATTATGTTAAGATGGTAGCAATATGCTTTGCTTTTGGCCGCTTCTTTGACTAGCCATTAGCTCATCAGTCCAGTCAGAATTAAACTCCTTTCTCCAGCTGAGGTCATTCAAAGAGTTATCTACTACAGATAAAACATCAAGTGTTCAGAACCTCTTCACAGAACCCCACTTTTAAAATTCTGAACTGTCCCTTTAACAGGGTAGATGGCAGGTGTAACGGCCCACCGAGTCACGTGTCGCAGGTTTTATTACTGCGAGGAAACAATGGCAGGACTCAAGAGAATTTAGGGTGACATAAAAACGCAGGGAAGTAAATATTAAAGTCCCTGGTGTGTCACTTAATTAGTGCTATCTATTTTCCAATCTTTGGACAATAATTGGATCTGTTTGCACACTTGTGGGAATTCAGCTCCCGTTGGGGGAAAAAAAAATAGCGTGTCTCCACAAAATTAACCATTCAATTATAGAAGTAACAAGTAGGCTTTCGTTAAGACTGGAAATTAGGTGTGTAATAATTACCTTTACACTGCTATTTTATTGTTATTTTTTAATTTACTCAACAGTAGACATACAATGTTTGCAATTATTCAAAAACTCATTTCAGAGTTTTTCTTTTTTTTTGGCCACTGAAACAGCTGCTGACAACTGCAGCTGAAACTGACAGTAAAATAAAGAACAAACAAACACAAAACAACACAGCTGCAGATCAGAAAAGAATTCAATCTTTGAATAAGTTTTATTTGCACAGCAAACATACGCTCAAGACACTCACACAGAAAGAAACAGCAGCTTTCTTTAACAAGCTCTATGCAACAAGAGATATTGATTAGGTAATAGGCCTATATTGTTGTGGCATAATACTTTAATTTTTCTGTAACGCAAGAAAACAATAAGAAACAATAAGAAATGACGTCGTAATTTCTATTCATAATCAACAGGTATTCAAAACAGAAGACATGGTGTAGTTTGATGTTTTAAAACTCTCCTTTTTTGCTCGGCTTTAAAGTTAAAGAGAAGCAAATTTACCTTTTTCAGTTTCTTGCTTTGACGAATTTTAGGGGGGAGGGGAATAAAGTCTAGATCTGCTATATGTCAGGTCGTATAACTGCATGTAAGTATTTTATCCCCCATTGGTGAATATTTTGGAAACCTGTATGTTGTGATGCTTTCAAACCATTTTTTAGCTTTTTGAAAGTCTAGAAAAAGGGAAAAGAATTGACACACAAAGAGCAAACAGATGGCCTGGTGAGATGATTTTTATTGAACAGACCAGAAATTACAGCCAAACTCAGTCTAATTGTGGTTTTTTATCTTCCAATATACAACTCTGGGTTTCCTTTTCAGATTTCACTGATGCCTGAGGGAAAGCAGTTTTGGATGAATACCGTGTAATTCGGCCACTTTGCCTCATTGATTGTATGTGTGCTAGTCCATTTGCACTGCAATACAATACAAACCTTTTTTTATCTCATGCAAAAGAACACCTAAAATTACAACTCTCATTTTGTTTGATCTCAGTTTAATTACCTATACTGACAAAAAAGAAAAAAAAAATAAGTGAGATGTGTTATTAAAGCAATTTTGCTCCTGACTGCATTTGCAGCGGTTAAAAAAAAAGTGACTCAGCATCAGTGCAGTTCATACCAGAAAGGGGTAATTGCTGTTTATTAAAATATGAGCATCATGGGAGAACTAAAGGAATTGCTATTACTCCATAATGAAGCTTGGTATCATGCAAAAAGTGAATTAGGCAACTCTTCTTTTAATGACTAAGTTTTTAATAAATTGTTTTTCAAACCTTAATCCATTAAAGCACTGATGATCTTTTTGGCCTAAAACAAAAAGTTCATTAATAGAAAAGAAATTGGAAAGACTTTTTCTTAAAACAAGAGGATACGATGCAGAATGTTGTGCTGTGAGGGTAGCTTGGTTGCACCTAGATTTAAAGCTTAATGCAAATTTGTTTGAGTGATTATGTTTATTATTATGGTTTCCATTCTGATGGAAGGTATCTCTTCTAGAAGGATCAGTCTACCAGTGCTGAATGAATGAATGAATATAATACATGCAGAGGGTGTGAATCACATGACTCATGTTCAACAGATGTCAGGTTATTTTAGACTTTGATAAATTAACACCTATACCCACAGTTTTACCTTGAGCTGCCCCACTTTTTTCTCAACTTGCACATTGTTGTGTAATTTTAATAGAACGTTAGTCACGAGTAACTATAACCTGTTTGATGCCACACCACCAAGGGCTTTTAATTGTGAGTCATTTCAGGAAAATTTGCCACAACTGATACAGAGTGATCTAAATTGTGCCACCATGAAGTGATTTTGGGGGTTTAAATGATGGAGGCCTCTAAAGGTTTTCCAGTCTGGTGAGATAAACAGTCTCACCAGACTGGAAGAAGGCAGAATAACAGGAAGCTAAAGGGTGTCTAAATCCATCCCTTTTCTTTACTTGCTTCTCTTTTCCTGATCATGAGGAGCTGGTGCCTAATCTCCAGGAGTAACTGTGCGAGAGGCGGGGGACACTCTGGACAGGCTGCAAGTTCATCACAGGGACACATAGAGACAAACAAAAGTCACGGTCTTACTCACACCTAGAGGCAATTTTAGAGTTAACCTAAAATTCATGTTTTTTTGGTCTGTGGTACCCAGAGTAAACCCAGGTCTGCACAGGGAGAACATGTAAACTTCACCCAGAAAGGCCCCAGGTCAGGAGGCAATCTTGTGACCTTGCTGAGAGGAGACAGATTTAACCACTGCTCCACTGTGCTGCTGTGTCTACATGCAGTGTTCTACAGTGTGCACTCAAATATTATCCTTAATGGTCCCTTTAAAGGGGTGGGAAGATGTGGATATAGGACTTGCCGCACCTACCCCCCCCCCCCCAAAAGCATTCCAGTTATGGGCAATACAAAACCCAGTCGAGTGGATTGTTCTAACAAACATTGGATTTCAACAACTTGAGCAGAAGTGAGTTCTCTCCTCATTTATTCCCATCTTGCTGGTATTTCATTGCAGCTCTGGTCTTTGGGGCACACTGCCTTGCATACCTTAGATGTTTTCCTGCTTCAGCACATCCATATTTCACGAGCTGGACCCTTTAAAAGCAGAATTTGATGGCAGCTAGTTGAGGTGTTTTATTCCAATGAGTCAGACGTGTTGGGATTCATCTAAAATATGTAGGGCACTGTGTCCCAAGGTCTACGCTGGGAAACACTCACCTAGAGGCCCTTTGAGCAGGCTGGCCTATCTTGTATTTGTGGGGAAGTGACAGAAATGACTGTCCACCTGTCCTACCAGAGCAAAATTAGACCTAAAATCCTTACCTTCCTCTTAATGTTTTACATTAAAAAAGGGAATTCAGTTCTAGTGCTGGAAACTATTACTTTAAAGCTTGCAAACATCCATTGTTTTATTGATGAGATGAAATAATCAGATGCCCCAGCCTTTTTTTCTTATAGAATAGAATTCTATGGTTGTTTGTAATTAGTGGCAGCAGCAGCTGGCTGTAGCTCTTTTGACACACTTCAAGCAAGAAAGATTATAATACTTCAGTCAGAATAAGAGTGTAATACAAAACTGCCAGCATTGCAACGGTTTATAAAACAGCATTTACATTAATTGCAATGAACCTTCTAGGTTTAAGTTGTTTCATGTTGACATCAACCTAATTTAACCTGGGCCTGAGTCAGACTAGTTGTTAGCTCGTCAACTATCTACAACAGGTAAGACAATAACTGTTCATATCCTTTCTGCAGAACCTTTATGATGATTTACCCCTTTAAATATGGATGTGAATGAATCCTGGATAACCAGTAATTACATGATCCACATAGACTACTTGCCAGTTGGATAAACAGAATTTGTAGATCACTAAACTCTCAGTTCATCTGTCTTTGATTAAAGAATATTAGAAATCAAAAGTTCAGAATGCTGAAAAAAAACCAACCCTTCCTGCAGAGAATCTCCGAGGGGGGTGAGTAAGCCCGTAAGTGAACTTGTTGCTGCTGGCAGGCTACTGCTGTCAAAAAGAACTTCTCTTTTTCTGCTATGGGAGGCTGAATTTCAAGTGATGGAAAAATTCATATGCAAAAGCAAAGAAGTCATGGTCTGCCGTGCCCGAGATGTGATTTCAGCACGAGAAAATGGTTTGAGATTAAGTCTAAATGACGTGATGAAATAGGGATTTCTTTCTAATCCGGGCTGGTTTTACAGCTATAGTTACTCTTGCCATCTCAGAAAATTTAAGTACACTACACATTATGACAAAGGTGTAGGAAAATAGTTTTTTTTTATTTTTTTGATTTCCTGTATATATATGTATCTATTATATCATGCAGATATTGTGCCATAAAAGGTTAGTTCAGTTTAGTTTCACTTCTATGGCATTCCTTACTATCTCTGCAGGGTTTTCTGTCTAACTGCGCAAAAATTTATGCATTGTAAAAAAACAGAAACAAAAAAATCATATTAAATGATAAGCTCAAATAGATTTTTCTGTTTCATATTGAAATGACTTATTGCCTGCTGTGCTGCACTCATAACATTGTTGCTGCCAAAAAAAATGTCTTTTTAGACAAACTGAAACAAAGAAAACATCAAACTGTGACATTTGTTTCTTTTGTACCATTTTTTGTTCTGCTTGGCATCTTCTTCTGAAATCTAAGGCAGAACTTTGGCAAAACAGATTCTTGCCCAAAAGGTAGATTTTTTTTTTTTTCGTTTCCTGCCTGTGTGTTAGACTAAGTGTTGGACCTCTGAAGTGCTTAAGCGTTCAGGGGAGACATGTGCCCCCACCTTGGTGATGTTTCCTGCCTTGGCAAATAGCAAAAGGATCAACCAGATGCTGGAACATCTGCGAGCTTAATTCACTCCCTGAAAACTCCATATGGAAACTCTCCCTTGCTGATATGGGTAAGAAAAATAATGAATCCTCTTATTATTCATTATTTTCATAGTGCTTCCCCTCATATGGTGGCTGTTACACTTGTTGACACACATGGTGGCACCGTTCACTCCAAATATGCGAACACTGAAGCGACATCAGGCTTATTTTATGTAGTTTTACTGACTTTCTCACCTTGTAGTTGGTATTTTTTACATGAATAGCATTCTATAGTTTCCATAATGAGTTGAAAGCATGGTGTTTTTACTCAGTTTGCTGAAAGTATTGGCAAATACATCTTAGCTACACAGTAGTTGACAGTGTATCTCCCTACCTTACATGTGGGCAATTTGTGGCTTGTGGACCAGAAGTGGTCCTTGGATAATTTCCATCTGGGCCTCACTGTTGTCAAATGAAAAAACAGCTTAATAAAAATAATTATATTATTGAATATTGAGGGAAATGAAAACAAAAGTTTATACAACCTTTTACTTGCTTCCAGCAGAAGGCGCTGTCTACGTTTTGGACTAGTAATGCTAGTAATGACAGCTTTTGATGGTGTCAGAAGCAGGGTAAGGATGAAAAGGATAAATATTGACTATAAATGCAGAGCTTATTTTCAGAAGATTCAGCTCACAGGTGTCATGATTCATACATCAACCGAGCACGCTAACGGTGCTGTAAAATTTCCATAGGAAAAAAAATGGTCCTGAAGATGTATTCCAACATAGTTGCCTTGCAGAATATTTCTTTATGGAGCAGTCAATCATCCACAAAATTTGAAACAAAGAATACTACATGCTGCCACACAAACAAATCAGAGGGAGCATTTCTCTGACTGTATATTTTTGAAATGACATTGAATTTAGTCGAAGTGGAAAGCACAATATGTCCACCTTGATGTGGTCTCTTCGGAGGCTGTAAATAAGTCAACCCCGCTTTAATAAAATGTGACTCAGCCTCGCTGTAGTTGCACTTAAGTTTATAATAGAACTTTATTAGGCAAGGAGTCTTTCATTGTTGGATGTTTTGTTTATAATGTGTTTCATTACAATGAGGTCAATTTAAAATAGAACTTAAAGTCCCAATTTTCTTAAATAAATGTTGA
The DNA here is from genome assembly GCF_001649575.2 of Kryptolebias marmoratus. Taxonomy (NCBI): domain Eukaryota; kingdom Metazoa; phylum Chordata; class Actinopteri; order Cyprinodontiformes; family Rivulidae; genus Kryptolebias; species Kryptolebias marmoratus. Next base: position 15,890,182 of record NC_051445.1, read on the forward strand.
AATAAAAATAACATTTTACACAGGCTGATAGGATAACACAAGTTAGGAAGAGGTTAGCTGTTTCCATCCTGTTTTTAAGCTACTATTCATAGCTTCACAATACCAACTTATGACCTGATCCAGAACATGTTGGTATTTCTTTTTTAAACTTGAGAACAATATGGGTGTTTTTCTGCCTTTTTTATTTCCTGACCAGTGTGTTTTGTCCTGTGACCTTTTTGCCAGGCTAGTCAATTAAAAATCTAAAACTCATTTCCAAGTTTTGTTCCTTATCAGTTCATAACGCATACAAATGTTATTGGATTTTGTAAATGAATTAACATTTTATTTCATATTCTTGCAAGTCCAAATTAAAAAGGCATTTCATTTAATTTTTTATGTGCTGTGATTTAATTAATTTTTCTTTAACATAATGTAAGATACTCAGTAACAAAACAGGTGGAGTTGTGTCAGAAATGTCTAAACTGCCGTTGTTCTAGTTTTCAAACCAGATGAGCACAACGAGGGGACAGGCAGGCAAGAACACGCTGAGGGAAGTAATAAACTGCAGGTGTGCTGATTAGAAACTGAAACCATGGTGTTAGTCAGAAACAGGAAGTAAAGTTCTCCAAATTATTTTCTTTATGCAATTTAATCAAAGCTTAATAAGATGGTTTCTCTCAGGTTCTAGGAGGCTGTTCCAAATACTACTAAAGTTAGGTTAAAGTTTGTTTTTAAGTCTTTGCTTTGAATAGGATCAATACTGCAGTTATATTGTTTTAAGCTGCCGCCATTAAAGGAGGGTGATCATGTAATGGCCTGTGTTTGCATGTATATGTGACCATATATCTGTCCGTTAGCAAAATATTTCATGAACTGCGAGATGGATTGTAATGAAACTCCCAAACAAAGCCACCACAGGATGCCCATCCACAAATGATTAACCTTTGGAGACAAAGATGGCTCCAACTCAGCGGGTTTTACAGATATTCATCTAAAACCTGGTGTGATAGCAGCTGAAAGCCTGCCATCTTTAAAACTTAGGCAAGCGAAGAGAAGGGCGATGTGCATTTATTCAAGGAATGCTGCTTTTTAATAATTCACATCATCACATTCATCATCTTGGCAGGCTCTATGCTATCTATTTGTAATGAAAACAGAACATTCAGATTGACTGTCCCTGGCAGATTTTAGGTGTGACATTTATCAAAAGTAGTGAATCCAGATCACCAACTGCCTCTACAAAGTTAACCAGATTGAAAAAAATTTGCTTCGTTTAGACTGTGATAGAAAAATGTCTAAACTATCAACTGCTAAGATTTGTTGTCTTTTCTAACCAGTTTCTATAGAGCATATTTCCATCTGGCACATCAGATTAAGCTTCATGTTACCAAACAGACATTAGAGTGAACAGAGAAAATAATGAAGAGGGGTTTGATTTAACTTGGTTTAACTGCCTTCTTAATAAAACGGCAACCTTGAGTAGAAACAAACTCTTCTAAACTCACTCTAATGTTGCCAAAATGCAGGCTCTCTTCAGGGTGTATAAATGCGTCCAACATAAAACAAAACTCAATTGAATTTTTATTTAGCTTAAGGATTTGAACTTCGTCCACAGAGACGAAAGCATCCCTGGGAACTCCAGTGTTAACGTCCCTATCGATGGCTTATAATTTGTAAAGAAATATTATGGACAAGATGCAGCAGCACAGATGTCTGTTAACAGTGAGATATTTGTTGGAGCATGAAAAGACTGTAACAGGATGGAGCCTGCCCAAGGTAATTTCTGTCAGATCCTTTGTTCTTCCACGTCAACCAGTTTCAGTGCAGAACAGAAACCAAGCAAACAGGAAGAAAACACTGCAGCTTTAAAAACAGGCTGCACAACGACAGCATTTAATGAAAAAGAAAAGAGATGGAGAAGGCTGAGGATCTGAACCACCTCGGTAAAGATGCGAACACTAGCGTGGAAGGTCGTGGGTTTTTGTCGTAGAAGAGCGTTCTCAGTCTAAGCTCATCCTTTCTGCTCCTCTTGACTTCGATGCTTGAATTGTTAATAAAATCTGCTCCCTGATGGGCCGAACCGGACAGGGAACACGGGCTGAATGTTCAGCTTGGTAAAGCAAGTCACCCATGCTCACAAATATTCCTGTGGAGGTCCAAAGTAAAAAAAAAAAAAAAGAAATTCAAATTCTGTCACCCAAAAGATTTTTTTTAGTCCTTTGTGTGTTGGAATTTGACTTGGTTGATTAAAATTAAAACTCTTTTGTTTATTCAGCTATAAAAGCACAGGGGGGAAGATGAAGCAGAGCTTTACAAACCTGAGTTTTTCCAGATGGAGATTGGGAGTGTGTAAAAACCTTTTCTAATTAAACTGTGCTCTAATCTTCACAGCCACATTGAAGGCCTGTGGGCCGACTTTGTGGATGTTGTTTATGTCCTGACTTCTCATAACCCTGACAGAATAAAGTCATATTTAATTTGGTGAACCACACAATAAATAAAATAAAATACTAAATTAGAGAATGTACGGACATATAATCACTTCTGTTATTCAGTATAGGATGGTAATGAAAGGATTATACTTAAACATGAACAACTTTTAGCTTATAAAAAGTTAATGAATGTATTTCAAAATTAGAGCATTTCATTTAACACTAACAGGTTGAAAATGCCGCTGACACAGTTTACATGTTTAAACCATGGTGGTTAGATGAGTTTAATAAAAGTACAAAAAAGTTTAAGTAGATAGTTCTGATCTTTTGAAGTAGGATTCTATGGAAGCGTTACGAACAATAATATCTTACCTGTTGTAGATAGCTCTTTCAACGACCTCAACTTGGAGAAACAGTTTAATTCTGATCAGAGTGATGAGCTAACGGCTAGTCAGAACGGGGTCAAGGCCAAAGTGGATTGCTGCTTAAGCTTGCTGCTGCTGCTATTTGTAATTAAAATAACCAAAAAAAGTCTGAGTAAATAATCTTTTTATGTGAAACTGACATGAATGTAACGGTTTACTAAAATAATACTTATGTGAATTCACTCGCCACTTGGACTAGTCATTAGCTTGTCAAGGTGGTTAAATCAAAGTTAAACTACAATATCCATCCATCCATCCATCCATCCATCCATCCATCCATCCATCCATCCATCCATCCATCCATCCATCCATCCATCCATCCTTTTGTTTACCAGTCTTTCCCTGCAGGGTCATAGGGGAGCTGCACTTGTTCCAATCTCCAATGGTCATTGTAGGAGAGGCAGGCAACACCCTGGACATAATATTAATTATTAAAAATATATAATACATAATGATAAATTATTTTTCCAAAATAAGGTTGTTTGAAGAGCTATCTACAACAGGTAAGAAACTATTTGTTTATAACTTTTTCACAAAACCTCTCCCTAAATAGAATTTAGAGCAAGTAGTACAACCAAAAAAATGGGCACTGATATTTCTAAGAAGAAAAAGTAGTAAATGATTATTTTTGTGTTTTAGTCTTATTTAGAAACAGCAGAGATGTTATTAAAGCTGACATTGGGTATTCTTTTTATTTTTTTTGGTTCAGTCACACTAGCATCATCCTTCTCACTGCAACCCACCTCCTTTCTCCCTCGTCTATTTAAGCCTTGGTACCTCTCTGTCTGCTGCTGTTCCTTGGCTCATTTCTTATCAGACGTGCTCAGCTGTCGGTGGAGAGTCCGCAGAGACTGTCAGCATACAGGGCTACTTGGCAACGATCGAGGATTTTAATTTTTTTTTTTTTTTTTTTTTTACTGTCCAAAATTCTTTTTAAAAATGTCTTTCTCCACTCCAATAAATCACCTCCACATTCCCTCCCACCTTTGCATCACGTCTAAAATACAGAATGAGGCGTTCGGGTTAATATTAAGCTGATGTTCTGATATAAAAAGCAGAGAGTTTACGCGCTGTAACCAAGCAGCTGTTAAAAATCTGTAGTGACAGACAGCAGGAACATATTGCACACACAGATTGTGTGCTCCTCTTAAGCGGCGCCTTATTATAAAACTAAAACACGGGTTACAAAGCTAATGCTGGTATAATGTTGGCTAAATCATTTAAAAAACTGGAACAACAAAATTGTTGAGTTTCCACTCGAAGCTGTTATGTTCGTAGCAGTCTGTCTGTGTGTGTTTGATTAGAAAAACGGACCAAAGTGTGCAGGAGGTCGGGCCTCCAGCTGCTCCTCATCACTTACAATTTTAAAACTGTGACTCAAACACAAGCTGCATGCAGGTCATAGACTCTGAGACACTATTGGTGTATTTAAAGTTAAAGCTAGTTTTATGAGCCAGGTTTGTACGTCACCAATGCTAACGTTTCAGATTCTAGAAATTCCTGTTCTGATACTTTTAAACAGTAGAACTCTTACTAGAACTCACTGTCTTCGACTTTGGTTATCAGTCAAACTGTGACAAGATCTACATCCAAGGCAAGTGTGAGTAGAGTCAAGATTAGTCTTTTTTCCCCTCATCTCTCCTTATGCACTATAAATGCATCATATTTTTACATATATTTGCTTTCTCTCCCCTATTGGAATCGCTGTGAAGTGTACAAGGCTTTCCTGATTTCTTTTATAAACTGCTGTTGAAAAGGTTGCAATAAAAGTTAGACTTTAAGAAATGACTCTTCTCTACATTACAATGTGCATTTTACCAGGAGATGCTACTCGAGCGACAATGATACATCTGGTATTTGCTCCGGTTTGTCCATACTTAAAGGAATAAACTCAAGTGAAAGGCTTTTCTGAAAACTCCTTTCCATTTCCATTTGCTACATATACTGATACCTCTATTTTAAAGCCGTCGTGCATGGCTTAGCCTTTATGCTGCCACATAACAGAAACACTAGATATCATTTCACACCAGGTAATAGAAATTATTCAGATTTTTTTCCTGTAAAACATTTCAAAAGTTTGCTTTAAATTTGCTGCGTCACTGAATAGAATCCGAGCTATTCTCTGCCAGCTGCATACTGAAAAGGGAGTGAACAAACTGTAGACTGTGGCTTTCATTCGACTTCTGATCCTGCAATAAATATTCAGCTTGTAATGGAGTAGTTCGGCTCTTTGAAGCTGGGTTGTATGGCTGTATACCCATGAGCAGTCAGTATCTTTCCTGCAGCAGACAGCAGTCATAGTAATCTCTTTTCTGAGAGTTGGGGAGGATTAACTAGCTACACACAACAGGACTTATTTGAGTCGCTGCCTGATATAAATCATTTGTACACAAACTGGGAGTTGTACTGTTACTAAATCTTATCCTGTACAGATATAAAAATCTAGATTGTTTCCAGTCAGTTGCTGTCAAATGTAAGCAATATACTCCTGTGAAACCTTATGCTGTCTAATGAACTATAATACAATACAAATGTTTAATGAGGTCAGCATAACAGCTCAGAAATTTTAGTTTTACAGTATTTTGAGTAGATCATAGTAAATCCATATTGACTTAATTCATGGTTACAAAAATTGAGACTGATTTACAGAATCCATAACTTTTATGATTCTGAACAATTTTCAACATACATATTACAAAAAATGTAATAAGTTTGCATTAAAAGGGAGTATATAAATGACTAACTGAAAGAGAAAAGAATTGCAATCAAATTAAGACGTGACCAACCATGTCACTAAATTGAGACAAATGAATTGCATGTCATTCACAGGAATGTCACAATATCTTTGCAGTTATATGCATATGCAAACATAAAGTACTAATTCAGTGAGATTTCAAGTGACAGTTTTAATTTCTCACAATTTTGTGTCTCTCAGCAGTCACCAGCAGTCCCAGCCCAGTGAGATACTGGCTGCAAGCTCAATTTTACCATCAGTAGCTCAAATTTTATTATTTGTTTTCCAAAACAGATGTGTAGAATTTTAAGCCGGATCTGATCCACTACTTTAAACAGCTGTGTAAATTCTCAGTCATCCTGTCATACTAACCTTCAAGACACTCCATAGTTCTGAACGCAGGAACTGACATGAAGGGAAGGTTTATTTACAGTATATCCTAATAAATATGGCAGGTCGTGTGGAGGTAGGTCCAAGGTTTTCTTCACTAGAAAGGAGATATGAAATAGAGATAATCTTGAGAATGATTCAGTCATATTGATGTTAGATTTCCTATTCTTATTTATTCCTGTTTTCCTTTCAGGTTTTGAAGAGGAGAAAGGAGGATCCAGGGATCTGGAGAAATGATGCGTAGGAGCAATGGAGAGTGGGTCAGGCAGGTAAGTGGTTCAGTGACTCTTTTTGTGATGAGGGTTGCTAGCTTGTTTGAGTAGATGATCTCAGAGGTATTCAGGGAGTAGAGAGAGCTCATTTGTCCACCTCCCAATCACAAAAAGACAAAGAATGTTCACAAGAGTTGGCCACAAAGATAACTAGTCTATCGGTATGATTCAGTAATAAGTAGAGGTCTGAGTTGGTCTTAAGTAGCAGATAGACTGATGAGTAACTGAGGACAGGTGAGACTGCTGAATCAGGAAGTGAACTGGTGTCGGGAAATGTAGATGAGGGTACCTGTCAGTCCGTTGATCCACCTTTAAGTACCAACAGTCACCTTTGTGAACTGTGTAATGATTGACTGTTATTTTGGTGAGAAAAGTAGTGATATTATGAACATCTACCTTGAGCAAAAATAGTTACTAAAACACCTAATAAAGTGTTTGCTCAAACTGTTAAAAGTCTTTGAGTTCGACCTGTTTTAGATGATCCATGTAGCTGTTAGTTTCACTTCCCCATGGGCATTTCTCATGGATTCTCTAACGTGAGATTGCTCTGATTGCTGTCCACTGCACCTAAGATACTGATTACTCATAACTGCTTAAAAAAAAAAATTCAAACTGTCTCTTTAACGTCCAGTAATGTCCTGTAGATGTTGCTGCTTCTACCAGAATATCAATTTGTGACAAAAAAATACACCAAAACAGCAACAACAAACAAAATTTAATACCAGTTTAATGCTTACCGTGAGAAAATGAATAATGGTCCTGTTGTTATATTGGATGAGCAGACAATTTTTAAAGCCTCTCATCAGTTATCTGCCTGTAATTTCCTTGGAGCAGCACTCCAGGAGGAGGGTCTGCAGCTATCTCTGTGCTTCAGCCCACTGCAGACACAGAGGGACGGAGCCATTAGCACAGATCTGTTTATAGTGCCTCACCTCAATCTCAGCCCATACCTCCTGACTAATGTCAGCCATGTTTAACAACCATCTGCCTTATCACATGTACACACAGACACAAGGCACCGGCAGCAGAATCAATCAACCGCAGAACCTCTGTGTCATTTGCCTGGAAATCTTACAAGTAAATGTAGAAAACAGTCTGAGCTGAGATGTGATAGAGCCGAAGGAATTTAGGATTATTTGACAGAGGGTTAACATTTCAGCAGTGACAAGAGTCTTACTCTTGTCATCTTTTCCAAGTAATTCTCTACAAAACCACCCCAAAGTTTGAGCCAGGTGTGTCAAACTTTTGACTGATACTCCATGTGTATTTTTACAATCTTTTCACTTTTTTATTGTTACGAATTAAAACATCTACTGAAAAAAAAGATCAGTGCTTTAAAAAAAATGAAGTCATAAAATCTCAGAAGGCATTTTCATGCTGTGTATGAGAGACGACTGAGAGATGTCTGATTAAATTTCTTCATAAGGAAATCAAACGGTAATAAGCTGTCAGTGCTGTACTGAAGCAGAGACATCAGGATCATGTTAGGTTACGCCTGAGTGAAGTATTTACAGTAAGTCAGAGCAATGTTAACAGTGCAACTAAAAACAATAAAAGCCAAATTAAGAACCTACTCTAGAAGTGTCCAATCCTGGTCCTGGAGGGCCACTAACCTGCAGGTTTTAGCTGTTTCCCTGCTCTTCAGCAGGTCTTCAAGTTCTGCAGAAGCCTGTTGATCGCCCATTCATTCAACGCAGGTGTGTCAAAGCAGAGAAAAATCTAAAACATGAAGGGTAGTGGCCCTCCAGGACCAGGGTTGGACGCCCCTGACCTACATGAATGTGTAACCATGTGTTTATTGCACTCTATACAGCCTGTACAATGCCGCTGCCGATGAAGAATGAGATTGTAGAGGTTACATGAATTCTAGTTACAGAAGTGAGGTCAGGTCTTAAATGCTTACATTTTTCTATCTGATAGAAAAAATGAGTTCTGCTTGAGCTGTTGTCCACAGACTACTGAAGTGACAAATTTATGGAAGCAAATTATAAACAAAGCGTGAGAGATTAAATGAATAACTTGCAATTATAATAGATTTTAAGGGATTTTGATCTTAAAGGGATGGTTTTAGATTTCTTGAAGTGGGGATTTGTGGAAAGTTTATAAACAGTTAATATGCTACCTGATAGCTCTTCGAACAAACTCAATTTGATTCTTATCGGATTGAGTAAAACGTTACAGCTCTGACTGCTTCTACTCTAAATATTTCAGTCAAAGACGGTGCATGCTGAAAAACAGACAGGTGTTAGTGAATGTCGTGAAATAGGAGCTCATTTTCAGCTCTAAAATTAGATGTTAACAATACTAGTGTCTCTCTTTTACAGTCATTATCTCCTTACATGTCAAATACAGCCAGAAGCAGAAGCAAAGAATCCATTAGTTCTTATCAATTATTGAAGAGTCGGAGACCCTCTGATGGTCTGAACGTGCTGACACCAGGGTTCTTTCATAGTTGTGTGATTTTAATAACCGGACCTGCTTCAAAAGAATATAGGCACTCACATAAACCCCGCACAGAATTGTTTTCACGAGATTTATATCTTGTTAATATTTACAGCTCAAGCGGTCTGATTTAATCTCTTCCCACTGCTGTTGTGGTGTACAGTGAGCATCATGGGTAGATGTGTTAGCTACAGCTTCATTGGTGTGAAAATGATATGCTCTGTTGTAACATATCCTTTAAGGTGGATGAGAGAAGACGACCATATCTGCCCTTTCAAAAATAACTGCTCTAATCTGTTTCAGGGGACTCCGCGGTAATGGGACGATTAAGAGGAAAATTGTAGACATCTCTCACAAAGTCATGAACTTCTTGCCACAGGACATCCTGAAGGTTGAAAACCCAAATGCATACAGTTATCACTCTTTTTTTTTTAGCATTACACAAATCTTTTTTTCATCTGCACCACCCCTGTAAGTCACAACAAATCAGCACTATTAAAAAAAAAAAGACATATAAGCCCATTATATAGCAGTAAAAAATATCTCAGTTTCAGTTCAGTCCCTGAACCCCTCAGTACCTTAGATTCAACAGAAAATTTAAACTTGAAAAAAAAAAAAAAAAAAGAAATTAAATAAACTGTTAAAAAAATGCTTTAACTACGTTGTTTATTTGTTTAAAGTGGGGAAATCTGTTTTTGTTGGCTAAACTATTTGCTGAAAGTGCTTCTTTCTTAGGAAGACTCAGCGGGATCTTCCTAGTTAAACAAAGGATAAATAAAATAAATTATTATGACTGAACTCCTCTAAGTCAGAATCCCATTTTGACAAAACAATGTTGTAGCTCAGCAAATTATCGGCTAGTCTCGGGTAGCTGGCTCCAGCTGGTGAGGAGAACTGTTCATAACCTGGATGTGTTGTGGTGACTGAGCTATGTTTAAGTTTTTCAGCCTTAATGTCCAGGACATGTAGCTCCAATCAGTACAGTCTATACAGTATATATTTTGTAAAGAATTAAACATATCAATACAGACAATGTGCGCAACATGAGAGGGATAGCTATCATCCTGATCATGAACAGGAAGTAATTTGCAGCACAATGAATTCTGACTTAGAGATGTAATGCCATAATCATGTTTTTTTAACTTATTTTTTTTTAAACCAGAAAAGTCCCATTGAGATACACCTGTAGTCTTGGTAAACATGCTGTCTTAGTTACAGGGTAAGGGCTGTTTCTTAGATGTACCTGCTCTGCACCATTTTATCCTCCTGTTTATTGAATAATCCTCCTCATAACTATTTTGTTGAGCGTTTTAAAGATGAATGTTATGTGGCATGTACATTTTGTTGCTGCTCTGACATTATGGCTGATATTCTCAGAATGTACTGTTGGTAGCACATGATGTCAGCATGGAGTAACTTTATTATTGTACGACCTCGTGTTAACATTGCAGTACAGGAAGTGAGAAAGACAGCCTTTAAACAATCCCATGAACCCTTGCTTTAGTTGAAACAAAAAGCTATGGGAACATGGTTTTTGGCATGTGGCAGTCAGTTAGGAAAATAATCAATGTAGAAAATTAGATTTTTATTTTTCAGCATTGGCACTGCTTGTTGCTCCTTATTCTTTTGCCAGTACTAACCAATGTGACCAAAGTTTGGAAAGGAGTGACCAGTTGCTGTGCCTGAAATTACACTGTGCTGTGACAAGGTGGAACAATGACCTACAATATGTAGAAATGTGGCATTATGAGGAGAAATAAACCATTAATGGTCATGTATTTAATCATAAAGAGCTTCAATGTAATGGATTAATTAGAGCTTTATTACAATCTCCTTCCTGAATAAAACATTTTCCTGTGCACCTGAATTGTATAATGTAATTTCATTTAAAACTGAATATTAATTTTTCACGTATACCTGTATGAAAGTTCACCTTGTGGGATTTTTTTTTTAAAAATTCAAGTTATTAGTTTATATTTGAGAGCAGCCTTTGTGTGTGTCACAAAGAAGAAAAAGAAGGCCATTCTTTGAGCTGAATAATCAGCTTAAATGGAAGGATAGCACCTCAAGTCTTCTGTGGAACTAATGAGAAGGCAACACTAAAAGTGCTGTGAAATGCCTGTGAACTGAGCTGAATGGTGTAAGATGAGAGCTAATCATGGCCTTTCCATGCTCTGACAACCCTGTGTGCTTCCAACAATTACACTATTAGGGATTAGTGAGTTGGGCAGAAATGCACAATATGTCAAACTGCAATCATTAAACGATGGTTCCTCTTCGCTGCTTTTGCCAAAAAAATCACATGGAGCATTTGCATGCAAATGCAAGTTTTGCACGTAGCATAATTTTCATCTTTGGTTGACAGGTTTGAAATTTGAAAATGGTCGGGGGGAGAATTAAAGCATTCCTTCCACTTTCAGAAGGAGAGATTTTACACTAATACATATAATGCGTACAATATGAGGGGAACACAATTCCTTTGGTTTGCCTGTTGAAACCAAATGAAAGCAGGAATTACACTTTAAATGTTGAATGTTTTTTTTAGTGCCGAGTGCCTGCTGCTGAAAGGTAGGGGATAATATTTTATGTGTGCCTGTGTCAGTCTGTTAGCCAAATATCTCATGAACTTGTGGACTGATCTTATTGAAACTTTCAGAAAGTAATTAGTGGATGTGCACCTACAATTCATTGAATTTTGGAGTGAATGGAATTCAAAATGGCTGCTACAGTTAATTGACACAAAAACAGCTATAATGCTGTTAACTTACCAGATATACCCTAACCCTATCTAAAATTAGGTGAAATGGGTTATAATTGCTAGCAAAATATCTTATGAACCCCAGGGCAAATTTTAATGAATTTCTGTGTCAGGGTTTGATTTTGTTTCGTTGTTTTTGTTTTTCCTGAGCTGCTCCTAAAGCCAGTCTGTCACTGACCTGGGATCTCCTACATAACCACTCACCTGTCTCTTCAGCAAGCTGCAGCGGCTCCAGCCTGGGTTTCACGAGTGATCTGGGTCTAAGGTACTTGGATCGTGCCATTCTGTGACAACAATTAGTGATGGGACTTTTATGGGAACCGGCTCATTTGGCTCAGCTCACCACAAAGAGATGGCTCCCTTGATTCTCTGAATCCTCTCTGGTGTTTAGACCTAAATCCTTCCTGCGGTGTCATTTTGGGTTCAGTTTAGAAATTGTCACACACTCAGAATCATTTTTGATAAATCTTAGTTAGGGTTTTCTGAGTTATCCTTTTAGTTACACTGCTACAGACTTAGACTGCTGGAGGACATACTGACCAGACTTCATGCTGTTTTTCTTCTTTTTCTTTGTGTTTGTACTCATTATTACTGTCAATCATCTGTTTCTTCCTATAGAAACTAAACACCTGGACCACTTGCTGTGACTCTTTCTTGTACTCTCAATCCCTACCTGTCAAGGCTAGGGATCCTGGTTCTGCTGGAGGTTTCTTCCTGGTAAAAGGGAGCCATTCCTTTCTACTGTCGCCAATGTGCTGCCCAGGATGGCAGTGGCTTGTGCCAAAGTGAAGACTTGATTTGCTCCGCTGGCTTTGTTGGAACACTTGTACTAAATGGCATTTCATAATGTGTGTAAACGTATTATGACTGGACTGAATTGATTGCAATTGTATTGACTTGAATGGACTTGTTGTAAATGCCCTGAGATTACTTTTGTTGTGGTGCCATTTAAGCTGACACGAAGTTGATGAACATTTAAAATTAAAATTATTATTATTAGTTTTTGTCAACCCAATTCAAGACGGCCATGACAGCTAATATTAGTCAATGCAAAAATGGCTTTAACTGAGTCAATTTTACAGACGCTGAGCTAAAATTTTATATGGTATTAGCTGCTGGTTATCACCAACACATACTCTGAGTGCTAACAGAGGGTCAGCAATCTCACGGTAAGGTTTTTACAAATCGGCACACATGTACAACATTATTTTCAAGGTTTCAAGGTTTAACCAAAACTGTCTGTTTCTCAACATAAAATGATTTCAGTTTAAAACTCAGGGGTGAGTGATATGCATTCCTTCAAAGAATGCTAGATTCTTAACTTTTACTCATTTCAGTGTATGCCTACAAAGTTATCTTTGCTTTCAAGATGAATATTTCATATTTCAGAACACAACCTTCACCTGAACAACAGCTGAACTGACATGAATTGACCCTCTAGCACACCTACATCTAAAACCTCCCATACAGTGATTATTTGTTCTGAAAATAGTGCTGCTTTGACTCTGTAAGACACTAAACCTTAGCCTCATACATTAATGAGATGACTCCCAGATCAATGATTATTGACTGAAGCTCTCCATTATCGGCTTGTAAGACATCACTGTTGTACCATTATCCCAATTATAATAAAGGCAGGTCGCCGCAGCTGTGACTTTCTCTTTAGTACAGTAGAAAATCGGAAGAGCCAAGGTAGTAATCATCCTTTCTAACACACATGGCCTGAAGGCTCAACCCCTTTCTTGTTTCGTCCTAATGGATTCATTAGCAAATGACAGTGATTTATTTGTTTCAGGTAAGTACGACTGCTAATGGTGAGTGCAAGGAAACGCACCCGCATAAATATTTACCCTCATAATAAAACAATTTCAGTGGACAAATGAAGGATGCACATTAAAGTTGCAGAAATTTAGATGCACAATGAGACGCAAATGTTTGCTCAAAAACTTAAACGAAATGTAAACAATGTATTGCCTTTTACATCGCCGCTGAGAAAAAGCAATGTTCTGCAGTTCGATTTACCAGATGCTCAGCAAGTGTTTATTACTGGTCATTACCTCTTCTAAAACAAACATTATTTTATACAATGACAAAAAATATGTAGTGGTTTGTTTGCAAAAACGTTTCACTTTCCTGAGTAAAGTTCACTGTTGCTTTAATGGTAGTACATTTTTTTACAGTTCATGTCTTGTATCTTTTGTGATCATTCATAAAAAGTATTGTGTTTACGCTGCTCCAGCTTTAATCCACAACTCAACCTTAGAAATAAAAATTGGCCATAAATCAGTCAGCCTTACATCTATCGAGTCATCCCCTACACATTCTCCAAGCACTACGGATCACATGAGACCTCTGTTTATAACTCATGCATCCAAGTCAGCAGGTGATATGCATTTCTTCAAAGAATGTTGTTTTATTTAACATGTTTTTGAAAATTTGGTCATCAGTTGCATCTTTGCTCTGCTGCACCTTGATATGTTTCAGTAATGGATACACCAGAACATTTGCTGCATTTGTTCATTTAAAATCGATGAATTCTGTTTGCAAAACAGAAAATAACCCCGAAAACCGTCAATATATATCAACCACCCATTGTTAGGAGGTGTCCTCATCTGTTAATAAAGAAAGAAGGATCGTACATAAGCTTGAATTCCTTTGGGCTGATGTTAGATCTGTCTGGAGGTCAGAGGATGGAAGGTGTAAGATGGAGGAGCAGGCAGCAGGTCTATACTGAGATAAGACTGCCAAGAATGATGAGGCTAAAGTGTAGGAAAAGAAAGAGGAGGAAATTATCTGATATATCAGAAGATTTGAATTCTCTGTGAATACCACATGGAATAAACAAGATACTCTACTATTCTGGTATACTGTTTGGAGGGCACTTTGACCTTTATTTTTAGACACCGTAGAAGGTGACTTTTCTCCTTCCTATGAGATATTTTTAGGAAAATAGCTGCTCTAACATGTTACATATTAAAATGATGCTTATCATCATAGAGCATATGTTTGAGATAAGAGAAGTTGCCTCCCCTCAGGTATTTGACATCTCAATTATAGCTTTTTAAATAAAATGTTAAAAAGGTGAATGCAGGTTTGTAAATGTGAGGTTTTTTTTTACATCACATTGTGGTAAAGCAAGTTTTTGAAGGACATCTTCCTTTTTCATATTCAGTCCTGCAACATTTGATAATTTGTCTTCAAAGCTAAAGACTAAAAGAAGTTCATCTTTAAGACTTTTTGTTTGGTTGTCTCCATCCATGGATAAGTAACCTTCTGCTCTACCTGCCCAGGTGTGGTGGCGCTCTATTGTTGTGTCTGACCGTCACTAGTTCATGTTTCACCTCTGAGAAACATTATTAACACCTGATTCAGTGGTTAAATGATCTCTTCATGTTCTGCAGAAGCCTGTTAATCACCCATTGATTTAAATCAGGTGTGTTGGAGCAGAGAGACAAGTAAAACCTGCAGGATGGTGGCCCTCGAAGACCAAGATTGGAGACCACTGGTTTAAGGAATGCTAAGTCTTTGATTGTTAAAGCAATGGTTCACATATTTTGAAGAAGGGTTCTGTGAAAACATTAGAAACATTTTACCTGTTATAGGCAGCTCTTTGAACGACCTCAGTTTGGAGAAATAAAGTTTATATTAGCTATCAGTGAGACCAGATGTCGTGATTTGAGTTTTTATGTATTTGATTTCATGTCATCCCTCTTGTGTTCTGTGTGTTCTTGTCGTCTCTGTTATTCTGTTTGGCTGTTATGTTTGATTAGCTCTTCTCATGTTTTTCCTGTGTCACTGTTCACCTGCACTCAGCTCAGTTGTCCTCCAGTCAGCCTGCCATGCCCACCTACACCTGTCCTGAGTTACTAATCAGTCACCTGTGTCCACTTCCTCATCAGCCTCTGTCTTTACAATCTGTTCTTTAGCTTCCACTACTGGCTGGCTCATTGGATTGAGTTTGTCTCTGGTCTCTGGTTTTGTTCATGCCATGTTTAAACCCTGTTCCTTGAGTCATCCTCCTCATGTTTCTTTAGTTAGTTTTGGTTTTGTTTTTCTTTTGCTAATGAATCAGTTTTATTTTCAACTCAACATGAGTCTGCATTCTGGTTTCACATCACACAATCCTTACACCAAGATCAAAGTAGATTGTGGCGCATTTACATACAGTTCTAAGGTTATTTGCAACTGCATTTAGCAACAGCTGCAGCCAGCTGTAGCACTTACTCTAGGTATAGTAACAATGTCATGCAAAGAAGATGTCAATATAAAAGTTTATAAAATAGAATTCACATGAACAAATTGAAGTTGTTTTTTTAAGATGGCAGCAGTCCACTTGTCCTGGCTCAACTCAAACTAACTGTTAGCTCATCAGTCCAGTAAAAATAAAACTCTATTTCTCCAAAGTGAAGTTTTTCAAAGAACTATCTACAACAGGCAAGATATTAATAGTTCATAACCTTTCCACGGAACCTCATGTCAAAAGATCTGAACTCTCCATTTAATATGTTTCTTTAAAAAGAGAAGAATCAGAAGAACTCCAGGTTAGTACAGAACAGTTCCAGGTCAAAGCAGCTATCTATAGCTGCAGACTTATCAGCTGTCACTTAAAACTCCTGCACAATATTCCTGTCCATAATAATGTAGGAAAAAAAGGAAAAAGTGCCTCATTTTTTCTCATCACCATGTGTGATCATCTCTTTTCTTTCTTATTATGCTCCTGTCTGTTTAATCAGTTTCGTGTGCCCATTTTCTGTCTTTCTTTTTTAACTGTTACTCATCAGCTTAGACTTTAACTCACTTTTTTTTCTTTGTTTTTCTGTGACTAACTTTTAATAGATTTTTCAGCGGCAATATACTATACTTCAGCTATGTAAATATTGTAATTTAAAACATAAAATAACATAAAGGAAAACATTCATGAAGAAAATGTCTTTGAGCTCCTTTGAGTGCTCTATAAATAAAACAAGAATGATACTAAAAAAATAGAAAGTCTTCTCTTTGATGAAACATTGTGTGTAAAGCTTAGCCTTTTTAATTTTTTACAAAATGATCACACTGCTTAATCACTGATATATATATATATATATATATATATATATATATATATATAATAAAAAAGCAAAAAAGAACATTACTCTGCAAAATCTGTTTGTACTACAATATCAGAAAATAGTGTTTTTGCAAGTTTAGTTATGTTGTAAAGACATTTATCTTCCTTTTAAAATATTAAGTTCTCTAAAATCAATCACATTATCCTGATTCTGTGAAAAAAAAACCCTGAACCATTAACTGCAAGAAATAATTCACAACATTTAGAGGTTTCAGTACAATTCAAAGCTAATTTGCCTCAAAATAAAAGCACTACCATTGCCTTTTGAAAACTTTGCTAAAATAACTATTCCCCAGCTCCATTTTGTACAGTCTGCTTTGTAGACATGAGTATGGCTCGCAGCATTTAGCTGAAAGCCACTGTCACTTGCAATTCAGCATGAATGCCAAACTAAAGCGACCAAAGGTTTTATTTGCTCTAGTGGAAATAGCGTGGGAAGGAAGGGGAAAAAAAGATATCAAATGTAAGGTAAATGCAGCCTGAGCAACAGATGTGAGCAATTTAAAATCCCCATTATTTTCCGTCACAAATATGTCACCGAAGCAGCGTGTCCTTCAGTGTTGTACCGGAGGCCAGAACCAAGTAAATAGCAGAGGCTGATAAAAGCCACGCTGATGTTACTGTCTTCCAGTCTTTTTTTCTGTGTGTCTTGGAAAAACAACCACTTTGTTGATGATTCATACTGAGACAAAATTTAGCGTTCTTCTGCACGTAGCACCTCTGCAACAGCAAGGAAGGTTTTTTTTTAGTATGCAGACAAGATAAGTGAGTGACCACACCTGGTTTGCATTTCTTTTTATAATGTTTGTCAACTGAAACCCAGTGCTTCTGCTTCGTTGAATGCAAGCAACACCACAGATAATATGTGTACTAAAAAATATTATTAGCTTTCACCAACTATGCATTTTATACTACAAAGTAAAGACCTAGAATTCTTTGAAAGAATGAATATCATCTGGCATCTTTTACACCAGTGTTTTTAGATCAAGGAAGGAACTGGAAAAATGGGGAAAAAGGAAAAATCCCTGGAGGAGTCTTGGCTACTACCACATCAAACTGTAGTTTAATGTCTTAAAATTGACTGAATTAGAGTCATTTTTGTTTGCTAAGGTTGATTAGCTGTTGTCTTCACTTTACTCTCCATGTTTATACGTGCAGTTCTTACTGCCATCAACCAGTGTTGTCTTCTTTTTGTTCCATAGAAACTACACTTGGACCAATCCTTCCATATTTGGTTGGGTTTCTTTCCTGTCTTCTTAAACCCCAGCCGATCGAGGGACATAGCCACCCATCCTGGTTCTTTCTGGGGGTTTCTGCCTGTTAAAAGGGAATCGTTACTTTTTACTCTTGCCCATTTACTGCTCAGGATGGGAGATTGAAACAAAGTGAAGATTTGATGCAATCTGCTGGCTTCCTTTGATAGATAACTTTTACTAATTGTTATTTCATAATGCCCTGTATGTGAGTGTACTGTATTATATTAAGAATTGAACTGACTGTACCTGAATTGGACTTGTTTTTTTTTCCTTTGTAGGGCACCCTGAGATGACTTTTATGATGAATTGATGTTATATAAATGAAATGAATTGACTACAAAAGGTAATCAGTTGCAGTTGTGCAGTACGTCCAATCATTACCGGTGAACCAGTGATTTACAAGATATTTTGCTAACATTACAAACCAATGAACAAACACCAACACGTAGAAACAAGCAGTTACATGATCACCCGCCTTTCATGGTGATTGGAGTTTTTTAATCTTTCATTTTAAATCATTTTGAGCCAAAGTCCTGCCTAAACTTGAACATTAAACCTTTTAAAGGATTTTAGTTTCTGTGGTTGTGCCAGTACTTTTTATTTTTTTAAACACAAACTTAATGGGTTATGTTTTGTGCTGCATTATTGCCCACAATCATTTATAAATAAAGTAGCAATGACTAACAGCTACGCCTGCTCTTTGCTTATACAGGTCAAAATGTCAGCATTTCTAAAAGCCGGTGTTGTTGTTATTATGAGCTTTACTGATATATGATTAATATTCGGATGGAAAACTGTTAATGAAAAAAACTTTTTTCACATTGGTGCTGTTGTTCACCTTACTGAAGCTGGAATTGAAGCAGTAAATTGAAAGACAGGATTCTAAAGAAAATCTGAATAGAAAGAGGATGTCTAGTTCAAAAGGTTTGGTCAACAAACCCGTGAAACTCAAACCCCTCCTCATCTCAGGAAAATTACAACATTTCTTGGTCATCTGTCCATGGCTCAGTGTGCCTACCAATTCTTTGAACAGTTCAGTGTTTTTCTCAGACTTCAACAGCTGAATCAAACCCAACATCTTTTTTCTAAAGAGCAGGATTTTCACCCACTTTATCTCCTTCGGGGGCTTTTTAGAACGTTTCTTTGACTTTACTTCAGGAATGACTTTAAGATTATGCCGCTCCGCTGATTGTAACTTGAGATTATGACAAGAAATTCTCAGGTCCAGCCAAGATAAGTCCACATGAGTTGACTTTAGCACAAGCCTGTCTGCTGGATGTTTAAGCAGTCCCTGGTTTTCTAGTATCAGAAACTTGAATCAGATGATACAACCATGGACAGTCTGAAGTGTAGGTTATCTTTTAATCACCGTATAAGGCCACTGTGTTCCACTGTAGCAAGGACAGTGTACAAGGATGTGTAAAAAAAAAAAAAAAATTAAATAAAATCACCCCCGAGGGACATTTTTTATATTTCAGCCAAGACTACTTGTCAGGAGCTGTTGATATGGACATCAGCCACAGGGACACAAATAAGAAAAAGTCAACAAAAAACTTAAACTCAAACAATCCATTAGCTGCTCAAAGTGCTGCTGTCAGGTCTGTGCTGCTGTCTGTCTTCAAGATGACAAATTTGTTTGAACACTAAAACATTAAATTATAAGTGATGCAGTGACAGCAACCACCAGACAGTTCAGAGGTTGTCATCAAAAAGATCATATAAGACAGAAACAAGAGGAGTTCGGGTTGTTCTTTTATCACTTTACGATGTCTGTGTTGCTCACAACCAGATATCAGCTTTAAAACAAAAAAGTGGATCTAAGTATTTATGTTCACACCTGGAATGAAGGATCCTATTTTCTTTAAATGAATCCCAAAAATGACACTGAAATGCTTTCAACAGCAGCAAAAAATAAAAAAATCTCATCTTTCTATTTTTTTTTCCTGTTTATGAGCTGCGAGGATGTCTAAAATATATTCTTGTTTTCTTATCATTCATTTTTTTCTGTCACACATTCAGTCCACACACATATAAATGTTAAGGCTAGGAAAAAAAGAGCTTTCTTTCTTGTTTGTGCCTCTTATTTGTTGATATTGAATTTTATTTTTTCGTAAATCAAAAAGCAAGTTGTGTGACTAGTTGCATTATGAGGATGTCTTTCAAACCACAGTTTTTAGTGTTTCCATGTCTACATGACAAATACAATCCCTGCAGGATTTAACAAACATTTTCTGGGACTGTTGTGGCATCTTTTTAAGAAAGTTGCAATGTTTTAGAGCTTTTTTGTTTAACATAGCAAGAAGATATTAATTTACTAAAATAGCTGCAAGTTTTCTGTGTAACCTTACCTTAAAAGTGTCAACAACAAATGTTTTATGCGTTTTGTTAAAAAAAAAGTTCCTAATATAAGTAAAAACATACATCAATAAAAAACATACAGAAACAAAAAAATAAAAAAATGAAAAAATCTTGTTAATCAAATGCAATAAAACTGGCTGAGTTACACAAAACATTGTTACCCTATCATAAAATACAGTGTGAGCTGATGTATGCTGTCTCCTCTGCTGCTGTGTGAGGCCCATTCTTATTTATATGTATTCATTTGTCTCACACTCACATCGACTCACTCAGACAAGCACACCTCTCCAAGTTTATAATTATGCTTCTATAACATTTTCCATAATCGTGCTTTGTAATCAAACTCGGTTGGTTTCTTTCAGCACTTTCAGCTTAGCTGGATGCAATAGACTGCCATGGTTACGTGTCGTGTCTGCAGTCCTCGCCTTTCAGTCTGACAAAGCAGCTAGCCGGGTAGGTGGAGTTTGCTCTCCATTTCAAGCTACGTCTTAGCTGGGGGGGGGTGTCAGCCAAACGCCTCGCTCACATTTATGTTGTCAGCTAGGAATGACAAAACAAACTTAAATTGCTCTGACAGATTTTCTGATTTATGGGGACACTTCCTCCAACCAGTGAGCGTTTTCTCCTCAGTCATCTGCCGTTCACGGTTTAGGAATTTTCAAGATATGACTTAAAGTTTTCACACGGCAACTGTTTGTTTGAGGCTTTTCAGTCTGTTTCTGTCAGTCTCTCTTAGGTTTGTTGTCACAGAGCGGCAGGCAGTGTTTCAAAGACTCCGGTTATAATCCATTATTTGACATACAAAATTACTTAAAATCCTCATTTACTTTTCTTAAATGGATCTAGAAGGAAGTGAATTTCAGTTTATTTGCTTTTATTACTACACATTTTTAATATTATTACATCATATAAGTGAGAACTTCTCTTGAATGGAAAGTAGCTATTCTTTCTGTGAGTTGTCTTCATTCCTGAAAACCTCCTTACTTGTACTCACCTACGAGGAAGCTTAGGGGTGAGAGAAAGCACTAATGTCTATATTGAGGCTAATAAATATGAGGTGTGGGTATGGATGTATATACTGAGAAATATGTAAACCTAGATAAAATGAAAAATTAATTAACTGTTTATTTTCATTGCTGATTGGTTTGATTAATGAGGGTTTATCTGTAAATAATGTATGAGTTTATGGGGTAGGAGTTCATAAGTTTTTTTTACTTTTTTCCTACTCCTTTTCGAGCATGTTAAGGTATTCTTTCTTGTCAGTAAGTAATTATTTTTCTTATTGTGTTATTTATTTATGTTTTTAACAATTCATCGTTTTTTTTCTTGTTTTTTTTATTACTTACTTGCTTGAAATAAATCTTTAAACTCTTTTTTTTTAAGCTTCACTCCTGAGTAGTAATTACAACAAAGACAGAATTAAATTGGTCAGAAAACTACTTCGAAACATTTTGTTTTCTAGTGAAACAAAAAAATCTTGATCTTGCAAGGCTCCGTCCAGCGGTGAGATGTCTGCTGTGATGTTTGACAGCCTATCATGGGTTTTTTCGTTTGTGTTGTTTCTCCTGAAAATATTCCTGTCACTGAAGCTTTAAGGCAGCTGAGTTTATCATCACAGCTGAGAAACTCTGTGCCCTTGAGGCGGGAAATGTAGATGTCCAGCACTTGCGATTCTTTTGATAAGTGCTTGTCAAGAGTGGAAAAAAAAGGGGACTTAATTTCCTCCTGAAGCTCTTTCAGATAAAGCAGTATACTCAGAGCTACTGGACTGTTTCATCTCACATGGATGTTTCTGTAGCTCGAAGTTATGTTTTTTTTTCTCCTCTGCACTCCAGTTTGCATGTAATGTTTGATTCCTAATAGAAAAATGTAAATGTTTTGAATTGTATTTGAAAACTACACAAAACGTTTCTTGCCCACGTGAGCCACAAAGCTGCTAAAATACCCATGCTGCACCACCAGGCGGTATTAACATTAAAGTCATATCAAAAACATCTACCACAGACAAAATGTGGACATCCGACGCAAACCCAGGAGGTGAAGCAGAACCAGCTTCTCTGTGGGCTGGTCCCAGTGCAAGTGTTAAGTCCCGCCCCCTCCCCGCAAATGACATTGACCTTGTTTATTATTGTTATTAACAAAAGAAGGCGTGATGTGAGGTCTAGTATTGTTACCTCCACCAAGGAGGTTGTGTTCTCAGTAGCATTGATCTGTTTGTTTGTTTGTTTGTCACATTACTATTATGTAAAGGAGGAAAATTAAACTGCGCAGTTGGACACCCCTTAGGTCAAGGGTGATCACCATTAATTTTAAGGTCATGGGGTCAAAGGTCAACATCACAGTTGACCTAGTCAGACTGCACAGCTGGACACCTCATGGGTCAAAGATGATGCCTACTGATTTCAAGGTTCATGGGGTCAAAGGTCAAGGTCACAGGTAACACCTTTGTTAGAAACTTGTGTTTGCTCCTATATGTGACCTTTCTGTTTCCTCCACCAAGGAGGTTCTGTTTTCGGTTGTTTGTCTGTTAGCAAAGATTAGGTGAAAACTAAAGAACAGATTTGGATAAAATATTCAGGAAATGTTGGGGTTGTCACCAAAAACAACTGATTAAATGTTGGTGCTGATCCAGATTATGATGCAGATCGCACTAGTTTTTAATCACTTGGTGAAGGTTTGCGCTCTCTGGGTGCTTCTAGTATATTACAGGATAAAAATACAGAGCAAGAACATTCTGAGCACGGTGAAAGATGAAAGAAATGTAGGTCTTTTTTCTTCTTTGAAAGTGTTAACCACTTTTGTTTCAATCATTAACTCTTTTTAAAGCACATTATCAAAATATAATGCCACCAGAGTCAGGACAAAGTAAGATGGGCTTAGAAAAGCGGAAAAATGGCTCGATCTTTGTGGTTTCTAGAACAAACGACAATAATAAGAATGCAGCGAGAAGGCTGCTATGTAACTATTTTTTTTTTAAACAATCACTTTCCCTTTTCTTCTCACAAAGTTTGCCTGGGATGGGAAGCACAAAAACAGCAGAAAATGTCTAAATGGGGTCTATGTAGTGCAGTCCTGATGTAGTGACACAGTGTAAAAATCAGCATACTTGAACAGCTGTCTACTGCAGGTAAGACTCTGACTGCCAGTAAGCACTCAAGCACAACCCTACAGAAACACCAAAACTTCTGTTTGCTTGTAAAAGAAAAGCACAAATGCAGCAGAAAATCTTAATTTTGCAAAATAACCCTGTTAGTGTGGACAGAGCCTTAATCATCCAGTACACCTGTCATTATTTTGTACGTTTGTCAATCTAATTTTGGTCACCTATTTGCAGTGAAAACCTTACATATTCCCCATGAAATCTGGTGCTTCAGTTCAAAAGTGGTGATCGCAAGTGAGGCAGGAACTACTGTTTTACAATCTGCTGAGGGCTACCAAAAACAAACTAAACAAACAAACTAAATAATAATAAACCTGGTAATCTCAGGTACATTTTTATAACTTGATACAAAAAGACTTTTCCTTTTTCTATTTCGGTCTCTTCCATTATTTAAGGATATTCCACATTCAAATGATGGACACATAATTTTATTCCAAGAATCCCTGCATCATTTCCACTGTTATATATATTGAAGCTGTATTATGAAATTCTTTTAAATTTTACATCAAGGAAAGCAATAAAAAACAATTTGAAAGCTTAAATCTAAGCAAATACACCAAATGAGTGAAGCTTTCACAGATATGGATTTATCCTCACTTCAGCTGATTAATCATAGATGCTGGAAGCAGCAAATAATCCCAGTAATACTGACAGAAGGGAAGGATTGTGTCTCTCTGGGTTTCTGTTGTGCTATGAAAGGATGCTGAAGATCCACCTGTCTCACTCAGGAGGTGGCAAAATCCTCCCTCAAATCATTTTATACTGATGAACCAAAGAAGAAAACTAATTTATTTTAGCCCCAAAAATCACTGTTAGGATTAAAGTTCCTAATCCCTTTTCACTGAATAATTTTACAATCACAGATGAGATTATGATTCAGTGCAAAAGGTTCCCTAAAATATCCAACAGCAGAGTCACTCCAGAGCTAGACTAATCCTTTATACCCAACTACATTTCCAACGTTGTTGTTTATTATTCACTGTATATTATTTGAAGTTGGGTATATAATGCAAAGCTAGATGCATCAAAACAATATGGTTTGTCTTCTGGTTTCAAAGGAAAATGGTTATTATATGCCCGTATTTGCATTGCAACGAAATGACAAAGTGTTAAAGGTGGAATCACTGATTCAGGGCTGGACAAAGACCAACGAACATGCTGTATGTTGGATCTGGTCCCAAGTCTATTTTCAGGCTCATTAACAACTGAAACGTATTGTTACTTTAGTCTCAAAGTGTTACTTTTACATTCAACGTATCCGTTTTTGTTTTGAAATCAGGATGAACGATAATTAGTCAAGTCAAATTAAATAAAATTTCATGCAGACGCAAATAAATAAATAAATCCTTGGTAAAGAAAGACCTCATTAAATTTTGGTACTAATTCAGCTCTTTAAAAACCACAACAAAATAAATTGGTCTTGTTAAAAAAAAAAAGCATGGTATGATGAGAAGCAATTTTAGTTGGGTTATGCCTGCTTGGATTGCACCTCCACTCCCACTATCCTTCATTTGATCATTAATAAATACAGACGCAGCCAAATTTGTTTGTACCCTTCCGTTTGAGGAAGAAAAACCCACAAAGCTCACTGAAATAACGTGAAAGTGACTAAAGTAATTATAAGAATTTTTTTTTTACTAAAATCAACTGATTCAAATCAGTCATTGCTTTTGAATTTTGATTCAAAGAGTTATTTTAAAAAAAACAAACTAATGAAACTGGATTTGACCAAAAGGATTGTTTCCTGAACTTATTAATTTGTTGCACAACTTTTTGAGCAATTTCTGACACCCTTTGAAATTTCTGCACCTGTCCATTGGTATTTAGACCCAAACTTGACCCCAAACGTCTCCAGACTTCGTGTTTCAGCTCCTTCCACAGATGACCAACAGGATTTAGATCAGGGCTCAGAAGGCCACTTCAGAACAGTCCAATGTTTGGTTCTGAGTCATTCTTGGTGTTTTAGCTGTGGGTTTTGGTTCATTATCCTTTTATGGATCCTTTTGTGGATCCTTTTGTGTGACTGACACCAAGCTTTCTGACATTGAGCAGCACCTTTAGCTCCAGGATGTCTTGATAGTCTTGAGATTTCATTGTACCCTAAACAGATTAAAGACACCCTGTGTCAGATGCAGCAAAGCAGCCTCAGAACAGAATCAAGCTTCCTCCATGCTTCACTGCAGGTACGATGTTCTGTTCTTTGTATGTTTTATTTTTGGGTCTGTGAACATAGAGCTGATGGGACTTGTTGCCAAAAAAGCTCCAGTTTTGTCTCATCTGTCTAAAGGACCTTCTCCCGCAAGCTTTGTTGCTTCTCAATTAAGCATTTTTAAGGCTTTATCGCATTAAAATAACGCAAATGTGGGACGTTCAGTTGAATCTTTGGCCATATGTGTGTTTACTATTTAACATTTGACAAGAAGAGCAAAATAAACGGAAAATCCATCATACAAAAAAAGGAAACTTCCAAAAAGCATTTTCTCCTGCAAAACCGTATTTTGGGTGGGGAAACAGAGGGTTGATCTAAATGTTGTTGCTTGTAAAGTTGAGGTTGTAAAGCTGTCATGTCCTCTTAGCAGTGAGTAAAGGAGCTCCGAGCTGCCAGGCAGTGATGGGATTGGTCCTGTTATGTCTGCTTGTCAGAATATTCTGAGGTAAAGTACAGGCACCTGAAATAAACAGCACCAGAGGAATAGAAGAAACAGGCACAGAGATTAGGTGGAGAAACAGAAGTAAAGTTGCCTTTGAAGAACTTTGTTTAAAACATAAAAGTCTTCAACTTAGATTTTGAAGGTTAAAAGACAGATATTATATTTTGGAGATAGTGAAGGAGCTCCTAGGTCAAAGTCTGTGCAGCTAAAACATATGAGTTGTCCCCTTAAAGCCCCACAAAGGCAGGAGAACACAGATGTGTGTCACGCAGCCTGACCACATGGTGGACACACAGCAGACAGAAAGATTATGTCCTCGAGGGGAAGCATTATACTGTTCACTCCTGTTGTTTCATGTTGCCAAAATGAGCTGTGCTCAGTTCAAGTTAGTTTAAAAAAACACCCTTATTGGGTTCAGAGTTCACAGAAAATATAAAAAAACCACTTGTGAATGCATTTGTGCACAACATTGCCCTCCCATATCGCCTGTGCAGTTGTGTAACAAATTTAAAATTTTGCAATCGTTACTTTCTGGATCTCCCCAAAAATTGCTCTGAAAAGCCTTCAGTCAAACTAAAATTCTGCCACAAAAGAATGGAGATTATCTTTCTACAGCTTTTGGTTCTCCTCATTGGCTACTTAGAGTCCATATTACAAATTGAAACTCTTCTTCTCATGTCTAAAACTTTTGAAAACAAAACCACATCCATATTTCTCCAACTGAGCTGTTTGCTTTCAGACTGCAGCTCGGTGGTCAGTGTCCTTGTCTTGTAATCCTGTGGCTGCAGGTTTGAGCCCAGGTTGCATAAGAAAAGGGCATCTGGTGTAAAATAAATACCAGATTGCTCATGTGAGTTTGCATGCTGTGGTGACCTCCGCACACGGGAGCAGATGAAAGTAAAACAACAGAGATGTTACTTGCATCCCTGTCTGCTCTGCCATTTCTGCTTTCTTTGTATTCAATCTATTCTTGGAATTGTATCATTGTTTGGGGGTTTTAATTGACTGTTTTCCATCACTGGCGTACACTGCTTAAAGTGGGAAACAAAAGTGTCAACCCCTGTGCATTGCCCCCGCTTGCTGCCATTTGTGAGTGTATTTGTGGTAACATTTAGACATTTTTCTTCTCGCACAGATTTTGTTGTTCCGTCTGACTTGCTGCTGTGGAATGAAAAATCTGAGAAGTTAATAATATTATGATTACAACATATGTTAGATGATCTGAGTGCACAAGGTTTGGGTATTTTACTGCCTTTAATTTACTATTGCAGGATTCGGAAGACAGTCACTGTTTAATGTAGAAAGTAAGAATTTAATTTGAGAAAAAACAGCCTGAGTCTGCTCCATGTTTTAGCTGTAAATTAGAGCTAACAGCTCACTAACACTTCAAGATCACTAGCCTTGATTTAATTTTGATGCAAGTATAGAAAATAAGTCAAGCATGCTCACTACATACAGTACCAATATGATGCTGTAATTATTGCAGCTCAAACCACTTAACTAGGCCAAAAATAGACAAATGTACAAAGTTTTAGGCCTCCACATCTGTATGAACATGACTAAAGTTTCATACCAACAAATTTACTGATTACTTATTACTTTCAGTGCACCTGATCGCCAAAATCTGAACCAATCAGAAGCAGTGCAGAGCTGGTCGTGACATCCTGTTTTCAACTAGTGGTGATAATTAGCCTTCATACATCTTTGTGCAACTTAGTTTATACAAATTGGCCATATCTTACAGTTAATGATACTGACACTGCATAACGAGAGGCTTATGAGAAGTGGCAGTACGCTAAAGATAAAAATTTAGAAGTGCCAGTACTGAGTACTGTGAGTACCGGCTCACTGCAAACACTTCTGATATCCCTAATTTACCTGTCCTTTCAGGCACTTGCATTTCGGTGATGCTGCCTAAAAGTTTGCATTTTTATTAAGTCTTTATGATAGCAGAAATTAGTGCTTTCATAAACACTGTCATCAGCCCTTGTAAATTCCAACGCTTTTTATCAACACTTCAGACACATAAGAAGAAGGATTCAGATATATTTTTATTTAGCTTAAAGAAACCTGTCTTTATTGTTCTCTGAAGCCAAAGCCATCATTTTCTGAAGGGGGAGAAATTGCTTGTGCAGATTATCGAAAGATAACACCCAACTCTTCAACAAGGAGAGAGCCGCTGTTTCATGTCATGGCACCAGGGGCTATAGATAAAGTTTATATAAAAAGTACCTTTGATTGCATCTCTTCCTGCAGTTGGCATTTAAAGAGGACATACTCATTTAGACGTACACCCACTCGTCATGCTTGATTAGCTGACAGCCAGGAGATGCCGTCACACGGGTCATAAGAGATGAGGATGAGCAATGCACGGGAGGAAAACCAACGACACTGTTATCAATGAGGCCTTGAACAGTAACAGAATCAGACATTTTCCTTAACTAATGTGGAGCAAATTAACACGACTGCTTAGTGCTATCAGAAGGTTCAAGTGGAGGCCAGATTACAGATGTCTGTAATGAAGAGATTGAATGATTGTGAACCCATTAACACAAATTTAGAAAATAAGACAAAAAAGGTGTACTAAGTGTTAATTTTTAAGTGATTTTACCAATCTTTTGAAGTGGGGGTTCTGTGGAAAGGTTATAAACAATTAACATCTTACCTGTAGATAGCCCTTTGGATGACCTCAGTTTGGAGTTTAACGTTGATCAGATTGATGAGAAAACAGTCCAAGAGGGGCTGAGAGTAAACTTTCATAAACTTTTACCTTGCCGTCAGTTTCACATTACAGGGTTATTCAGGCAGAAATATTATGACATTCCTGCTGGAAGTGTGCAGAAAATACTAACTGCTGCTGCCACTATGTGAGCTTAAAAATTACCACAGATCTCTACGTAAAGAACAGCTGTAGCACTAACTACAGCAGGTAAGATAATAATTGTTTATAATTGTTCTCCAGAACTGACTTCTGAGTTATCACCTTAAAAGATAATATAGTAGTTAGTACTTTACCCCTTTATGTATTTTTGTCTCCTGTTCTTTTTCTACTATTTCACATGTGTGTTTAACATTGGTTTGTTGTTGTTTTGCTTTAGATGATTAAACTTTTTGTATTGGTAGTTTTATCTGTTTTTAAAAGTGTGTGTGGGGGGAATGTTATAGCTGAAAATCCCTTGTGCAGAGTAATAGCTGCATTATATATTTTGTAACAATGTGTTTAGTAACATTCTCTCACAATAACAAAGGAACAATGATGTGTAAAAAGTATTTTTGCAGAATTGATTTTTGTTTAATTGTATAATGCATCCATCTGAGTTTTTAGCTAATTTTAATTGTTTGAACGCTGACTCAGCATTTACATTATTTTCCTGTTGTTTTTTTAAATTATTTGTATGTTTTTTCTGCATATTTTGTGCTGTTTTAGTCATTCATATAGCAAAACACTGAGCTTATTAGACTTAGACTTTTGTTATTTGCACCATTGTGCAACATTTAGCTTTTAGCTAACATTTTACTACATTAGCTTTTAGCTCATCTTTTGCAATATTTGCCTACTTTTTTGGTTCTTTAGCTTTTAGCTAGTATCTTTCTTTTTTTAGCTCCTAGCTATCGATTTGTTGATTTTAGCTTTTAGCCAGGCTTTTGCTATGTGTAGCTTTTACTTTGTGTTTTGCTACTTTTCACTAGTGTTTTGATATTTTTAGCTTTTAGCTAGTGTTCTGTTTCTTTTAGCTTTAACAGTTAAGTTTTAGTGCTTTCAGCAAAGTCGTTCAGCACTCAGCATTCACACTGCATTTTTGCAAAAAAAAAAAAAGACATTTTCTCTAGCTTTTCTTAAATGTACACATTATATATTCTTCAGTCAAGGGATTCCCAAACCCACCCTGAACACCGTCAAAGCAACTTCCAAAAATCCTGTCTGTCATTCCATCTGTCAGCTACTCTCTCCTGTTTATCAGAGACTGGTGGAGGCAAACTGACTTACCTTTGGTAAGCTGTCAGTCTCATGGCCAACACACAAAACACACACTCACTTCAGTTAATAAGGCACCAAATGTAAATAAAACACACTCAATTAACTTCTGTGTTATTGGTCTTCCTGTGTAAAGAAACAGGTTAATAGATTTACATTCAGCTTCCAAAAACCTAATTAGTGTGAACATTTGCCTTCCACATCCTGACAGTACACTGCACAAACACACCAAAATAGAAGTGCTGGCATACAAGCAAAAGGAGGGGCAGAGAAGCTGCCTGACAGAGGCACTTGCTGCAATCTCACAGCCTATTCCCTCGACAATATACTCCCAAGATTCAACCACGCTTTATGTAAAAGATGTTAGCTCTTTGAAAGATCAACAGAATAGACCCTTGATGGCATTAATAAGGACTCTGCAGCTGCAGAAGACACACAGCAGCAGGAGGAGGAAGGAAAACCAATTTCTCTGCTGATGTTTGTGCTGCCACAGTGCCCCGGGTGGTCAATCTGAACATTTTGTTATTGCATGTTATCTGGGTGTTGCAGGGGGGGACAATGAGAAAGCAGTCATTTATGGATGAGTCCACAACCTCATCTAGCATGTTCACAGAACAAATTAAAGGCCTGGCATTTCTTGAAAGGAATACATATCGCCTGTTGCCCTTTATGGCAGAGTTTTAAACTGAAATGACCGACTTGTAGCAGTTTTGGTCAAAAATTAATAATAACCTTGTGCGCAATCTTGTTTAGAATTGCTTATGGCTAAATTAGGGTTAGAGTGCGGGGTTTTGATGTTGTCGATGTTTTTCTCTTTCTTACTGTTTATTCATTGTCACATGCTGTTTTTATTTTGTTTTTTAATTATGTAGAGCACCTTGAAATGCCTTGCTGCTGAAATATGCTATACAAATAAAATTTGATTGATTGATTGTGCAATACACTATGCTCAGAGTGTATGTTGGAGAGGAGTCTCAGCTACCACCACATCAAGCTTTAGCTCAGTATATGTTACATTGACTGAGCTATAGCCGTTTTTTGTGCTGACTAATGTCGATTAGCTGTGGTGGCCATCTTGAACTGGATTGACTCCAAAATGTAATCAGTTATAGAGATACATGCAATGATTATTTCATGAAAGTTTCAATACAATCCATCTAATGGTCCATGAGATGGACAGAGACAGTTGTTGCCGAAGTTTTAAACATTGACAAGAATCAGTTAGCGGACCCGGAATTTCAGCCTCGACACAGGAGTTGACAGATAACTTGTCTTTATTGAACAGCAAGGAGAATGCTACGCGTAGCAGGTGGACCTCTGATCGCCGCTCTGAGAAGAGACGAGATAGTTTTGTTATCCACACGAAAACCAGGAAGTAACCACGGACTGAGGAGGTTACACTGACCTGGATGGTGGTGTGACGGGGACCGGGACCCGATCCTTGAAGGATAGCGGCTGAGAGATGTCCAGGAACGGGAGCGAGGATTAGCGCCTCCGAAAGGTAGGCCGCGGGGGCAAAACTTAACTCTTGGTCGGACGGGCAGGGGTCGAAGCCGGGAGATCCAGAAGCAGGCAACGGGACCAGGGGGGCAGGAGAGAAATCCAAGACCAGGTCACAGGCAGGGGTCGATGTCCAGAAATCCGAAAACCAGCAAGTATCCGACAGGGGCAAGGCGTAAGGGAAAATCCAAGAGACGTGAGCAAGGTCGAGGCACAGGAAGTCAGTCCGTGATCGCTGGAGAATTACTTGCTGGTGGGCTTTCATAATCTGGCACTGGAGGAGAGCAGAGAAGGAGAATATAAAGGGCACAGCCCAGGTGTAGGGGAGGTAATCAACAGAGGACACAGGTGACGAGAATGAACATGATTATCACTGGAATGAGGCATGGCATGGCAAACACAGGCAAGATTATTACAAACATAGACTTCACACAACCATTTCTATGCTTGAAGTATAAGTTTGTAATGAGTCTCAGCTACTACCACACCAAATCTTAGCTCAATATCTGTAAAACTGACTGAGGTATAGACAATCCTGTGTTTGGTAATATGGCTTTGCATTGGCTGCCATATTGAATCTGGTTGACTCCAAAAGTTAATCGTTTGTAGATGGCCACTCAATAATCGCTACCTGAAGGTTTCATTAAAATCAATTCAGTTATTCATGAGATATTTTGTGAACAATACAGACAAACGAACACACAAACACATGCACAGTCACAAACAGTACAAACGTTATCTGAGGAGGATGCTGAGGAGAAAATTGGTTTTCCTTTGAGCACAGTGCACTACAAAAAGCAAATGTTTTCTTTTTGAAGATTTTTGCTGTGATGGTTTGATGACACAATGAACTTTTTTGTGTAGATCTAAAATCTGTGTGCTAAGAAAAGAAAGAAAATAAAAAAACACAATCACTTGAGAGGTTGTCTTTAACAAAATACCATCTATAACCAACAATACTCTGTAGGCAATCAGGGTGACTATAGATGAATAGTTAATATTTGTAAAAACCATGCAAATAATACTAATGATGATAAGCTTCATTTTGTGAGTCATTTCTTAGCAAAGCTTCTATTTACGTTGTGAAAATCCAGCTCTTCATTTTCACTGTGAAGAAAATCCACAATCCCTGATGTTACGGCACAAATAAAGTGCATCTGTTTGCTTCCTCATTTCCATACAGGCTTTCAGGATTTAAGAGACCCGATGATAGATCTGCTGACTTCCAAATGAGTTTTATGAGAGCAAACGTGATTTTATGATAACATCTTATGTGCAGATGTAAAGGATAATAGCACATATAATGGCCTGCATGCTGTTAGAACAGCCTGGTTTGGTTATTGAGGCCTGCTTTGCAAATCTCCACCAGCTCCTATTTCTTTCAGTGTATTGTATGAGAAAATCATCATGAAGCACACTTCTTATTCTGCTCCACAAATTGAAGCAATCATACATAATATCAAGCATCAGCTGCTAACGGGACTACTTTTTGAGGGTTTTTTTTGGTTTCTTGCAAGTTAAGCCTCGCCTATAAAGGGATAGTTCTGATTGAAAAGATCCTGTGAAAAGTTTTTAAAGAGAGAAATTGCATTTTCTGCAAAAAACACAGTGTGAATGCTGAGTGCTGAATGACTTTGCTGAAGAAGCTGAAACTGAGTTGTTAAAACTAAAAGAAGCAGAACATAAGCTAAGGTGAGTAAACCACTATCTAAGAGCTAAATCTAGTAAAAGGCTAGGTCAATCTAAACGTATGAAAAGGTTATTTCAAAGCTAAAAGAAGCTAAAGGCTAGCTAAAAGCACAAAAAACTTTACAAATGAATTGCAAAATTAATGGCAATGTAAATGATTGAAATGAAATGAAATGAAATGAAATCTTTTAGACTGGCATTGTTTTAAGATGGTAGCAACGAACTCTCCTGCTCAGACTAGCTGTTTGTTTGCTAATCTGGTCAGAAATAAACTCTTTTTCTCCAAGCTGAAGTCGTTCAAAGAGCTATCTACAACAGGTAAGATGTGGTTCATAACTTTTCCACAGAACCCCACTTCAAAAGATCTGAACTATCCCTTCAGATACTGAACACAAAAAATTCCCCACAGTGCTGCAGGAGAGACACATGGTCTTATTATAAACACAATGCCATTGAACTGCCATGCCTTTTGGAGCTTTGCTGTCTTCTTCATATGAGTCCAATGTCTGCTCAAACTGAACGGGGCTCGCTGCACCCCTGCTATAATGGCTGTTATCTGACAGAGGGATTAGTGTTCAGCAGAGCAAAAACACCATTTAGCCACGGTCAGCTGGGAGGCTGCTAGAAACCCCTATGTGATGCATTGGTTTAGTGATCTTAGCAAATGAAAGGAAACAGGGAAGCTCTGACTTTGCATCATTGCTGCCGCATGCATTTACTGCAATTAATGAAGAAAAAGGTGAGAAGGAAAAGGGAACCAGAGTTGCTAAGATTGTGATAAACAAAGGAACACTGGGGTCACCTCTGTCCTTTTTGCCTACAGCACATGACTCGTTGGTCAAGAAAAATCTAAAAGTGTTATCGTCAATGGCTTAGTTCTTGCTTCCACTAAAAGAATCTTTTGCCATTAAGCATCATCTCTGAATAATTTGGTTGAATATTTGAAAACGTTGCATTCAGACTTTAAGTATTTAAATGTCTCATCTTGTTTATCAGGCCCATCTGCCTGCTGTGTGGAAAGAAAAACAAAAGCCTGGAGTTACCTGATCATGCTGAGAAAAGGGAATTATTTCCTCCCCCAAATATCATCTCTTCCACTAATTAGAAAATAAATGGAAAAATGGCCTATTATTCACACAGAAATAATATCTCTCACATGTATTTTGGCAACAATAGACACAACTGTTCCTGCTTGCTGACTGAAATCCAAAAGCCAGCAAGTTATTGTAACTTTCCTGTGTACACTGTACTTGTTTCTCACGTTTAGAGGGCTCTAAAACCTGGCAGCTTTCTGTACGTTTTGGGGTCTCATACAGTTCAAACTGATACAAAGTTCAGACTGTGCTTTTGTTTTAGAGTTTAGGTTGTGGTAATGTTCAGATTATGCACCATGTAAACAAAACATTTAAAATTAAAAAGATTTAATTTACACATTTTATTAACAAGAATGGTCACTTTCCACACAGCTTTTAACAAACTTAAAACTGAAGATGATTTCCATAAACGTGACTTATGACAGAGTTAATGTATTAGATTTAATTAGGCAAACAAACCTGAAGAAGATAAAGCTTTTGAGAAATACCTGTATATTCTTTTCTGCACTGATGGAGCCTTTCCAGATGTGTAAGCTGCCCATGCCAGAGGCACTAATGCACCCCTATACCATCAGAGAGGCAGGGTTTTGAACAGTGCACTGATAACAGGCTGGATGGTTCCTCTCGTCTTTAGTATGGAGGACTTGGCGTAAGTGGTTTACAAAAAGAATTTTCAAATTTTGATTTGATAGTGGAACAGTTTCCCACTTTTCCTCAGTCCATTTTAAATAAGGATTGGTTCAGAGAGGACAGTAAAGTTTCTGTATGGTGTTCACATCTGGCTTCTTCGTTGCACAATAGAGCTTTAACCTGAACAGAGTTAGACCTGATTTTAATGCAGAGCTGCCTGAGGGCCTGAAGATCACAGAAATCCAATACTGACTTCTAGCCTCATCCTTTGAGATCAGATTTCTCTGGATTCTTGAAATCTTTTGATATTATGAACTGTAAATGATGGGATGTTCAAAGTCCTCCTAATTTTCTGTTGAAGAACATTATTTTGAAACGGATCTATTTTTAGACAGCTGTTTTGCAGGCTGGTGAATCTCTGCCCGTCTCTTTTTGTACCACTTACTTTCACAGCCTGTTTCACAGCTCATCTAAACTTTGAGGTAGGTTGCTGCCCATCAAATTCAAAATTCTTAAAAAAAAACAAAAATAAAATAAAGCAAAAACTTTTGACAATTTCTTAGTTGAAACATTTGATATGTTTACCGTGTTCCTGTCATATTTAATACGACTCAGGATGCTGAGCGTATACACCTACCACAAGGAGAAAGTTTTGGAGCTAGCACTTTGACAGAACACAGCAGGAAGTTTTGGTGGGAACAGCAATGTGCCAGGAAGAAAGCTAATGACAAAAAGACGGCGATTTAAGGTACTTTGCTTCATGTCTTTCACCGGATGAATATGTTTGTTGTATTCAGTCGATGAACAACTAAAAATAAATATGATGAAATGGAAGAAATATTCAAAGCAATACAGCTTACAACTTTTTTTTCTATTTAAAGAGCCGTTATATACGATGTATAGGTCATCCAGATTTAGTGTTCAAACTTATACTGTGTAGTGTACATATACTTTATATAGTTTTTCTTCATGTTCGGTATGTGACATTTTAATGCTCGTGCACATTTGGGAAATTTATTTTTGTATGAAAAATGTCTCAAGGATGTGATGGGGGGGGGGGGAAACGACATCTGTGTTGGGTGCAACATCAAGCTGCTGCCAATTTAGTGATTTCAATCAACAAGAACAGATTCTTTTTATGCTTAAAATGCAAATTAGTTATTTTAATTAAAGTTTTTTTTTTCTTGCCACAAGATAAATTTACATTTACTTTGAACTTTTAACGTCTAAGCCACTTTGATTTTTCCTGGCAGATAACTCCAAGTGGGTGATAGAAACTGTTGTCCACAGCTGCTGTTTAGTAAGAAAAGCTGTTCTCGTGTGCTTCAAATAAAGGCATCACTAAGCATTTCTTTTTGTTTGCTGATAATCAGTGGGTTTATGTTGTTTAAATAACATGCAAATTAAACCTGGCTGCTGTTCATGTATAAGACATCTGATTATCTGGATGTTTTAATGTGTGTGTGTGTGTGTGTGTGTGTGTGTGTGTGTCTTTTACCAGACTGTTGCATAAGCCACTGAACAAATTCTAATGAAACTTGCAGAAAGAATTTATTGGATGTACAACTGATTAACTTATGGAGCCAACCTCATTCAAAATGGCCACCATTGTCAGCTCATCTTAGCTAACATAAAAATGACCATAATTCAGTCAGTTATGTGGATATTGTGCTAAACTTTATTGTGGTAGTAGCTGAGATTTCTGCACTTCACATACAGTACTCTGAGCCTGACATGAGATGGTGCATCATGTTATTTTCAGTGTTTGACTGGAACAGCAGGTGATATGCATTCCTTTAAAAATGGCTAGGCGTTTATTTTAGAATGTATTAAAGTTGTTAACAATGCTTAATTGTGTATTTAAATACAGTGTAACAGTATTAAGCATGATGTTGAATACGATTGAGACTGGCCATTTATTGTCTGCCTCAGATCAGATTCTGTTGTTTCACTCCCTCTGGTGTGGTGTACTGATGCTGGCTGTTTAGACAGCTAATATGGACTGCATCTCTGTGGCAACAATGTACTTGAGATATGTGGATTTTAGACTGATGCAGAGCTGCATCCCCTTCTCTCATAAACAATGGCTACCTCACAGCTCTGCTGGTTTGGAACTGACATTTCTGTGCATCTGCTCGCCTTCCTTTGACCTCAGTGCCAACCTGCTCTGTCTCAGCACTGTGCATCAGTGATTCATCTGCACTTGGTGCCCTTTGCATTATCCCATAAGCGGAACTACATGGTCTACCAAGCTGGGAAGATTAGAAAAAACACTTCTTTTTTAAAAGAAAACAATTTATAGCATGACAATAACTGGGAAACACTGCATTGTTTTGCTTTCAAACTCCCTGCATATACATATGCAATATGAACAGAGACACAGAGACATTAAACTGATTTTAAAGTTTGTTTACCCTTTAGCTATGATTTATGACGAGAAAATCATCATATGCACAACAGTGGCTTCATTGATTTTCCTTTCGGTCTGAATGGAAAGCAGTCTCATAGTTACACCAGATTGTGTCAGTAAAATCAATGGGCAGTGATTAACTGAATAATGGTTTTCATTTTTAAATCCTGTCTCTTTTTTTAAAATCAAGAAACAATGATAATGACCAAACTTATTGGATTTGATCTTGATTTAAAGTCGCACAGTCCATGAATCAAAACTCTGACAAGAAGCTCTTTTTTTTTTTTTAATCTGGAGACTTTATTTTCTTCCACTCTTTTCTTGAACAGCAAGATTTCTCAGCAGACCGTGTATCTTAATTCTGGTGCCGGGTCTGTTGCTCTGAGGAGGAAAGTAAATCAGTTTGTGTGGCGTGATATATTGCACAACTGTAGCAGCTGTAATTGATCAGCCCGGCTTTTGCAAATACAACATGGTTAAGTGCTGTTAGATCAGCAGCAAATGTATTGATTTGTGTAAGATTTCCTGTGTGTAAAAACACTCAACTTTGTTATTTTTTTCCATCTTATTTTGCAATAAGATTTTCTATTAATTTTTTAGAGAATCTCCATTCCCGCCATTCTGCCTCTCTCACATTGACAATGTTTAAATTAGCCTCAGACAGGACTTTCATTGTTTTGATGCAATGAGTGGCAACTCTAGCAGGTTTCAATTGATTTTTGCAGGTTTGATGAATCAATCATTTGCCTCCTGCAGATGCATACTGAACATATTGAGTGAAAGTAAGGTAGCCTTTTTCCTCTCTTTGTCTCCCACCGAGTTCCTACCCCACTGATCTCATCTGAGCCTCTCCAGAGCTATCCATTGTCTGCTACTGTCTACAGAAAATTGTCACGCAAAGTCCATTTTGCGCTCCTAACGAAGCTTCTACCATTAGAGACCAATCCAAAGCTCCAGCAGAATTAGAATTCCTCCCATTTAGCATAAAGACACAGTATGTATAGGCTCCACTCCCTGTAGAGTCACATGCACCACAGCGAGTTCTTCTATACTGACAATTTTATTACTGGGGATAGATCAGCAAGGTGTTGAAGTGACTCTGAAGTGAAATGCCAAGTATTTTTCTTTGAAAGAATTATTATTATTTTTAGTCTAAGGATGAAGTAAGGCAACAATTGAAGCAAAATAAACTTCAAAACTAACATTTATTCCAAATATTAGAAACCACTAAAGGTTGTTAGAGTCCAATATTTTTCAAGACAAAATAATAACATGATAAATGTTCAATGGAGAACCTTGGGTGGACAACACTTGCTCTGAATTTGAACAGTCTTTAATGTCTGAAGAGACTGAGGCACACAGCAGCATTTGGTTCAATCAATCAAATCAATCAAATTTTATTTGTATAGCACATTTCAGCAGCAAGGCATTTCAAGGTGCTTTACATAATTAAAAAACAAAATAAAAACAGCACGTGACAATGAATAAACAGTAAGAAAGAGAAAAACATTGAAGACATCAAAAACCCGCACTCTAAGCCTAATTTAGCCATAAGCAACTCTAAACAGGTGGGTTTTAGGTTGAGATTTAAAGGCACCCAGTGTTTCAGCTGTTTTACAGTTTTCTGGAAGTTTGTTCCAAATTNAGCGATAACAGATCTTTAATGTATTGTGGTGCTAAACCGTTCAGTGATTTATAAACTAACAACAGTATTTTAAAGTCTATTCTTTGAGCTACAGGGAGCCAGTGTAGGGACTTTAAAACTGGTGTTATGTGCTCTATCTTCCTGGTTTTAGTTACCTTGTCCAGCACATCTGAATATCAAACCCAGTCTCATGACTACATATGACATATGCTCAAAACTTAATTTATTTTATTGTAAAAGGTGCAATTTCTTCAGTTTTTTTTGTCCTTGCAAGTGGAGTTTAAAAACACCAATAAACTCCTAGCCGTTATATTATGTTAAAATGGTCACAAAAAGAAGTGTTAAATCACATTTACCTGGCAGGGTCCATAATTTGAAAGGACACAATTGCAGCATTGAAAAGGGCAGAGACAGATGACCGTGGAAACTAAATAAATTTATTTAAAGTAAACCAAAAGCATTGCAGAGGTAGGTGATACAAAAAAAGTATCCAGATCAGATAAGGACATTACCTGCTGCCTGGCATGCCCGAGTTTTAAACAAAATGCTTGTGTCCTTTTAGCATTTAGAGTATGTTTGGGGACCAGTCTCAGATACGACCACTTCAAATTCTAGGTGATTATTCATAGAACTGACAGAGTCATATATTAATTTTTGTGTTCACTAATGTTGATTACCTGCAGCAGCAATCTTAAATTGGATTAGCTCCAGAAGTTAGTCAGTTGAAGTTTTACATCCAGTTATTACTTTCTGAGAGTTTTATTCAAATCTGTCCAGTAGTTCATGACATATTCTGCTAACAGATAGAAAGACGTGCACACAAACTAAAGATGTGTCGACACTGTGACAAATCTCACCTCGGGAGGACTGTGTGAATTAGACAAAGGCAGAAAAATCCTAACTTGAACCCCTGCATATTTAGAAAAGTTCCATTGTATTTGTTGTTTTCATGTCAATTCATTTTGTTTTGATTCAAACAATGTTTCGTATTCAAATCAAATCTGTTTTTAACGAGGAAATGTCTAAAACGTTTCATGGCCAAAGATGGGAGTGAAAATCAGACCTGTGTGCGTGTTCACAACTTCGTGATGAATAAAAATAATTACACAGAGCCACAAATACACACAGCATCGGCCTGACAAAAAGAATATTTTTGTACATGTGGGCCTCTGTAAGTACACACCCCTTTAACCCACCTGAGCTTGATACTCCTCACCTCTGTTGTGCAAAACCGTGGAAATGGTCAAATTAAATATAATCTGAAATAATTACAAGAAAACAGAACCTAAAGAAGGGTGCTTGACATTTTAATGTACGTTTGCACTGAACTTTTCTACCTTTTTTTCCAAGAAAGTTTTGTCAAGCTGCAATTTTCACACAATAGCACAATCAAAATGTACTTCAGCTGGCGTCTGTATTGCACCTCTCTGCGTGCCTTGCTCCTGGCTGGTTGTAAACAAGCCTGGCTTATTTTCAGGTGGCTGTGTCTGGAGAGCCGCACGTCCCTCTCGCAATATTTCAAGTTATGCAGAAGACCTGACATTGTGCAGCAGATGGTGTGAGTACAGCACTTTTATCTCTCTGAAGAAGAGGAAGACGCCACACCCAGAAAGTCCTTAAGGGTGAGGAATGCTGTTCCAGGAGAACTCATCAAGTTAATCAATTGCAACAGCCAGTGACAAATGTCACCTTCATTTAAAGCAGACCTCCCTTTCAGATGGATGCAAGGCAGAAAATCCACGTTTCTTCTGACTATGATAGATGAATCAGAATGAAATAATGAACTGCAGATACTCCGGTGCATACATTATAGCGTTCTATTATTTACAGTGTTCTCTAAGTGCAGCTTACTTAAGAAACAACAAATCCAAATGAAAAGATAAAGAACAACCAGCGTAGCACGTACAAAGCTCTGTAGCTGCACAAGACGATATTTTTGTCTATTTTTGCTTGTCAATACAAATGTATTCAGTCCTCGCAGAATATGTTGAAAGAGCTTGCATTTCTCTTGTTGTTTATTTTCAGTGGGAAGCACTGGAATGCAATTACCTGTCACATGGATTTGGTCGCACCAGGAATCTGAGCAGGCGTATTGTCTTTATGCAGTCGCTGCTTGGATGGCAGCAGGAAGCCTTCTTGGCGGGGCGATGCCTGTGCAGAGCTTTTCCAAGGCCGGCAAAGAAAAAAAAAAAAAAAAAGGTAGTGTTTCCTCCACATTTCTGCTATTTCATTTCGTATTCACAAAGCAGACAGGCAGTGGTTTTATTCCTCAGTAATGTCGGGCTGGGGTATCATACCGGTATAGTTGATTACTGTCAGGCTTTTCACAGACTATGTTGCTGCACAGGTTGCACCAGATTGTTCAGTTGTTTTCTTAAATAATCAGATTTGAAAAAAATAATAAGGCGAACACACACTGGGTTATTTACAGTGCAGATGCCTAAATCTGACATGTTTTCCTCAGAAACAGATCTCTAATCTGTTTCTCTCTATGTGTAAAAAGTCTCTAAGCACACAAACCCTAAAGCAAACAATATCAAGAATAAACCTTGTGTTTATAACACCTATTTATGAATTACGTATTAATTTGTTACCAAAATGATTAACCTAACCATATGATGAAAATAATACTTTGAGTGGGAAAAAGGGCAGCCTTACTAAGAAGTGCTAGTTATTTAGTAAATATGAAGTGAGGTTTTAAATAGACAAACTATCCTGTCTCATAAAAAAACGCATCTGGCGTTTGGATCAAACTCAGCATCTTCAGAAGTGTTCTGAAATTGTGTGAGGCATGTCGACAGATCTCTTACCTTCAAAGATGCAATTATCTGGCAGCAATACGGCTGCCAGGTGTATGGAGAAGATTCATCTGTAAGGGTGCAAACCAAACAAAATGCAAGACAACCATCAACATACATGTCTTTTGTTGTCTTAGTGCCAAAAGTAAACACGTTACTACATTACTTACATGGTTCTGAAACTTTTGTTTGGTTGGTTTTTGTTAGTCAGGCACCACTGCTGCTCCATTTATCCATACAGAGTCTGTGCAGCTTATGTCAGACAATCACAAGATCTATGTTTATTTCTGATGTCATTTCTGTGTTGACCATTTAGGAAGTATAAGTCGTACTCATGTCTGGTCTTGGATTCCCAGCTGCTTGCCTTCCCATCTGTCGCTCTTTTAGGAGCTCTTGAGCAAGGTGCACCATTCCTTTGCACAAGTAACTTATCTCTTGGTCTCCCATCCAATGACAGTCTTCTTTTTTGATGCTCCACGCAGCTCCTCATGACCATGACGGCTTCCATCCAAAAGTACAAAGTCCCATTGTCCTGCTCTGAATGACCCAAGAAGGTTTGACAATGAGCTGCGCTCAGAGGTTTGGTGTGAGCGGTGACTCAAAATCTGGGCTCAGACTTCTTAACACAATCTCTAGTGTGGTGTGATGGTCTTGGCCTGAGATTAATATTTACACAACAAACTATATGTATTACTAAAGTTAGGTTATATGCAAAACAGCCATATGTAATCATAGCAACCTGCAGTTTATCTTGGCAGATTGGACAATCTTGACGACATAGCTTAATGGTTTTTCATAGAGCTTTAAAAGCCAGATATAAAAAGCCTCAGCTCAAATATCAAAAGTACAGTACCATTATTTCTAAAACATATCTTCTCCTAGGTGCCTTAAAAAAGTGTCAACTCCTCAAATGAGTCAGAAAATGTTCCTGCAAAATCTTAGAGTTGTCAAAATCTGGGTCTTTTGGGAGTCTGTTGCAGTGTTAGCGTTTGAGTTTTTTTTTTTTTTTACTATATTTGAAATTTTATTATGGTATTTTGTTTTTTTTAATGAGTATTTTTGTGTTAGTCAGATTTATATTGTTCATCATAACTAGATGCCCTCCATAGTATTTGTTTTCAGACAATTACAATCCACCTGTATTCCATTAGTTATCAACACACTTGTTTTTACTCACAAATCACCAAACTCAGTGTACACACCCTCCTTGGTTTTGCTCACTGTTTGTTATATGTTTTGTTTTTCATTTATGTACAATGCTATCAGTTCTTGTTTACCTTTGTTTTGGTATTAAAGAGTTTCCTGAAACTGCCTCCTTTATACCTGCATTTGGGTCTTTCCAAAAACTGTTTTAAATTAATTCCCTCTGATTTGCTTGCTGGTGTGGCAGACAAACCAAAAGGTTAATTTAAAGGAAATATATAGTTTAAAATTAGAAGTATGGCATGTGTTTTGCTTTTTATTTTCTTTTTTGTTAGCTTGGTTCATTCTGTTTTTGGCTCTGACTCAATTATAATATGCGGCTAACTGATTATTGGTTTGTTTTGTTTCTTTTCCTCTCCAAATTGTCACTTTTGGATCAAGCAGTTGTTCACAAACTACTGGTTTCACACCATGAACCAGGATAAAATAGCCCTACAAGTTGGTGTGAATAAAGATCCAGAACCACATGTTGCTACTATGTTCTTCTTTTCACATTTTAGAAATTCTTTTTTTTTGTTGTTGTCATTTCATGCTATGCACAGTCACAGTATGACATCTTGCTCTGTACCTTAGCCCTTAGCCATTTGCATGCTAATCATGCTATGAAATAACAAATAAAAGCTACGGATGTCAGTTACATGAAACGTGATATGTTTTAGAGAGGGGGCTAATACTGCCACTCCTTTCCAGCAACAGTACAAATATTTTAAAGATAACAAGAAATTGAACATTTTGTTTTCATAAGAATGGGTTTGACACCTAAGCCTGTGTCTGCCTAGCAAAAATGCAGTGCTTTATTTTGTTTTAACAGTATTTTAGCTTGACTTCCATGTAAATTATTTAAAAAGCTGAACAAATGTCAAACTCATTTTATATGAGCACCTAAGGAAGTGTTCACAATACAAAAAAATAAGACCCCCCAACATACAAGCATTACTCAACAGGACCTGAAATGACTAAATACTCCACTCCAATTACCTGCTACTTGAAACAAAGTTGTCAAGCTTCCAGCCTTGTTGGTGAGCTATTCACACTCACAAGTAAACAGTATGTGAGAAATGCTTCCAGCAGCATGTGATTTGAGCCATTTGAGACAAATAACATGAGCTGACACTGATATTGAGCTTCACTGACAAGAAACAACCACAACTCATATTGAACTGCTATGATCAAATCTCCGGCTCTGTCAAATAAGATTTCTTTTACGCAGCATTGCTGTGAGACCTTTTCACTAATATCATCTTAGTGTTTCGGCGCAAACAGTTTATTGGATCCAAGTTGATATATTGGTTATTCTGCTTTCATTCACAAGGTAATTAGAGGTCTGCGCAAGCAATCACTGCTCTGTTTGCAGAGCAGGACATGCTTGAACAAATTATTGATAAACCTTATTGCAGTGAAATGAAATTCTTGGGAGTGAAGACTCACAAAGGGGAGTTTTTACCTGGATTCATATAATGTCCTTTGCAGTGAGATGTGCAATAATGACACATGAAATCATTGCACTGCAAGTTTATTGTTACGTTCTGCTGGTTGGATTAGTGTTCTTTAAATTTATTTTCATTGTGGCATATAGCTTCATACATTGATGTAGTTGTCCTGTAGTAACAGGGATGTGCACTGAAATCGGGGGAAAAAAGTGAAATAAAACACAGCTGTGCACTGTATGCAGATGTTCTGCATCTCCAGCTGCTGATGGTCATTGACTTAAACATACACTTCATTAAGCTCATTGATTTGGTTCACTCCTCTGCAGAAGGAGAATAAAAACCCTGCACATTACTGATTAACATTAATTAATATTGATTAGAATTAATCCTGCAGAACCAGACTAATAAGTGATGGCCTGTGAAGACACTGCTGAAAACCTCCACCAGCTTAATTATACAATGACAACTATCTCATTATAATTACTAATAATACCAGAGGAGTTAGTTTTTTATTTTGTGATACAAATAAATACCAATTAAATAAATGTGCACCTTGTCAGAATAATTAAACAGTACTACACCTACTTTGACCCCATTCTCCGGCACGTCATTATACTTTTTTATTTAAGTTGTAGTTTTTATTTT
The DNA here is from genome assembly GCF_001649575.2 of Kryptolebias marmoratus. NCBI lineage: Eukaryota > Metazoa > Chordata > Actinopteri > Cyprinodontiformes > Rivulidae > Kryptolebias > Kryptolebias marmoratus. The sequence continues at coordinate 15,935,172 of NC_051445.1, forward strand.
TTATTGTAGTTTATTTTTTTCTTTGTTTCTTTTGTACATATTCAAAAATAAACATAAACTGTCCCCTAACAGTTTTGATAGTTATTTAACCACTAAAGCTTTCAGTGTATTTGCATAACAAATTTTATTTTTGAATTAGACAGGCGTTTAATCCCTCTTTCTCAACCAAATAAATGATATCTGTGTGCTTTTACATCTCACAACCCATCAGTGGTGTCTTTCAGAAGACAAATTTGTTGGATGGCTTACATTTTGAAACATGTTTTTACTTTTGTTCATCTTTTGGGATTGGAAAGGCACTACTGTTAGTCACAGGTTTACTTATACTAGTTCAGGTTAAACAGGTAAAGACTCTGACAGTTCAGTCTCTTCATTTTCCCTTTTTCTTTAGTTTTTTTAAAACTTTAATTTTGGTGGAAACAATTTCTGTATAATGCATGTAGGGTAAAATCAATCCCTTCCAGCATTCTCACGATTTGTCACTCCCATTAAAACAGTGATGATACAGTGAGTTGCAAGCTTGCCAGATAGGTGGTATTTTAATAATTATCAGGGGTAATTATAAGACTGTTATGCACTAACTTTGATTGTGTGTCATTTTTTAGAATTTTCTGATGATGTGAAGAAGCGTAGAGTGTCAGAAATTGAAAATGCAACAAACTTTGGCTTAAACTTAGTATTTTTTTTTCTTGTAAAACAATTTCCCTGGTCTGATTGAAAACCTCACCCTGTAATTGGATTTAGGGCTTCATGTCAGGGGCAAAAAATGGTCAGAACCTGAAGACATTAGGTTGCGTTGAACTGAGCCCAGGGGTCCCTCAAGGGTATGTACTCAATCCTTTTGGTCTTTAGTTTGCTGACACGACTGTAAAACCAGTTTCAGCCCAAATCAGCCCATTAGGCTTCCTTGTTGATACAATAGTGTTGGTGAATCATCAACAGAGAAAACAGAACAGAGGTGGAACAGGAAGTGAGTTGGTATAAGGACAACAATCTGTTCCTTGGTGTCAACAAAACTAAAGAGCTAAATGTGGACTTCATCAAAAGACTAATCTCCCCTTTAGAGAGTCAGCAGTACAAAGATTTGGGGAGTCTACTTTTAGGATAGAGTTATATAATTAAATACATACATCTCACCAATAAATAAATAAATACTCTGCAGAAGATGTATTTCATCAAAAGGCTAAAGCCATTGCAATCTCGGCGACTTTTTTGGAGATCAACTTTAAAGATACTATAAAATAAAACTTCTAAAAAGCTATTTATTCTCCTGTCTCCTGAAAAAATATATTCAACAAAATCAAGAATATTCCCACTGTATCTTAATCCCACAGGCAGCAAAACAGCTAACTGGATCAAGTAAGTATTTTTAATTTTTTAAAATCTTACAACAGTTGTTTTGTATGTTAACTTGTTTTTAGTAGTAACTATTTTTACCCATAGCTGTTTTTTTATCTTTGTCCATTTAATAATTTTTAACTGAGCTATTAAATGTCAATAAAATAGTTGAATTTTATTTCAGAATTCTTTCTTTTCTGAAATCTAAAGTTAGTTTATCCATGGGAATTCTTTACTTCCTGTTTGTTGTAAAACTTGGGTTTTTCTGTCTTTCTTTCATTTAATTTCATTCAGCTTTTATTCATCCATTCCCCAACCGTCCACTCACCTGCTGCATCACTTGATCCCCCCCCACCACCCCCATGTTCACCTGTTTCCACTCTGTTAACCAACCCCTCAGTAAATTTACCCTCAGCTTTTCACAACTCAAACACCTGTTCTATCAGCTTTAGATTTCCACCATGCAATGATTTTTTTCTGTCCATTTTCTCTAATCCTAAGGAGGATTTTAACCTTGCTGTGCCTTTTTTTACTTCTTTTTTTATTACCTCAACCATTCTTTCAATGCTTTATGTCTTTTGTTTTGCATTATGTGTTGTGTTATCAGGGCTTTGTGAGAATCCTGATATGTAAAGTGTTTTTTTTTCCAAAGTAAAGCAACGATTTTTACCATTCTGCACTTATTTTATACTAAGTTAGAAAACATGCTTTTTATGTGTCTTTCTCTGAACCAGTCAATTTATTTTGAATCTCAAACAAATGTTCTGATCTTGTGAACTTTATGTAAGTTCTTCATAGTTTAACTGTGAAAATACCTCAGAGGGCCACTGACATATTAGTCTATATTTCTTGAGCCTTCTTTTTCCTTTCCTCTTCATTGAATTTCAGTTTTAGAAGTTGATTTTCTGTACAGTTTGAAAAACTAATCTTCGTGACTTTTTTTTTCTTCCTATTGAACACTTTATTCGGCAGGATTTGAAAGAAAAATGTTAACAAATGAACAAAATGAGAAAGAAAAGTAAAAATGCTGTAGCTGTGAGGGTTCATCAGACAATTAGAAGGTAGGATAATTTAATGCGAGCCTGTCTAAGACTTTTATTCTTTCCTTTTATTTAACTACATAATCCATCCCTAAAGCAAAGGTTATTGCACCGACAGCATGCATGTACATCACAATCAAGGGGAAAACACCCTTCTGGAGGGTGACAGTTATCAATTTCAATATATATGCTATTGTTTCCCCTCTGAGCCAGCGCAGCAGAATTAAAAGTTGAGTCAGGGGATGCAGTGGGGCATAGCCAACCATTACTTATACTTTAGTGATTTGATTATACTGGCTCTGGGTAGCATGTTGTGTGCCGCTGCGGGGCTGGGAAATATCCAATTAATAATTGCAACTGACAGGCAGTCCATATGTCTGTGTGTTGATTTTGATGGCTGGGCTGAAGGGCTTCTCGCCTTTTTCCTGCTCGCCTCCATCGGACATCTGTAACGCCAGCAGCCTCCAGACAGGGCACCAGTAAACAGCTGACAACCATGTGTTTGTTTATTCCTGTTACGGAATATAAACCGGAGCTTTATCACCTTTTTGGGGTACTTTAGAGGAGAAATCAGCATGAAAATACAGAAAGCAAACACACAAAATTAGGTACAGTGTTTGAGCAATCCAGTAACAACATCAGGTAGGCAAATGAGCTTTTAAGAACAATAACTTTTCAATTGTTGCAATGAATCCAAATAATATAAAAAGACACAAAAAACACATAATTGCAGCTAAAACTCTGTCGTTGGCTCAGCTGTCAGTGACTTTCAGAGCTTTTCTTAGAAAATTTCCTGTGCACAACAGTCAAATTGTGTGGTAAATATGACGAAACAATACTGACTGTTTGCTAAACCCCTCCTGATGTAGGACAGGTGAGGCTATCAGTTTTTCACCAGTTGGAGCGTAAAGAGATAAACTGATTTTTTTAACTAATAAGTTGGTGATTGCATCAAACAACTCCGGTGTATTATCTAACTAAAAGTACAACATGGTAGGCTCTAAACCGTTCATTCACTGAAATACTTTATCAACCAAGTTATGTGAAAATGTTTTAGTTTCAAAATCACCTCAAATGACCTCTGAAATCCTAACACACCGATGATAAACAAAAAAATGATGTAAGTCTGAAAAAAAATGGTTCCGTTTTCTTAAAAGACAGTTCGCTACAACAGGTGGGATTTTTGACTTAATGTATATTTGGAAAAGAAACTTATGTGACATAATTGGCATTTTAGTGCACAACCCACACAAAATGCTTGCAAGTGCATACAGCTCAGGTAGAAAATCATAATAACAGTGGGTAGAAGCAAATGCCAAGAGTTGAACTCAAACATCCAGCTTATGCACACTGCTACAGCGTGGGTCTGTTTGCTTGATTTAATGCAGGCAACACAGATTAATCGCTGATGCTCCAATCAACCCTGAAAGAGCTCAAGCTCCCTGATTTAAGACTCCCAAAATGATCAAACTAATCAAATTTTTACGAACCAAAACCATTGTTATGACATACTGTACTCACACAAAAGGTTTGCCTGTGTAATTCTGTCATATGTATGTCTAAAAGATTGACTTCTGACACCTGAATGACTTGTGACATGTGTCTGCACTTGTGTTTAGAAAAAAAAATACAAGTAATTACAGTCTCCTGAAGAGAATAAAACCACGCCGATTAAATAACAGGGTGTACAATATTTTATACTTGCTTCAGCACATTTTTGGCTTGTGTTTTAAGTAGGTTCTGTGAACTTGCTGGCATAGGTTCCCTCATTCTCCAGGTTTTCCAAGAATCTTGGATGATAGTAAAGCTTTCTTTCCTTTTTAAAATACAAGGTCACAACACCTGCATAGGTTGCTAACCAGTAATGATGTTTACTCTTCCTGCTTGTTGGCTCCTTGTGGTTCGTGGTCCCTCAGGCAGTTTCCGACACAGTATAGTTGTAGTGTACATACAGAAATAAGTAACTCAGAATATTCATGTTTTACTATATTCCCATGTCATACTTTACTGAGAACAGATTTCTGCACTCAGACTGCTATGAGAATAAAAATGTGTTATTAGATTCACATTTTGAAGTGTTTTTTGTGGGGATAGTTTTGAAGTGGAGATCTGGCTATGAGCGATTAGTATCGTAGCATGGGGCGCTTCCAGCAGGGACATCAGAATATGTTTTACAGGAGTAGCCAGTGTAATGCAAAACTGACAATGGTGTAAAGGTCTTTTAAAACAGTGTTTGAAGCGATCCACTTTGGTTTCAGCTTCACTCAAACTAGTCTTCAGCTCATCTATTCATTCAGAATAAATCCCTAATAATCCAAATCAAGATGTTCAAAGAGCTAGATAATAATTGTTCATATTCTTTGCATATAACTTCATTTGAGAAAATCAAATATATCACTTCAAGTGTGTGCAAAAAAAGCATTTAATATATGTATATGTGTAATGTGCTCAAATGAGAATAACAATAATTTGACTATTTGTTTAAGTTCTTGTCGTGGCATGCACAAGTAGAACTTCATGATTTAATAAATATGTTTAAAAGTATAATTTATATTTATTGATCGTGACAGATTAAAGATGAACTGTAGTGGTGACATTAAAAATAAGCACAGCAGAGCTTTTTGTGCAGGAAGTGAGAGATTCTTCAATAATCAACTTATTGAAGAATTTATTTTGAGGAACTCAAGTGGAAAACAAAAGACAATTTTATTCACTTAAATGCTATTTTTACAAAATTACTTTTCTGACATCAATCAGCAGCAGAAAGATATTGCTGCGGTGATATAAGTTGTAGAGCTAAGCTATTTTTACTGCTTAGTTAAATTACACCCCCCCCCGCACCCCCTTCCCGTTTTCTTAAATGTGTCTCAAAATAATTATAACAGTGAATATTATTTTGAAATGTTGCCTGTCTTGTGACACACGCCTTGTATTGTGTATTCACTGATACTACAGAAACTGGTCGCAGGTCTCCTAAATGATTGTGAGTGCAACGCTGCATAATTTAACAGTTCTCTCAATACTGTTTTGACTCGTCGCGGCGCTCGCTCGGGTTCTGACAGCCACAACACTGGCATGTTAATTATTCACAGATCTAAAAACTGCTTGGATCAATAATTAACTAGAGAAACTGAGAAGAATCACTAAAAACACTGTGGCTTGATGCTCTGTATAATGCATCAGCGGAGCCTTTTCTGTGGAACAAGTCAAAGATTGACTTTTGAATCTCTGATTTTATGCACGTTGTAACACTCAGTGAAGAAAAAAATGAATTTAATCCAGGTTGTTGTGTGAGTCTGCTCCTGTCAGACAGAAAACTACATCAGCATTTCTGTACTTGTGAAACAAATTCAGCTGCAACCTCAAAGGGAATCAGTCGTCGAGCTACTGGTTCTTGTGTCTTGTAGATGTGCATAATTTCTTTAAATGTGAAGGCTATTTAACACGTTCATTTGCTGTCATTTTGTTGCACCACCTGTGCATACAAAACGAAACCCGGTGTCAGACACAATAAAATTATTTTTTTTCAGGATTTAACTTGTTGATTTGCAAAGGCTTTGCAGCTGGGTTCGTCTGACTTGGTTGGCTGATTACTGCTGAAATGATTCACACACACACACTCACACACACAAACAGACATCAAGGAGTTGGAAATTTGCGTCTTCGTCGTGTTTGTTTGATGACTAGGAGGTGATAAACAAAGAAAACAGCTTTTCTGTCAGTGTTAAACCTACAACATAACATCCACTACTAACTCGGGAGGCATGCCATTACACTCGAGACTTTCCCGAAATTCAAGATTAGTCATCATTCATTATTCAGCGGTGACTGTGAGCTGCTTGTTAGAGTAACTTGGATTTAAAAGCCTTGCCTTACCTGTTGTAAAAAGCACTTTGACAGACCTGCTGGGAGGAAAGGTTTTTAATTTTGACCAGAGTGACGAGCTAACATGTAGTCCAAGCTGCTCCAAGACCAAAGGGGATGGTCCTAGCCCTGCTTTGTCTTAAAACAATCCAGTCTCAAAAGTCTTTATGTAATTCTGTGCATATTTTTTTATTTGCATAGAAATCTATGGTTATGTGCAAATGCTAATATTGACAGCAGCAGCTACATGTAGCATGTCTGGAGCAGACTGGGGCACTGCAGAAAAATCACAATATTTCTGCTGAAATAGGCATATTCTAGGAAACTGATCATGGCGGCTTTTAAAACAGGGTTTGTGTGATCCTTTACACCATTTTTGAGATTGGAGTTAAGACAGCAGCAATCGATTTTAGCCTAGGCTGGGCTCGGGCGAGCCATTAGGTGATCAGTCTGGTCAGAAAACCACTATTTCCCAAAACTGAGACCCTGTCTACACTAATACAAGTTTTTATTTTTTATTTCTCTATTTAAATTTTTTTCTCTGTCCACACAATTATAACAAAAAGGCTGAAATGCCCATGTCGTGACCCCTAGGTGGCAAGAATGTCCACAATAATGACACATACGGAAACAATATTCAACTTTCCAAATCAGTTGCAGCTTGTTTTATTTCCATTTCTGGACATGATCAACTTTTAATGATGACAGGATAAGAATTCAGCAAAACAGACAGCAAAAAAAGGGTAACAACAGTTTTATTATTGTTTTGGTTTCTAGGGCACAAAGTGACGTAAATAGGATTTTAGATAATTGTTTTGAAAAACCTCCATATTTTGAGTCCACAAAGAAGCACAAAAGCTGCAATTGAAAAAAAAAATCCATTTGGAAAGAGTTTTTAAAAATCTCTTTTCTTTTAATCACTGATGGTTCTAGTGGTGTTTGGAAAGGAGATACAAATACATCAGCAAACTTCAGTTTTTAAAAATATCTGGACTAGTATAGATGGGGCCTGAGGTCATTGAAAGAGCAACGTAAGATATTGCACTGTCATAAGCTTAAATAAAATCTAATTTATCTTTGGGTTATGACACATTTATAATTATATCCATCAAATTAAAAAAAACCCAATAACTTACTATCAGTGAAAAACAGCATATTCTTGATAGATAACTTATTAAAGTAATCAGTTGTCATCAAACTTAGTTTAAAAGGTGAGAACATGAGAAAATGTTACATTCTGAGATTATCGCAGGTTTTAGCATATTAAACTCATCAGCGCAGCTTCTTTCTCAGCAGTTCTTGCTTTCAAAAAGGCGTCAGCCATCTTGACTGATGCAGAGCCCATCAGGAGTTAGTGCTATCAAACATGTCAATTTGCTTATACCTGTAAAAGCAGCTTCACTCGGCGGTGAACATGACAGAACCCGTGAGGAGATTGAGCGTATTCCCAAAATGTGTCTGAGACATCGACAAAAACACCTCGCACTCAGACAGAAAAGGACTAGGAGCCATTTCCTCTTATTTTCTTTACAGAGAGTTTTAGGCATATGAAAGGTTCATTTTCTTAGATAAAAGCATTGTGAAATTTTTACATTATTAAAAACGATTTGCCTAAATGTTCTTATTTTGCTTGCAGTTTGCAGAGGGAGCTCTCCAAAAACAATAATACACCGGCTGAACAACTGTGCTTTAAATAAACCTTTCATTTACAAACATAATGCCAGTAAAACCCATTGACCACCTTGCTTTATTGTAATTAATTTCAATAACAACATTATTTCAGTGCATAAACCACAAATCTTCACTCACGTCAGCCAAAGTCTGCTCCTAAAACAAAACAAATGACATTTTTCTCCCCATTTGAAACAAAAATGTTTGGGGCAGTTTCTCTCTGCAAAGAATGCTCTGGGAAACAGATGCCTTATTGACTGCTGGCACCGTCAGCACTGTTCTCTCTAACACACTTATGATGTACTACTGGCAATTTTGAGCAATATTCTTGCTGTCTGGCACAGACGAGCATGCTCTGCCCAAGAGAGGCCATTGTACCAGTCGTCTCCTCCTGCTGCGCTGCTGAAAATTACATCCAGCCGGGGCAGCTGCAAAATCAAACTGCACCGTGAAGAATGCTGCCCTTCAGTGCAATGATATATGGGGGAGCAGAGTCTCTTTGGCTTTGATTTTAGAGGCATCCATGGGGAAAAGATGAAACCAGAGATGCATAAGGTTGGTTTTCTGCTCATTTCTGACATGAAATATTTCCCCAACTCATCTAATGCAACAAGATGTTTTTGTTGTTTCAATTAAATTGCAGAAAACCCTCCGTCAAAACTCACCTTTTGGTGAAATTTGAAACTGCTGCTGTCCCCCAACTTTAAAAGCCCACCCTCTACTAAAGTGAGCGCACTAATTTAAACTTTTATCAAAAGTGATCCAAATCTGTTCAACCTTAGAAAATGTCTCTTTTTTTCGGGGGAAAAAGTATAAATCTTATCTCAGTTATTTCAATCCTTAGAAAACTACCTCAGACCCAAATTCAATAAAAGAAAAGTGTTTGTTTAGATGCTGTCAAATTATAAAGCAATGTTACTGTGACTTGGAGAGAAAAAAAAGTTCATTTAAATAACCCAAATAGAATTGTAATATCCAAATAAAAGTCAATAAGTTGAGGGAAACAGTGGAATTACTCTTTTAATATAAAATATTGAGAATATTGAGAATAAATTCTTATTGTAAGATTAAAAGGGACATTTACATTAGGTCTATTTTAAAAATGAGTCCTTGTGTGTCAATGAGACTACCCATATAAATAAAAAAATAATGAAAAGTTCAAACTAAACACTGGCACAATAATCAATAATAGCCATTTATCCTGTCTACAAGAAAACAGTGGTTTATCCTTCAACACAGGTTATAATAATAATAAACTACCTTCTTTTTCAACACATAAACCTAATATGGTAATGAGTATAAGTATGTCAAAGAGATTGCTTTTTAGTTTGTCCTGGGAGCTGTGTGTAAACTTTAAATATATATTTTTTAAATTCCTAGTGTTTTCTGCTGCAGAATGAGGTCCACGACTTTAACCGTGACAATGGGACACAAACAAATAAAAATCTTCCTCCTCTTTCTTCTCTTCTGAGTGATCCTAAAACTTTGTTGTAGTTAAATACTAAAGTAGAACAGAACATTACCAAACACTCTAAGCACTCTTATCATAAATACCAAACATTTAAGAACTTGAATAAACTGATTTTGTGCAAGCTTACAAGGGTTTAACTTAGAGATATTGTAAAGGTTACAATGTTTTCCAACCACCCCAGCTTCTTTAATTTTGTCTGTTTCCAGTCTGTTTTTTTACAGACAGACCTGAGAAAATGTTCTGAAACCCATGAACAGACTGACAGCTCAATCAGCTCTCACATTGAATCCATTAAATAAGACCTTGTTCCTGTTTAGCCTGGATCTGTGGAGCTGTAAGACTCCGCCCCTCCCTTATCTCGTCACAGGGCTGCTTTCTGCATAGCATCACACAGCAGAAGTCACCTTGGTGCTATTTGAGACTCAAGCACTCCTTCAGAAAGCTTGGCATTAATGTATAAACACTCCTCTTGAGCCAAAATAAGACTCACAAATCTGCCACAAAGGGACTAATTCAACAGTGCTTTTTTATCTGCTAAATTTCAGCTCTTCATCAAATTATTAGTTATTTATTAGTATTTTTGTTTTTTATCTGCCTCTTCCCTAAGAAAGATTCGGTTATGTTTAGGGTTCAAATAAGATCTTTATAAATAAATGGTTACATTTGGAAAGTGATGTGTTATAGAAGGTTTTATGTCCACCCAGAAAATCCTTATATTAGCAAATAATGTATACTGGATGTTGGCAAAAAAAAAAAAAGACAAAAGTCAGAACTGATCCCAAAGATAATTTTTTAAAAACATTTGACATAGACCTTTTTTACAAATCTGCTTCAAGATAAGGCTGTGAAGACAACCTTCACCATTCGAGCTGGCCTCGCCCCTCGACTAGTGTTTTTATATAAATAAAGCTGGTATAGTGGAACCAGTGAGTGACAGAAGGGCTGTTGGTTAAGCCATAAAGATAATGGAGGTTTGGTCCTGTAGTTAGCATAGTGTAGTTTCCATTTATACTGGTGCTTGAGACATGTTCTGATGTTCTTCTAAACAGCTATTTGTTCAGCGCGATAAATTACAAAAACCGGGATTTGCACCACTCGCCGAAACAACACAAATCCTCCTTGGGTTTGAGTCAGCACTATGACAGTTTCAGCATGAGCTGCTGTTCACGACACTGAGAAGAGTAAGCTAGACCAAGAGGCACGCCTACTCACCAACTTAGCTCTGTGACTACCACTCTTTGAGGCTTAGAGGCATAAAAGCAGCACATTGACTTCAACCTTTCTCGTTCCGCCTCGGTTCTTAAATGAAACGCACCGAGAGGAGGAAAAGTCGTCCCACATCCAGTTCAAATTGTTTTGTTAAAGGGGCTCTTTGATCTGCAGGTCTGTTTCAAAATTAGTGACTTCCAGTGGCCATGAAAAAAAACATACAACAAAATCTCAAGTTGACTTTTCAACCAAACAACTTTGAAAAATAGTATTTTAACAATTAATCGTTTTCAGTCTTTGCTTGCAGAATCTGACTGAAAAGGTTAAACTGAAACAAGTTCAAGATCAAAATGAAACAAAGTGAAAGTAGAGATATTTGGCGCTACATCCACCTCAAACTCTACCTATAATTTGACACCATGGCTCATTTTAAAGGTGAAATTGATTTTATTTCAGAACCATATCAAACTTCACAGACAAAGATTCAATTTTGGAGTTATGATCAGAAGACTTGTTGACATGCAGTAAAATATCTATTTTTATGATTATTTCCATCTGCAGTGGACCATAGGTTTTTCAGTAAAGCCCTGCTCTATAATATCTATTCAGCTCCAAATGAAAGGCAGACAGCATATATCATGCCATCTGACTGAGACATTTCTTTAAGAAGTTGGTGAAGATGGAGCAAAAAAAAAAAAGCTGATATTGGACCTTCAGGTTGATAAAATAGCAGTCTGGAAATAAATGTTTTGCTTGTTGACAGCAACAAAGATGGAGATTATATTTACCTGAAGTCATTGCCAGGGACGTACAAATTATATTTAGAAGGAATTTAATCAATTAACTGTGAAACTTGAACATTTTGTTTATCTTTTCTTTTCTTTTATTTCTAACAAAAGCTGCTTAATAGCCAGCTAGATATTATAAAGCATATGTTTACATAACCCGAGTTACACAATTATTACATATGAGTCCCTTTAGCATTTATAGTTTCAGGACAGTTCAAGTTTCTCTAACATGCACAGGCTTTATTTATTGACTTGTTTCTTTGTGTTTTGTTTGAGATTAGCAAGTATCTTATAAAAGCTAATCCTACATAATCTGGTATCAGGCGCAATGACCACGTTTATCTGAAAGCTGAGTTGGAAATAAACCCTTTCTGCAAATAGGAAATATTTGTCAATAAATTTAAATTACAACATAAAAATAATATAACCTCAACTTCATTTAAAGCAAAAAGGATCGGCAATGAACTTGTCTAATTGGACTACTTTCTGCTATATTAAATATTCCCAGGCCGGTGCATCTATATCAACACAGTAAAGTGCTATTGTCAATTGATTTTGATTTTAATCTGTTAAAGAAAAACTAAAAGTGCATCTTAAGGAGATAAAATCTACTCGTGTCCTCACATTTTTTTTTATCATTGTTATTGTAAGAAATATATTTGTACTGCCCTCAAAGAAAGCTTGCAGATAATTATTAGGTCTTTGATGTAACGGAGGGAGTTTGAAGAGAAGAAAAAAAAGATGAGCACAGGGTGATTGCATCTTTTATTGTTTTTTCCCCCTTCTACCTAATTAAGCAAATAAATCTTGCAGTTCATTTTGCTCTATGGAAACTGAAGCTCGTATTGATTGCCGTTCTCCACATGAGTAAGGATCATTGACCGGCACAGGCAGAAAGAGATGTCATGCGTTTTCTTTTTCCTCTCCAGCCAGAAAACGAACACTGTCTCTGAGGTGGTATCAGGTTTGTCTGGATTAACTAACACTTCATATTGACAAAGAGAGGAAGGCTCTCGAAGATGACAACAAGCTTATCGATTACCCTTTCATGCTTTATTCATAGAGGCTCCTCTTAATTTTAGGCGTTACACAGAGCTCTTAAGGCTCCGGCTTGTTGGCAAGACGGCTCCCAGAATATTATCACACTCGGTTTCCTCCTCTTTACAGGAGCCTGAAAGCCTGAAAGCAACCTCCTTGTGCTATTAGAAGTCACCCCTCACAATCTGCTGAGTCGATTTCCAAAGACAGTGACAAATGCTTTAGAGGCTTCAACTGCTAATAGGAATAATTAAGAAAAAGCAAAGTGTCTCACAATAACGCTCCAGGACTGATTTATGTTTTACAGCTGGATTTCTGTGCTCACATAACTCCCCACTTCGCCCCTCAGCATAGTGCTCTGAAGCAAGCTAACTTCCACTTAGCTGAATAAAATAAGACAATCTATAGTGACCGATGACCACAGAGGGCCACGGGGACATGCCCCCAAGGTACAAGCACAAGGTGAAACTAAAAGTCCATGCCTTAATGTTTTTCTCTCGTGGCTCTTTCTGTGACTTTTCGAACAATCTTGCTGTGTGACTTTGTCTCAGAAAGACATTCAGCAGTTTCAGAGTAATACTCTAAATGTCTAAATAATCAAAAGTCTAAATAATAGAGACTAAATGCAGAATGTTGCTAAACATTCTGAATCATTTTTGAGTTTCACAACAATGTTTAAGGGTGTTAATGCTTCAGCAATGAAGCACTCGTGTTACAATTCTGTTCCCAAATCCTGTCTTTTTTAATGCCCTGCAGCTTTGGAAACAACAAAAACAATAAAACCATGCAAGTCCTGAACGAAGAGTTTAAAAGTCGTGATTCATTTTCCTAAATTGGGAGTTGTGATTCTTCTTCTCCATTAACTCACTGATTTGTCCCTGCTGCAGTCAGGTAGCTATAGCTACAACGCTATAAAGACCAGACAGGAAACATGTCGCTGTCGTGTGGCTGCTATGCTAACTGCATTTAATAAACAGATCAAGCTAATGGTTGAAGTGGTCCTGTGGGAAAAGCAGCCACTCTGGTTTGCCCTCCCTATCGTCCTGTTGTGAGCAGTGAACTAACGAATCAGTCAGGTGTAATGGTCTCTGAGTGCTGTACGAATCAAACAACTGAAACTCCTGACTCACTCATTTTAGTCAGGAATCACAAGTAGGACGTACGACTCCTGACTCAAACAAGGGATCAGTGCATTGAGTGAGTGAGTCATACAGAAGAGTCGCTTATGACCGTTTGCTTCCTCCCCTACCTGCAACAGCGCTCATGCTCTTTGGACGCGTCCCTATCTTACTTGAGTTAAAAGTCTGTAGTTCTGGACGTCGTACCAAAGTAGTTATCCCTTGAAATGGTCTGTTCCCCTATCCAAGTGGGCACTCACATAGTCTTAAGGTGATACCGAATGTTTTATTGCACATTATGTTTGTCTCACAAAAGGTAATCAGGTAAGGCTTAATTTAAAACAAGTCATTTTATTTTGTGTGTGCAGAGAGAAAAAACCCAAATATTTCCCATTTAAGAATGGTTGGTCTTTCACTCTTTTTCCTACAAAGGAATGGCTCATTTTCCCATTTCAGGTTAGTGGTATTATGTGATCGAATCAGTAAAAAGTAGGCTTTATTTCGTAGCTCAGATTATTACAAAGTTGATGTTGGAATCAGAGCTGCTTTGACACCTTTCTAAATTTCTTTAGAAATGTTCTAGTTCTTAATATCATGCACTTCACAAGAGAAGGTACACTGTACAGTTCCGAGTAATAAAACATTATCTCAGTGAGCAGGAGTCTTGGGTTTTATCTGTCATGTTATAACCTGCTGCTTTTAATCAAAGAGAGCTTTATCAGAGCAGCAAAACAATCTCTTTTCATATTGATTCAGCATTCATCCATAGATGTGTTTGTGAGGTGCGTCGCTCACAATCAAAGGTATTGAGCGCAAGTGTAGCTTCTTTTGTATTATGAAAGTAATTTAACTCAGAACTAACAAGAAGACACGTGTGAAGAATTTCTTTTAGGCCACAAAATGCAAAGTTCCACTCATATAATCAGAGCGCAAAGGAGATCCCTCTTATGAAGTAACCTTTGAAACCTTTTCAGCCGCTGTTGGGGACAAAAAAGCAATAAGTGAGGCTGAAAAACCCAACCTGTCTGTTTTGTGCCTTTTTTTATTATGAGATAAAACATTCCTACCTGCAGTGTTTGATGGTGAGAATGCCAATAGAAGAAATAGAAAGAAATATTGATACTGTTAAAAAAAGTAAATCATCGTAGTGTTTTTTGGTCGAATAGTCAAAACAATGGGACTGACTGAAACCAGAGTTTTATTTGTGAGCCGGAATGAGCTGAACTCTCAGTGCCTTTGCAACAGTTCTGCAAAAACACATCGGTAGATTTTATTTTTTGTCAACACCAAAGCAATAGACTATTGTTTTAATAAGTAAGGACTTCACAAGAAACTGTATATTAGGCGTCAATGAACAAGACTTGACACTGTTGTGAAAGGGCAGAGATTAAATATTTTTGAAGTGGGGGTTTTGTGGAAAGGTTGCATATAATTAACATCCTATCTGTTGTAGATAGGTTTTGGAACAGCCTCAGTTTGGAGAAATAGAGTTTAATTCTGACCATTTTCCCAAGCTAAGGTCTTATCTGAGTGAGCCGAGACCTGAGTAAATTGCTGCTGTCTGAAAACAACTTCAACGTAAAAAATTTCATATTGATTCATGCATCCTCTTCAAGGTGTGGGTTAGATTTATAACGTCACATCAACTGCATTTCATTATCTCAGTACGGACGAATTCTGAAACTGCTGCAGCAGAACGCAGTTTAGGGTGAATTTATTTGATCATTTGTGCTTTTCCAACAGTGACAAGTCAATATTATTGAGACGATGAGGCTGAAGTGTTAGGATTGATTGGTCAGCTGCCCACTCTGCTGGAAGCATTGAGTTGTACCCGGTTCAGGAAGCAGTTCTCAATGAAATGAAGACAACCAAAAAAAAAAGATTGCATTGGTGAGGATCAGCGGTAACTATGACATTTAGGTACTCATTTCATAGGTGTTGTACTAAAAATAGCTAAAAAGTGTTTGTATAAATTTGCAAGTTTTGTGGATTTTCTTTGCTGTGGTTTGCAAATAATGAAGTTGAAGAAAATCGTTGTTTTATATGACTCCGGCCGCATGTTTTGTCTCTTACTCACATTAAACTGGGGCTGAATTTGGTTTCATTACAGTCACTGAAGTGTCGTGTATGATTCAGACCACAATTAAAAAGTCATCAAAAGAAGAATCTAAAATTTTATACAAATTTGCTCATTCTGGAAAATCTGTGAATATAATAAACCAAAAAATTTTATTATTTATTTATACACTTTTAAATGACATATCCTCTAAACAGTTTGTCTTTAATGTGGAAACAAACTGTTTGACTGATTCCCACTTTCAACAAGAAGTTAAATTGTGTTCCTTTCCATGCTTTAAAAATGTCCTGTATGGGTAAACTTAAATCTTATTATTTGTGTGTGTTTGGATCATTTTTTCCGACCTGGTCCTTCAGCAGCCTTGGCTGTCTCAGCGGCTCTCTGGCCTTTCCAGGGAGTTATTTGAGGTTTTCATTAACCTGTGTCCTGCTTGTCTGGAGGCTGCAGGTTGGCTTCTGGACCTCGGCGCTCCAGGCCGCTTGCACCTCAAACACACCCAGGAGAGTTCAATCACAAGCCCCTCAGGTGGCCGAGAAGCCTGGTGGGCTTCGCTGCAGTCTTGGAGGAGATGAAGCTGTCCCAGATCAGCTGAACCCAGGGGGACAGCTCAGGTAAATATCGCTGCTGTGTGACAGACAGCATTATTTATATAGACAAATATGAACATGTTTGACAGCAACACAGATTTTTTAAATTCTTTTTTATCACTGTGAGATGTTATTGTTATTACTTAAAACAAATTTTAAAACAGATTTCAAAACATACGCTCATTTTTTTTTGTGCATCGCCTTGCTGTGAGGCGACAGCTCTAACCGCTGCAGTGTTTGTATTGCAGCACATCCTGAGTTTCTCAGTTTGGACTTTTTTCCTGACTATTTCCTGTAAGTGTCTTACAGTGCATTACTGTATTCTTCTCAGGGTTAAGGGGAACTGGTGCTTATTCCAGCATACAAGAGGCGGGGTACACCCTGGACATCACAAGTCCAACATCATCCATACACACACACACAAAGTATAGGACAGTTTAAGTTCACTATTTAACTTAAAATGTGTGATTTAAAACTGTGGGAGTAACTCAAGGTACCCAGAGAATTCTGTTTTTACTGTTCCAAGAACTAAATAGTTCTGGTTTTTGGTCTGTTGTTGTTTTTATTTTTTTGTTTTTACTACATCCATGTAAAATATTAGCATTTTGAATCACTGTGTAAAGAATATATTTAGTTGTATTTGAACTGACAGTTCTAAATGAACTGTAAATTAAGAAGATTTTCTCAAACACATTTCTGTTATTCAAATACTGTCAGGTCTTGTCACAGTGTGTAGGTTTGGACCCAGGGATGCAGACTTCACGGGGAGCTTAAATAAAACCAACAGGTTTTATTAAAGTAAGCACAAAACCAAAACGCTGTTTTAGCAGCAAAACTTAAAAGTTCTCTGGAGACAATGCAAGGCACCATGAAGGCAAACCAAGCATGACATGAAGCTCTAACAATGGCAGAGTGAAAATAAGCTGAAGTAGAGACTTTAAAAGGCTGGGGTTAAATGGGAGAGTGCCAACAGATGACTAATGCTGACAAGGGACAGGTGTAAGTGGGCTGGAAAACTACTGACTGAGGGGGAAAAAGGAATAATGGCACAAAGGAATTGAACACAAGGTATCATCACAACAAAATCAATAGAAGGACTCAAAACAGCAAACAAAACCTGTCACAAAACAATAAGAAAAACATGGATTGTGACAAGTCTGAAAGAAAATTTCATAATATAGGAAAAAAGACAGATTAAGTGCAATGTTGAGATTCTTAGGTGTTTCTTCTGGGGATGTTACTGACAAGTCTTTTAAAAATACGCTGATATGAAACATTCACTTGCTCCATTTGTAAGGTTGTCTTGTTATTACGGCACATACTGCAGCTAGACTTGAGTCAGTATCTCAGACTAATTCGAACATGGCGTTTCTTCAAATTGTCTCAGAACATTTGCCGGGGTTCTCAGTTTACTCACGAGAGTGACTGAGGATTTGCAGTTTTGGCGCTACAATTTTGAACATGTTCATATTCGGAAAATTTGTTCAACAAATTTTCTCTCAAAATAGTCACAGAGTTGTCATGAGCATCTCAAACCCTTTTTATTATAGTATCTGTAATCTGTTTTGACATCTGCACAAGAGTTCTCCTTATGACACAAAACACTGAAAAAAAAACATACATGTGATGAATAATTATTTAAAAAAAAACATATCCAAGCCTGCCGATCTTTATTTCACTGTACTCTAGTAAAAAGAAATTACAAATGTGAACATAAAACGAGCTGAGGTGGCCCTGAAGTGGGCAAAGGTGGGAAATAAAATAACCTAAACATCCTAGAATACAGTTTTGCAAGATGTGCACAAAAATAGGCTGTGGTTTTTAGAGACTGGCCGCATGGTTAGCTGGTTACTTGGTTGCAAACACTCTGAATTCAGTGAGACCGCAATAGTAGATTCACCAGTTTTCTTGCAATTTTGAGTTGCCAAGTAGTCTCCCCTGGAGATGGACACCAGCTCCCTACAACCCTGAGTAGGTAACAAGCAAGTAGAGAAATGGATGGATGGATGGATGGATGGATGGATGGATGGATGGATGGATGGATGGATGGATGGATGGATGGATGGATAATACAAATGTTGAAGGAGTGTTTTTATGTGATGGCCTGTTCAGAAGCAGCTTCTCAGCCCTCTTTGTTAGTTGCTTGTTTAATGACTCAGTGGACACAGCAAAATTAATTACTGCCTATTCTCAATTGCCTCTTTACTGAACTTATTGTAGGGATGCTAATGAGGTAAGAATTTAAAGTCAGTTCGTGGTTTTATTGTCTAGTTGTCGGCAACCCTTTTTCCTGACCTAAATTTACAACCTACAGCAGTCCACGAAGGCCCACCAGATCCCTCTAAGGTTGGCCACATGCTGTCCAAAGTTACTAATTAACTATTGAACTGAGTGTGCCAACTCGATTAATCACCCAATCTAGAGAAAAAATCACTAGACAAAGCAGATGCAGACCAACACGGATGCTTGTTAGGCTGTGCGGAAGAATCACTGGTTTACACATCTCTACAATGACTCATTGAAATAGTACAAGGGCTGCAGACCAAATATACACCTACACACAGCTGCTCCATTAAGGAGCATGAATAAAACTGGATGCACGGCGACAGAATCCAGTTGGTTCACCCACGCGGATGTGGTCACTGTGAATGGGCTCTTAGACAGCAGATCTTAACCCAGGGAATACATTATGTTAACTGAATAAATCTTATATTATTTTTTAGTTTGGGCTTAATCTTTCATTTTCTGCTTTAGTTTCTGTTAAAATTTTTAAAAAAAATTCTCCTGTTGTTTTGCCTTTCGCAGAACAGATGCAGACTTGCTCGAGCAAATGAATCACAAAGAGGCTTATGAATAAACCGTTATAATGGGAGAATGATGGCTGAAGAAGTGAAAATAGGGATTCAAAATGTTGTTGCACAAGATAAACAGATACTCGGAGCACTTAGAACTGCTTTCTCATCAGCAGGTTGAATTGATTAAAAGCATTTTTTTTTTACTTTTCTCATTTGAGTGAAGTATTTACTCACTGCTTTGAGTGCATTTCCTTTGACTGAAAAACCAAACAGCATTAAGATGAAAAGAAAAGTGGAGGAATTCTATTGCTGACGTGGAGGCATTATTTCTTCTTCTATTAGGTAGTCAGTTGTTGAGATCTGAAGGTGAGCCTTGTTAAAGTCTGCATGCTGACAAAACAGTTCTGATTATTCTCTCTGTTGTTTCACATTGATTAGCATATTCATTTGAAAGATGTATTTCCAAAAGCAAAGTAGAACTGTTGGAAAAGAAAACCCTCACTGTCCCGATCATAAAAAATGAGTGAACATAAATGAACAAGCAAATATTGGATTGTTTTTGAAGGGGTGCTCGCAGAACAAGTGATATGCTCTAGAAAAATACAACACTTCCTAATAAAAACAATGCATTTTGAATCATTCAACAAAAATTGAAAAACAATATACTCACCTTTGTCTTCTGAGCCTCACACTGCACGCCATCACAACAATGGCTCTTTGTACACAGTTTTATTGTTCATTAACTAATAAGAAAACAGGATTTTGAGCTTGTTTTCCTCTTGTGATTTGCATTGACACAAATAACAATATTCCAGCAATTCACCTTATTCTACTAAATACTAACATTCTGATTACAGTGTTTACATAACATGCTTTTAGTATTGTCCAGCCATGTTCCTGTTACAGAACATAAGGCAAGTTATAACTAAACTTATAACTCCACTTTGCATCATCATACTGTTTGTCATGTTTACGTTCATCAAAATCACCAAATACACCCAAAGTCCCCAAAATACAGAGCATAATTTGGGACTCTTCCTTGAGTCAAAAGTGTCCTCAATGCAAGTCATCAATGTATGCAAACCTCAAACATTGGCATATCCCATGTTCAGAACAACTACAAACTTAGTCAGGTTAATGTGAGCAGAAAAGGCTGTGTTCATGGCAGTATCTCACTTATATTCTCTCATAGACGATGATGCGGAGGATGACTCTTCGTTTAATTATCGTGGAAAACGTAAGGTTCCCTGAACAGTGGTTCTAAAGCTTAAAGTGTTGACAAGGATACAACAGTATGTTTTATTGAGACATTGCTGCGAAAACACGCTCCAGACTTTGACAACTTCTGGAGCATACATACAGACAGGGACTGCAAACAGAGCAACAAGAATAAAGGAGAAGAAATAGCAGGACTTGTTAACAGCAGATGGTGTTGTTGTGTAGGAGTGAAGCAGCAGCCTGGATATTAGGCTTATTAGTTGCAAAGTTTTGCCTATTTTATCTACTAATAGGATTCCGTTGTGCTACTTTGGTATAATTGTACATCTCACTTCTGCTAAGTGTTTCTGTAGATGACAGGAGTCCAAGTTGTACTGAATGTTTGAGGTTGCAGAGAGAAGAAGAACTGTGATTGTACACTCCTGTGCTGCTGACCACCCTCTCAAACACACAGCTCTTCACTCGAACAAACCGGGGTCTGAGATCCTCACAGAATACATTGTGTTAAAATTACTGGAGAGGCAGAAATACCTGTTTCTTGCAGTGCTCTTTGCTTTTGTCCAGATGAGAGAGGATTCACTGAAGAAGTTGAATGATGGCATCATCCACTCCAACTCCAGGGCGATAAACTAATGGCAATGGGTTCTGAAGGACACCAGAAGACACTTTATTCCCATTCTTGTTTCTTGAAGACATTTCAACTCTTATTCAAAAAGCTTCTTTAAGTATTATGGGTTGTCTAAAAGATGTAAAGGTAAATGTATTTGTACCTGAAATGTTCGGTACGGATGTTGGATGGTTACAGTGAGCAACAACAAATGTGTTAGTCGCAGGTGACTTTTAGAGTGGACACAGATTGTATTTGACTGCATTTGCTAACAGCCCATGAAAGATACTATCTTAACAATATGCAGAATAACATGCAGAAGCAAACAGAGAGATGAGAGGTGCAGGAAAGGCAAGCAGTTCGACCATGTAAGCTACACTTAGAAAATTACTGCGGTAAGGCATTAGTATATTTAATTAAATTCCCTGATATCAAGCCCTATTTTCTCACTCTAGCACTCAACTTGTTGAGTAGTTTGAATTTTCACATTTCGTTTATTTTGTTTCACTTTGGGAGATGTTATTCAGCTCTGTGGTGCTTTTTAATTTGCATGAAGTTTTGGTCAAATTAATTGAAGAAATCACTCCTTGGTTTTGTTTTCATTTTATTTTTCAGTAACATTTTCTTAAGACACAGCTTTCTGGATAGTTTCTGTTTGACACATGACCTGTGGGTTATTCTTTACAGATCAAATTGGATGAAAAAGGCAGTGAACTATGACTTTTTAATGTTATTGTAAATTTACCAGTTGACAAATCCAACCTTGCTGTACATGAACTACTAACTTAGATACTTCCCAATAAGAAGGGTGCTTTTTTGTCTCTGCATCTGAGAGATTTTAAAAATAAAAGTATCATTTCCTTTTCTTGTTGTACCGTACCGTGCTGAACGGTGACCTCATACTGAGGCATGACCCAGGGATACCGTTACACTCCTAGATTGTCAGAACTAAGTGATCATCAGAAATACCTTTTACTGAACCACAGATTGCCATGAGAATCTGCACCAACATACAGTCTGTCCTGAAGGTTTATTTCAGGCTTTTTTGTGTCTCCAAGACTTTCATGGTGTGGGGCATTAGTCACAGTTAAGATAAAGGAGATTTTTTTAACAAGGAAACAGGTTTTCTTCAGCATGGTAACCTTTTTCCAATTCTGGTTTACATTAGAATACTGTGGAAAACCCACATAGTTGGGCCACACAGGTTTCCTGGACTTGGAGACTGTCATCATGTAGTCCTTATAGTTTATTCTCTCCAGCTGCCTCTGTACCCAACTTCTGAGGATTAATGGTTGGGACAGTGAGACAGAAAGGGTTCAGTTTGTGGTGAGATTAGGGGGAGAAGTTGGTGGCGGAGGTGGAGGGTGAAACTGTACGGTCTTGACAGGACACATGTCAGTCCAGGTATGGTGTGAGGTCTGTGTGGTTGAAGGTCACAGAAGGAGAATGTGCTGGTTTTGTTGAAAAGCATATTTAGCTCACTGTTGCTGTCAAGGGTTCAATCAATCAGGCTGATCCTTATTCATCTTGAAGCCTGAAGAGTTTTTTATCCCTTAAAATCCTCTATAGGTAGACGGTGGAGCTTCATCCATCGTCTTCCTGTACATCTTCTTGGTGTCTCCTATCTCGTCTTTAGGCTTTCCTCTTCAACAGCTCTTCCTTCCTGAGGGCTCTCTTTGTCTTTCACAGTCAGGTGATCTACATCTTGTTATTCAGGAAGAACTTCGCTGTCTCAGTGGAGATGATGTTCTTCCACAAAGAAGCAGTTGTAGTCTGTCAAACACTCAGCCATGGTATTGATGTCGTCTCCCTGCAGCTCACAGAGTGCACCCCAGACTGTGGCTTTAAAGCGGCCCTTCAGAGTTTGCTTAGTTTCCCATGACCTCCCCCCCCCCTCACAGCTCTCTTGGTCACAAGCTGCTGCTGAACGACGGATGTGTAGCTAGAGGTAAGAAGTACCAGAATACCGCTTGCATTTCTCCCAACCTCGGGCCTGAGGAGCTGTAGGCATCAGAAACAGTTGCAGAGAAAAAGTTTAGCATTTTATTTTCCCCGTTGGAGCAGTTGATAATCTGTTCAGAGGTTGAAAGTTTGGAGAGAAAGGCACGCTTGAAATCTTTAGAGATCGCAGTGAATGCATCCAAGTGTTGTTTTTGTTGCTTGGCAACAACTAGGTGATGATGTTGGATTACTGAAGTATTTTTTTCCAATTCAATTTTTCTAATTTAATATTTTTGTGTTGGCTATAGTCACAATACTTTGGAGAAAAAAAAAAAGACTTTCACTTTAGGCCTGTCTGTGGATACACTGAGTACTAGAGTAAGTATTTCTGCTCCAAGATTTTCACAAATTAGATAGTACTGATTACTATAATATGCCTACAAAGGTATTCCAGTCTGCAAGGTGGTTTTAAAAACCTACTAGTGGCTTCCGTTTGAATTGACCAGCACTTTCCTTTGTTTTTACAGTCCCCACTTCTTGATGAATGTGTGTTGTTTTGAACAATAAGGGTAAAAAAAAAACCACTTCTGAACTGATTAATAATCTGTTTTTATCTTTTATCAATATGCTGAAATAACAAAAGATCAATACAGCAATAAAACATAATTACTCACAGTTCAATAAGATTTGAAAAAAGGACTACAGTATATTGATATATATGTGTCATAACATCTTTAGTACCCACTTTTAAACCTCCATTATTCCAGCCATCCATTTTCTTTTACCCACTTTTTCATTTTCGGATCACGGGGAGTTGGTGCCTGTCTCCAGCCGTCACTGTGCGAGATGCAGGGGACACCCTGGACAAGGTTCCAGGACACATAGAGACAAACGAAACAAAGAACTATTCACTCTCTCACCTAAGGACAACTATAGAGTTATCAGTGAACCTTTTTTGATTAGAGAACATGTAAACTAATAGGAATAGAAAGGCAGGGAGGCAAACCTGCGACCTTTTTGCTGCGAGGCGACAGCTCCAACCACTGCACCACTGTGGCTCCCTACCTTTGTTTGTAATTCAAGTATTGGTTCATCTTTCCTTTAAGCTCATTACCCATGGGAATACAGCTTGCAGAAGACCCAGTCTGTCAGTGTTAAAGTGACAACAGGCTGCAGTGAAATTAATTTGACTCTGAAGTGTTTTTATACTCAAGAGTAAGGTTTCATATTTTGTGTTCCAACTTAGTTAGATTCATTTTCTCTCAAACGTTTGAAGATCCCATCAATCCAAAACTGATATACTAGATATTCTCCAACTTGATTTTTTGTTTTGTTTTGTTTTGTTTTGACAATGGAGTTAATTAGAGGCAAATTAAAGACATATTGTTGAAGTGATGATTCAGATCTTTTCAAGTTGGGTTATATAGAGAAAAGTTATGAACGAATCTTATCTTATCTTATCTTATCTTGGATTTATCCTCCTGAGACCCAAACTCTTGCTTGGCATGCATTTTAAATTTCTCTTTGCTATGTTACCTCAGTTTAGAGAAACCAAGTTTATATCCAACCAGACTGATGAGCTAAGGGCTAGTCCAAGCGAAGTGATGACCAAAATGGATTTCTGCTGGCTTGAAACAACTCAGATCTCAATATTTTCTCATTTTATAGTGGTTCCTGCAAACACTTTTAAATAAACCTTAACCAGGCTATCGATTTCACACTACATGGTTGTTTTAGCAGAAACATTAAGATATTCCTGCAACAAGTACAGCATCTTAGGTTGTACAGCTAGCTGCTACTGCTACTGTTTCTGCAGATTATCATAGAATTCCATTTAGATTATTTATGTGAAGTTAACATTAATATAAATGTTTATAAAAGTGAGATAACTTATGTTGCGACTTGGCGCTGTATAAATAAACTCAGTTTAGTTAAGTAATTAGCTTACTCCTTCTGCAGGAATTCTTACAAATCTCGAAATCAGTTGTTTTTGTTTTGAATTTTTTTTTGTGTGTAATCATAGAAAGCCATGAATGTTTAATGATATATCTGCAACTAACATAGCTCCTCAGCAGGACACAGTCTTCCCTGTCCTGTGTTTAGTGCAAACTAACAGCTTCACCCACAACTTCGAGGAGGAGAGAAACAACTGTTTGTTGGCTCTTCAGTGACGACTTCATAGAAAGCTATTTCCTGCAGGCAATATCCCTGGAGGAGCCACTGCACTGTTTGCTGGAGCTATGAAAACATTTCAAATTAGACAATTTAATTTAATCGCTCACACAACGGAAAGGGCAAACAGAGGCAGACTATGTAAATCAGTTAAATTGAAAATCAGCTGCTTTTTGTCAACTTGACTAGCAGCTCATTTGTATGTATGTCAAGAAACGCAAAGTCTTCCAAGAAGTTGTAGGGATGATGGTACTGTAGTTAGTCAAGTGTCAATTAACACAAAGACAATACGTGGGGAAAAAAAGTCAGCAGCTCTTTGGTTGTATCTCTGTCACAACAGCTCTCTTTGAGACAGAGAAGAGAGGTTTTCTAATTGCTTTATCTGGGGTTTAAGACGACTCTACAGCCTGACATGCTGAAGTCAGAGTAAATGAATCGAAAAATGGAAAGTTCACTTCACATTTCGGTTTGATTTGACTCTTTCAATCCTGCTGAGAATTGATAACGATGCCTCCCACTTGAAGAATATAGCTCCGAGTCAGCCATTGTTATTGTACATTGAGATCAAAGTTTTCCTTTAAGGCCAAGCTGTTTGTAGTTTTTTTTTTTTTGCTTTAAATACACTAAAGAAACAGCCCTTATGGGTATCACACTTTTAAAATACTGTAAATAAAAGTCCGCCTGAGGTCCTCACTTTCCGGCCTTGTTCATCATTTCCTCCTAACCTTATTTATGTTTCACTGAAGTGTCTTTTAAAAGAGCAGCAAGTCAACATGTAACAGAAGGTGTAACACTTCTAAGAGATAACCAGGAAAACTGAAGCTACTTGAATGAGCACCACATTATCTTCTGCGTGTCAAACTGTTTGTCTTTGGAGATGAAACCTAAGTTGGCAGAGGAAGCAACTTAGGCCAAAGTTTCCCCGAGTTGTCTGTTGTTTGGAGATAAGAAGTTGCTTTATCGCTTAAATAAAGTGCTTTATTTCATGCTTTAATAATTTATAGGTCATTGTTAGGGGGCCAAAGCAAATACACACAATCAGACTTGCCTATACACACACACACTCACGCTATTTAGAATTATTTAAAAAGAGAATGCCAGAGTTTTAAACTAAAATCATCCTATGATGAGAAGGGATAGAGTTATAGCTGCTGTGGTCACACCCTGTAGATGGCCTTATGCGTTAGTGCTCAGAGTTTACCTTAAGGATGACTCTCATCTACTACCACACCAAATTTAGCTCAGTATCTGTACAATGGACTGAGATATATTTTTGTGCAGGATAGGGTCAGTTAGCTGTGGCGGCCATCTTGAATTGGGTTGGTTCTAAAGATTTATCAGTTTTAGATGTGCATCCAGTGTTTACTTTGTTAGAGATTCATTAAAATCTGCCCAGTGGTTCATGGTATTTTATAGGTGTTTTGCTAACAGACAACCATCGTTGATGGCAGATGATAATAAAACCCAAAAAAGTCAACTAACAAAACCTCAGAGCCGACCAATTTTGACTTGTTTATTTTTAATGTGTGCAAAATGTGATATTTAACTGAACAAGTGATGAGTCAAAATTCTGAATTTAAGTATTCCTATTGACAGTCCCAAAATCCACCGGTAGCGTTTTCTTTTCAACAGAAACAATCGAATGTGTCCCACCTTTTGTTATTGATGGCTCAAAGGTAAGTAATCCTGAAAGGTCACAACTAAAAATCCAGCCATATTTCTTGAAACCATGAGGCAGTTATATCTTCTGCTCTGCCACTATCTCCGAGTTAAAGTCAAAATATTCATCTCTCTAATACACTGGGCACATGAAATAACAATCCTTTACAGATAGTGCACTTTAAGATTCACTAAATGACAAGAAGATATGTGGGGTAAAAATTGCTGCGCTGCCATTTGATTGATGTGTTATCTCCATCTTTTCTGGCTCTTCTTATTCAACAGTAATCATTTCTGTCCAAACAGGATGTTGAATATTTAAAATAATGTTCACAGGAGAGTTTAGGTCTTGATTATATCTGTCTGTCTTGGAGTTGCTGTCAGTATGTTTAATTATATGGGCCAAATGAAGAGAGGATTGCTTTTGCATCTCTTGTGATTTTACGTATAATTCACAAAATACAAAAGTATTACTGAAATACAATATTTTTATACATTCTGTAACACAGATGGGAACAAATAAAGATGGCTACTTTTCCCTCCCTGTTCATCTGGCAACTATATTAGCAGAAAATGACATATATTGAAACATATGAATTTGAATTAGAGAAGAATAACAAAAAAAAGGGCCTTTTTTTTCTATTTTTGTATCTTTAAACTATGAAAACAAATGGGTCCTTTAAAGGAAGACAGAAATATGTGTCAAACACATCCCCTTGTGATTTCCGGCCCACTGAACTTTTGCCACAGTACTTAATTTTATTGAAATAATACAAATAAAGAACACTAACAAGATGCTGCAGTGGGCTACAGCTGCAGTGACACTCTTTGGCCCTGAGGCACGAGTGAGAATTAGGTTCCAGTTACTGTAATATGTCATCCAGCAAATCGAACCGCGCGCCTATTTGGGTTGTTTGTCTCCTAACAGAACTAAGGAGGGCACGCCATTAAGTACACTGGCCCGAAAATATAGTTCCCCCTTCAAAGTCATTACAGTTCCCTTTAAAATGATTGTGGTTGGGTTGGACGCAGAACAAATATTAATATAGAATTTAATGTAGGATGATTTGTGTGGTCATTATCAAAATTGGATTATAAAACAGTAATGGTTACAGGAATTGATGGAAGAGGCTGCAGTAGTCTCTTCCTCACTGTCCCACTCCTTCAGCTTCGTCATACAAGCTCCTGTTCTAATTTCTAGAATAAAATAAACTAAATAAAAACTATTTATACTTAAACTATGATCCTTGAAGTAATTTAACCTGCTGCCTTGCACACCAAAGTTTTAAGCAAAGGCATTGTGCAATCTGTTAGCACTTCAAAGTGTGCGTCAGGGATGACTCTCAAATACTACCATCCCAAAGTTTAGTTCATCCGCTGTTAAAGTGACTGATTTATAGCCATTTTTGTGTTTGCTGATGTTGATTAGCTGTGGTGGCCATAATAAACCGAGATTACTCCAAAAAGTGAACCAGCTGTAGGTACTACAGTGTTTCATTCAAGTCTGTCCAATGGTTCGTGAGATATTTTGCTAACAGAAAGATGGGGGTTGACTCCAAAATTTACTGCTAAAGTTTTAAACAAATATCATATGGGACTGTGAGATAAACAAAGATCTAGTATGATCTGTTAGTGCTCGATTATAGTTAAAACTGAGCTATTTAGTTATAGCTATTTTGTGTTTGCTAAAGCTGATTAGTTGTGGAGGACATCTTGAATCAGGTTGACTATAAATGTTAATCAGTTGTACATGTATTGATTTCTTTCTGAAAATTTTATTGAAATTAGCTTCTAGAAAAATAGAAATGAAATTAAAACATTTAGGAGCTTATAAATCATTTTGAATGGGATTTTTTTTATAACCTTTTAACGTTTAGCAATTTTTTTTGTTGTAAATGTTCACGTGCCTCAAAAATGTTGGTGCACTGCTGACGTTACGAGAGGCTCGAGAGGTGAGCAAATGCAAAAACCGAACACGGTCGTCATTCCCGCGAACAAACGTCTAACTGATAATGTATCTGATTGACAGATTTGTGAAGCGGGAGGCCCACCTTCTCCAGACCCAAAGGAAAGAACAGGGGAGCTTCTCTCGCTGTGCCTCCCCGAGCTGTCAGGATTATTTATGAGAGTAAATACTGCTTCCACTGCCTAGTAATTACTTTAAGAGTGCACTTCAATTAGAGTAGCTAATTAGTGTTTATCGTGTTTGTGTTTTTCCTCCCCTCTCTCTGTTGCTCTCCCTCTCTTTAAAGGTTTGTGTTCCTCCAGCTGTGGCCATGCTTTTGCTGTCATCTTCTGCATCTGCCGCTGAAAACTCTGCCCGTGCAATTCTTCCACATTGTTTAATTAATTGATGGCGCATAATCTAATATTCAAATGAGTCAGCTTTAAAGTGCCAGAGTTTGGTCGTATTAGCTACAGCTGGAGTCAATCTTCCGCATTAAAGAAACATTAGGATTGTAAATATGTAAATAGAAGGATTTGACTATGAATTCACTCTCACTCTGACTATAATGCATTCTTCATCTCCTAACTTCACCATACAGCTCTGTCTTCTTGTGCATTTTGCAGCATCTTTTATTTTGATGGGGTATGCAGACATGGAGTGTAAGCATTTTTAGCATTAAATGAGCCAATAAGATATTGTAGATCCATCTTAAAGAATAATAAACAATAAAGAAGGAAATTATGATTTTTTTTTTCTTAATCTTTTTTTTGTTTGTTTTTTACAGATAGATTCATAGCTTCTTAGTGGAATCCAAATTTGTAGTGGGCTCATGGCAAAATTCAAACTTGAGATATGGTGAGGGGAAGCCAAAATTTGGAAAACAGACTCATTTTTCATGGATTAGTGGGCGGATGGTAGAAATAGGACCCAAATGCAGCCAAATGAGGCAGCAGGAAGGCAGGTAAGTAAATCCAGGAATTTTATTACCAGATCAAATGAAACAAAACAAAAAGAGTCATCAAGATTTAGAGAAATAATCACAAATAGGCTGTATGTGTGCTGATTACGAACTGAAAGCAGGTGCAAATCAGAAACAGGAAGTAAATGAATTAAAAGCCCCCAAAAAACTAGCAAAATTAAAAATGAAACAAAATATAATTTCATAAATGAAAAGCATGATTTCAACAAAAAAGCATAAACCTTAAAATAAAAATCAAATGTCATAAACTATCACTTTCCCCTGATGTTGAACCCAGTTCAGCTGAATCTTAGGCACTATCTGTTTCTGACTTTTTTGTTCCAAACATTTTGAGCGATATGATGCTTAAAATGTCTGAGAAGTAGATTTTATCTGCATACAATTTGATTTGAAATCACCCCTTTAATTATGTCGGTTCATCATATAATTCATCGGGATTTTCATGTTTCCTTTACTTGAACTTATTAGGAGGCAATAATCCTCATGTTTCCTGGAAAAATAAAAGAGTTCTAACTGTAAAAAATCCTGGAAAAATGAATTAAAAAAAATTATACCCTTACTAGATTTTGTTTTCTTTTTGATGTACTGACCTAGATATGGAAATTAAGAAAAAAAAAAACATTATTTACTCACATGTATTTAAGGGAATGACAATAATTAGGCAACTTTACAAAATTAAATGTTTGCTGGTGGTTGTATGTGCTTTTATTTCTTAAAGATGTTCCTGGCCTCTTTAAGGGAGGGCTCCTAAAGAAACAGTGTAGCTCTTTGAACGGGTGTTGTGTGGGGTTGTTATCAGTAATCAATATCTTACCTGCAGTAGAAATCAATCAGAGTGTTATCAGTTTGACTGAGTGGGTCTGCAGTCCGTTTGCAAACAGAATGTATTAACCATGACCTGATGCAAAAGTAATGTGTAAAATGTTAGAGCGTATCAAGCAAACAACATTTAATATTTTATACCACCTTACTTTTCCATCAGTTACTCTGCTCAGCTATGATTAACATGTTCTGTTTTACAACCTTTTTTATCACTTAGACCATTACTGGTAAAGGCAAAAGAGAAAACAACGACAGACTTTTATGTAAATAACTGTCTGATGCAGAAAACGATGAAGGTTTGTGAAAAGAGTTCACATGAACGGCTATAAAATTATTGAGATTTGAGTTGTTATCACCCACAACTGATAGATGAAAGCAGACAAAAATATATTTGCATCTTTGTGTGTGTGTGTGTGTCCCTGTCTGTTTTCAAAGTATCTCATGAACCACTGGATGAATTTTAATGAAAACTTGCAGAAAGTTTTCAAGAGGAGCCAATATTGCATGTACTTTACCCAATTCAAGATGGCTGCGACAGCCAGCTGACCTTAGAAAACACAACAGTAGCTTTATTTCAGTCAATTTAACAGATATAGAGCTAAAATCTGGTGTGGTAGTAGCTGAGAATCATTCACAACACATTTTCTGACTGTGACATCCTGGGACATTGTAGAGGCTTTACATTATATTGAAGGTTTGACAAACTTTCATGTCGCATCATACGATGGTTTTAGTTTAGCCTTTCATTTTTAAAATGTCACAAATCTCTTTTTGTCCTGGCCCCCATCAGACTGGCTGGTAACGTCTGCCTGATGTTCCAAACTGATAATGAGGTTTCTACTGCAGGTAGGATATTGATCACTGAAAACAACGACACAGAACATGGTCGCAGACATCCACTTTGCAGTGACTTCTCTCTGCACCCTCAGTTTTAAATAAAACCAAGGTGCAGGATTAACAAGCTAAAGAGCTCGCTCAGCCTTGCTGTCAAGTATTTGCAGTAAAGTTTATTGGGGCTGAATTCTGATTTGAGTTTTATGCATTTTGGGATGGTTGACAAAAAAAAAAAAAAAAGTCCCCCTTGAGGACAGTAAAAAATTATCTTGAACTTCAGAACTCCCGCCCACATTCAGTTCTACTTTGTTGCCGTGTTCCAGCTTATACTGCTATTACCGCCATAATGTTATTATTATTATTAAACTAGATCCAAACGACTCACCTGTGTCTCTTTCCTCCAATCAGCTCTCACTGTTCAGCTGGGAGACAAATGAGCTGAAATTGCCCGAATGAAGCCGAGTCCGTCATCTGTAAGTGCCGTAACGCTGGCGGCTGAACAAGTGGCTTAATCAAGCATGCAGGCCCCCACCCCACCCCTCCACAACCCCAAATCAGAGCGGCATTGTGCATTATGTTCAAAGGGTTCCCCGCTAAACGTACAAGAACGCGCATGTTTCCCAAGTTGCAGAAATAAAGAATAACAAGGATGTCTGCTGAGTCTTCTCACTATGATGTTGGTGCACATTTCAAATCATGCCCTTAAAGAAAAATACTGTTTGCGTGGTGCGTTAGCACATAAAAGGAACAGCTGGCTTTGTGTTTCTGGGATCACAGTGATCAAGTATTCTTCAGGGAAAATATCACTGCAACGAATAATAAAGTGGCAAAAGAAGAGGTGAAATTCAATAACAGTAACTTAATATCCCCCATAGTTCTGTTTCCAAAAGCTTCCTGTAGCTGAACTGCAGTATGTTCCCGAGCTGTGAGGGAAACCTTCACGTTGACACCAGTGTTATATCATATCTGGATTTTGGGCACGGACGAGTGACTGTTGTTTCGGCTTTTCAAACTGGAAACAGGAGGAAAAAGGGAAAAAAGTTTCAAACAGAATATTTCCCCATGTGTGCCTGTGTGTATATTAACGTCTACTGCACCGTCACACTCCAAACGGGTTCTTGATGTATCCTCCCCAATAAATACAACAGAAGATAGGAGGAGATCTGGAGGAAGACAAGGACAAAAAGCAGGTAAACACACAGCATCATTTGTGTGTGTTGGTGTGTGTGTGTGTGTGTGTGTGTGTGTGGGCACAGTATGTTCTCTGGCGACCAGACGGGATCTGTCAATGCTGTGTATTACTGTGAGTGATCTCTCTACAGTGGCTGGCTGTGTGTAACTGTTAAGTCAGCATCCTCCTTCAAACACACACCTCCCTGGCAGACAGACAGGAACGATTTACTTTTTTTAGCCGTGAAAATGTATTAAAGATAGAAGATCAGAGGGAACTGCTACAGGCGAATTTATCCATGAAGGACTTAAAGAGCACAAAGTGCTTTGCAAATACGCACAATGAAAGAGAATAAAAAATAAAACTGCTCAATGAAAGTACAATATAACCAGGGTTCACATGGT
Organism: Kryptolebias marmoratus; assembly: GCF_001649575.2. Lineage (NCBI taxonomy): Eukaryota > Metazoa > Chordata > Actinopteri > Cyprinodontiformes > Rivulidae > Kryptolebias > Kryptolebias marmoratus. The sequence continues at coordinate 15,967,923 of NC_051445.1, forward strand.
TTATTACTGTTTGGTAAAAGGCATGATGTAGTTCTGCTGCTTAAATTAAACTGAACGGCTCAAATAAAGAATAGTGCACAATTTCACGAACAAGATTTACAGTTAACTATGATTTAAAAGCCGCTGCCAAGAAAGGCGTGCAATTATGTTATCGCCCGTGTCTGTTTGTTTGTCTGTTAGCAAAATATCTCATGAAACACTGGACAGATTTTATTGAAACACTCAAAAAATATTCATTGAATGCACACCTGCAACTGATTAACTATTAGACTTTACCCAATTGAAGATGCCTGGCACAGCTATCTGACCTGAGAAACACTAAAGTGGCTATGTTTCAGTCAATTTAATAGATATTGAGCTAAATTCTGGTGTGGCAGTAGCTGAGAGTCATCCACAATACACACTTTGAGGGCTGACAAATTGTGCAACATATTGTTTAAAAAAATATTGTCAACTCTTTCAGTCTATTACATGAACCAGGTAATGGATTTTAATGAAACTCTCAGAGAGCAATCACTGGATGTGCATCTACAGGGGATCAACCTTTGGTGTCAGTTTGATTCAAGATGGCTGCTACAGCTAACTGAACTTAGAAAACACAAAAATCTCTTTAAAGCCAGAGTTTTTACAGCCATTGAGCTAAAATTTGGTGGGTTAGTTACTGAAAGAATTGGAAAAAAACGTGAGTGTGTACATAATTGTATAACAAATGTGTGTTATGGGTGGATCTTCTTTCCTGGATGCCAAAATTACATCCCATAATGCTCCTTGCTCGCAGAAGCTAGGTGTCAGGCACCACCTGTCATAAAGAGGCTCTGTGTTGGACATGCAGCGCTACATTAAATGTGAATTCATGTTGTTTTCTCTACCACACAAGCGAACATCAGTTATTCCAGAGGACCGTTCTGACGTAGTTAATAGTATCAAAGGGTCCCACGCTGACCTTTACAAAGGACTGGAGCTATCATACAGAACATAACATCATTTGCAAAAATACACAAAAATAAGGATATTTATAAAACCCTGTCAAGGCCTTTTATTTTTTTTAAAGATGGCAAGTTTAATAAGCTGACATGTTTTCAGACTAATGAACAAATGTTAACTGTTAATTACAGTAGCTACGGCTCTTAAAATTTGCAACACTCTGAGCCATGTTTTGGTGTAGTTTTTTCACATCCATTGTTGGTCCATTTTTTTGCACAATCCTGGTTTTCATTCAAGATGTCTGATTTTGGTTTGAAGGATGGATGTCAGGGACTAGATTGAGATGGTCTATGGGCCAGTTCAGGCCTCATTTTGGCCATACGTGCTTTAGTCTTGCACATGCTTTTATGTTTATTAAAGTTAACTAACCCGGTTCATTCTCCTAAACCTAACCAAGAAAGTTTGGAGCGCTGAGGGCAGGACTTCCCACAGACTGAAACAGAGAAATCTAAGGTTAAACAATAGAAGAACACAAGTTTCCTGATGGATTTGAATTATTTTATCTGCAGTGATGGAGTTCTTTTAAAATACATTAAATCCTAATAAGTACTTATTTGAAGGCTAATAAAGCTGATGTTTGTTTGTGATTACACCCTACATGGTTCCAAGAAATGTCTTTTTTTTAATAGAATACAAGTTCTGTAAAAATAATTGGACTGCAAGATGCTCATTTTTATTCATGCACCAGATATATTGTAAAGTAACAAATGACTTTATATGACAGTAATCTTGTCAGGTAACTACTGCATGTACTTTAGAAACAATATTAGCCAGTGCTGATTGATGGTTTTAATGCCACATGTTGACACTTCACAGGAAGAAGTAATATTGTTTGCAAAATGTTAACAGAATTTTAAACGTGGTAAAAAAAAAAGATCCCCATCTGTTTGATACAAAACTGAATTAGACTTTTATACAGGAGCAAATTACTGTTTTAAATTGTTGAGGACAGACTTTAAAGAAGTAAATATTGAGATTACTCAGGTATAATGACATTACCATGAACACGAGTATGACTAATACTGAATGTGTAGAGTGAGATGCAAGATCAAAATATTCTACTTATTACCCATCATGAAAGGCAGACGATAATGTAGTTGCCTGTAATAGTGTGTTTGTGTGTCTGTTAGCAAAATATCTCATGAACCAGTGGAGAGACAAGTCATTTATGGATGTTCATCCACAAATCATAAACCTTTGGAGTCAACTTGATTCAAAGGCCACCACAGCTAATGGAACTTAGCAAACACAAAATGGCTCTAACTCAGTCGATTTTATAGATATGGAGCTACAGTCTGATGTGGTAGTAGCTGAGAGTCATCCCCAACACATTCTCTGTGCAATAACACAGGCCACACAGCATCTTTGTTTAAAACTGTACTGGGCAAAATGCATTCCTTTGAGAAATGCTAGTTTTTAAATTACGTTTCGTTTTTGTGTAATATTAAAAACAATATTTCATTTTAACCCATTTTTGATGCTTTTGAGAACAAAGTAAGAGAAAAAACTTTGTTGCAACCACTTTTAGTTTTCATTCGGTTTGACCTTAAGACAGTTACTTCATAAATCTTTAAAACAGCTAAAAACCATAAAGTCAGAGCAAATTCACAGCTTTTGTTGTTGTTTAAACACATTAACTGGAACTTTACTGTGTAGGAGCATATTTTTAGAGTTTTGATTTGCTCGTTTACCTTTATTGAAAATTTAGCTCAATCTTTATTCGTGCATTCGAAAACCTCATCACCACCAGGAGGTGTACCTTGTGGGATATGTATGGAGAGAAAATGGTTCCAAATTACCTGTGCGTGTGTAAAAGGATTTGTGCGTGTGTAAAAATATTTGTGTGTGTGTAAAAATGTATTTGTAACTCGTGTAAGCATCTTTGTGTGTAAGTTTGGATAGTTGTATCTGTGAAAAATGATT